>NC_137619.1:40616377-41131377 GCF_963280865.1 Gymnoscopelus braueri
GAAAGCGCGCGTGAGCGTGTGTGCAGTTCTGTGTGCCTGCATGTTATTCACATTATTATTATTCACATTCACTGGCTGTGAAGAAGGTACTGAGTGTCGTCGTAGTGTTTGGTTTTGTGCTTCTTTTCGTACTAGCACTGACCTGAGGTTCAAGCCTTATACTTTGTCATATGACGGTGTCATGGTGTTGATTTCGTCGACTAAAACTATGACTACAAATGTTTGTCGACTACCTTTTTTTCACTGACAAAAACGAAAATAAAAACGTAACTACGATGACTAAAACTAAGACTAAATATATTGGCAATTTCGTCAACAAATAAAAACTAGACTAAACTGTTAGGGAGTGACTAGTGGAGAAGAGATCCAGTAGAACTAAAAGACAAGTCATTTGGTTTGGTTGCGCTCGGGTGTTGCGCTCTGAAAATAGCAGATCTACAAGCTCACAACGTGTCGTGTCGCGCTGCGACACGTTGTGAGCTTGTAGATGCAACCAAGAGTAAAATCTACGACGCCATCAAGGCACCGCCAAAATACATTATAGTCGACTAAATCAACTGTAGATCTAGTCGACTATAACCTTATGATATTTAGTCAACTAGACAAAAACTGAAACATTTCAGGTGACTAAAATATGACTAAAACTAAATGGAATTTTATTCAAAAGGCTATGACTAAAACTAAATCAAAATTTGCTGTCAAAATCAACACTGCGGTGTCACTGGCAGAAAATAGCCGATCTACAAGCTCACGATGCTTCGCATCACGATGCGTTGTGAGGATGTAGATTGGCTTTTTTTTTGGTCTAACAACACTGTCGTACAATGAAGTATAAATCAGGCTTTAGGCAAATAGAGCACAAAATATGTACAGTATATATGGCTAGTATGGTCCAGTATCAGCCTCTAAATTGTTTATGTCCTTGTGATACATCTGTAACTGATGGCATGAATAAGTCATATGTTTCAGAGCGTGTGTGATTCTGTGTGTTGGATCCAGAATTTACGCGCTCTAGTGTCTGTCACTCACACAGCGAATTACAGACGAATGTATACAGAATTATTTCTGGTGGCATTCAGGAGAACGTGGACACTTCAAGGCGAATATTATGTGGCGTTCTGTTTCAGCCTTTCAGCCTGCGGTATTCCTATTACACCATGGAACACAAAATATGGAGACAGCAGCTTATCTGTATAAACTATATGAAGCAACGCTGTGACAAGGCTGCCACCTGCTGTTTGGTTCTTGTGACTGAACACCCCTGGTCAAGGTGGCAGCAGAGCCTTAGCTCAGTGCAGAAATTGAGCTTTGATTGAGCAGAGCTCAACTCAAAACCATTATACACCACATGTGCCCTATACCTAGAATCCTTTTTGTCTGCTTTAGTCTGTGTTTGCATGTGTGTTCTTCTGGCCAGTACCTTGGTTCCTGCCCTTTATCACGAATCGAATACGGCTCCATTCTGTGAGGTGGATATAGGGATGATCTAATTACATCGAGATTAAGCATTTACGCCCCTTTGTCTTTATCTGAAATGTTGTTGTTTGGGGATCAATGAAGACAAATACAGCAGTCGTGGCTAGTCCGTGCATAATTTTTAAACGTAATATAACCTTTTGTCCGGCCTCGCTGCGGGCCACTCGAGCATTCATCTCAACCTCCCGTTTCCCAGTGAAGTATTCTCTTCAGCCTTGTGGCTGTGGCTCCATCCCACAATGCCAATCATGATTAACCCTTTAAGACCGGAAACGCATCTGTGTCATTTTAGATTTGAACCACTATAATCATTATACTTGTACTTCGGCTATTCAAAAATAGCAGATATACAAGCTCGTAGCGCGGCACCGAGTGCCGCGCTATGAGCTTTTAGATCTATTTTTTTTTTTTTAATCTTGAAAATTTCTGCTAATCTTTGAATAGGTATTTTTTAAAGCAATTGTTTTTTACTCAAATCTTTGCTTCTGGGGGTCCCTGGAACAAAAATATTTTGAGATGGGGGTCTGCAGACAAATACATATCATTTTGGGTGGTCCTTGACATGAAAAAGTTTTGAGAACAACTGATATTATAGCAACATGTTTCAGAAAACAGTTTTAAACTGATTTAGAAGACATTTGTAGAATCCCCAGAAGCAATAACATTTGAGTTAGAAATGTTCGCTTTAAAAATATTCATATTCAAAGATTTGCGCACATTTTCACAATTTTTCAAAGAAATAGCAGATCTACAAGCTCGTAGCGCGGCACTCGGTGCCGCGCTATGAGCTTGTAGATCTGCTATTTTTGAATAGCCCAAAGAAATCTTAAAATGACACACAGATTGCGTTCCCGGTCTTAATGGGTTAATAAAAACGATTGCCATCTACTCTGTGTCACCAACAGTCTATTTGATGGACAGAGGCACTCGAGACAAACACGAGGGCTCTGGTGGAACTGGTCTTTTTCCCATTAAATGGAGGCTGGCATTTTTATTGTTCTGAGTGCAGGGCAAAATTGCATAGATATGAAAAAATGGTTTCTCTCCGCAGCTTGTTAAAAAAGCAATTATAGAAGCTGCACAATAGCCATTGTGGAGCATGTTCGCTTATTGGTGTCATGGCTTTCATTTACTCAATTTGTCCCAAATGTCATTTGTGTGTGTGTGTGTGTGTGTGTGTGTGTGTGTGTGTGTGTGTGTGTGTGTGTGTGTGTGTGTGTGTGTGTGTGTGTGTGTGTGTGTGTGTGTGTGTGTGTGTGTGTGTGTGTGTGTGTGTGTGTGTGTGTGTGTGTGTGTGTGTGTGTGTGTGTGTGTGTGTGTGTGTGTGTGAGAGAGAGGAAGAGAGTGCCAGAAAGCATTGAAAGAAAGTGTGGAAAATGTTGGAAGGCTGGATTGCAGATGCAGTTGGGCGTGTAAAAGTTGTTCTGTGTTATTGTTGAACTTCTGTTTCACCTTAACATTGAAGGATCACATTTCAGCTCTGCTGTCTGAGATGATGCAAGATGACACTCCGTTTATTCACATAAGCCATACAGTATTTTAATCCACGCTGAGGTTGTAGATCAGCTATTTGCACAATTTTTTGACATTTTAGTATTTTAGAATGTTTCGAAAAAAGTTTTAGAAAAACATTTTCACCTACAATGACATGCCCAGAATAGCGATGCCAGCCCAGAAAGTTGTTAAGCCCCCCCAAAAAGCACAATGTCTAAAAAAAACGTATACCCAACGTTATAATGGTGATGCCAACGCTTCCAAAAATGATGGCTTGCATAGAAGTACCCAGACAAACAGGTCTTAACTCATTAAGACCTGAAGCCGATTCTACAAATGTCTTCTAAATCCCAACAGTATTCTGAAAAACGTATGTTTCTATATCAGTGGTGCTCAAACTTTTTCATGTCAAGGACCCCCAAAATTATATGTATTTGGCCGCCGACCCCCATCTCAAAATATTTAGTTCCAGGGACCCGTTTTAGCTCAAATCCAAAAATGACACAGATACAGCTTTCTAAACTAAAGCACTTTGCTAAAAACACAGCCACTAACTGTGATACTGTATCTTGTCCTGCAAGTCCTGTTGTTGAAATGGGTCTGTTGTATTCTGTTTCTGTTTGAAATTAAATCTTGTATCTTGTAAATCTGTACAGTGTTTTTTTCCCTCTTTTTTTTTTGACTGACAAGAGTCTTCTTCTCCTTCTTCCCGTTTCAGATGAACAGGAAACAGGCGAGGACGAGGAGGAGGAGGTACAGAATGGTAATGTACCACCACCACCATGGACCACTGGCAGATGTTATGAGCCCTCTAGCTGTATGCCGTCCTCCTTGATGTCAATTGTCACTGGAAATGGAATTTCACACCGCTCCATTTCAGTCTGTCAGCTAGCGTGCCGCCACTCTTACAAAACCAAAAAAAAAAATAGCTTCTCTTATCGCACGAGCACAGAACTGAGAAATCCCTCAATTATGTATAGCTTTGGAAAGTCACTTTTTGTCTCCGTCTTTTTCTTTACTTTCACTTTTTTTGGGACTTTAATTTATGCATGTCTTTTGTGGTTCCATTGCTCTCATGACACAGTACGGAAGACAAAGCCCGTGACAAAGAGAGACAATGAAAAAAAAGGCTGTCGGGAGATGATATCGGGAGCCGAGTCGCTTCATCTCTCCAGTCACTACTGGTGAACTGGGCTGTTTCTCTCACTTGGCTTAAAGCGCCTCTCTTTTCCCCTCTTTTTTTTTTAGAAGCTGCTGAAAGTGGCGACGTGGAGATGGAGAGTCAGAACCCAGGTACAGTGCATTCAGTCCATTTCAGTCAGACGCTTCTGTAGGGGCTCAGCGGGGAGGTGGAGGAGACATCGTGTCCTGTTGTCAGAGTCTGTAGATCATCACCACTCGTTCACACACCTCGCACTGAGAGGGACGGCGTGTACTACATCTATCAGACTCTTCTCTGGGGGGAGTGGGGAACTGCATTCCCTTGGTTTAACCACTTGAGCCCTTTATTCTTTGTCGCACAAAGATTAGACAAAAATATTACACCTACGACAAGCTTACAACACGTCGCCTTGTGAGCTTGTATGCCTGCTATTTTCACTATAATGTCTGTACATGCCCTTGATCACAGCCCTAATTTGAGTTGTCATATTGCGGAGGACACACACACACACACACACACACACACACACACACACACACACACACACACACACACACACACACACACACACACACACACACACACACGGTAACTGACACACAGGTATCACAAAGCAAAGGGCAACCACCGGTTATGACAAAGCAAAGATCTTTGTAATAAACACACAGTGAGTGTACTAAGCGGACAGATAATAACCATGACAAATAAATGAGAAAAATCCTTCATAAAACTCCATTTCCTCCCAGCTGATTGATTGATGTATTTATTGATTGATTGATTGATTGATTGATTGATAACACATAACTGCTGTGTTATGTTTTGTTGTGGTGTTATCTCCACCAGGCGAATTTCTTGCATTTACCCGTGTGTGTGTGTGTGTGTCTGTCTGTCTGTCTGTCTGTCTGTCTGTCTGTCTGTCTGTCTGTCTCAAAAGTACTAGGCTGATCAGCATCACATTTCTTGTGCACGCTGCCAGCAGGACAAGGACCTCAATTCCCGATAAAATTTCAAATCGATCACTGACAATTATGTCATTTTTGTTCATTATAATAATCACATAATATGCATCCTGCGAGGCTATAGACCAGAGCAAGAATGAGTGCCTGTCCATCTAGAATATGGGATCTATACTACTAAATAGCTCATTACAGTGCTCTTGTCCTGGTTCGTGGGATGTATCGGTACTAGCCAAACGCAGACATGCAAAAAAAGGTCCACGTTAGATGAACACCAAAATAATTCATCCAACAACGTGCCAACATACCCCAAAACCCCCAAATCACGAGTCTTCATGTCCACGCGCATTCAACTATGTCCAAGCTGTCTTAAATCAGTCTTTAGCCACTTTGACAGAGTTTAGAGTGCTCACCAATGCATGCACCAGAAAACTAATATAGCCAGTGCCGACGTCTTGTAATCACATGTACCGTTGCTGAACAAGCATGCTGGGTTTGAACATAACATGTCTTGGATGATTTGATTCGGGACGTCCCTACTGAATTTTACATTTGTCTTGCGTTTGTATGGCTTGACAGACTAATATTTCTCTGTTCTCTCTTTCCCTCCATCACCGAATGACACACTCACACACACACACACACACACACACACACACACACACACACACACACACACACACACACACACACACACACACACACACACACACAGAGAGAGAACTGAGGTCTCATTCCTGAAACTATGCTGCCATGGTCTGTCACCTTCAGATAGAGCTGTATGTGTACATCTCAGCCTACATGCTATTACTTTTCGGTTTCATGTAAAATTGACTGTCAACTTGTTGAGCTGTAACGTCAATGACATTAACAATTACAGTGAATGACATAAATCTGTTCAGAATTATATGCAGAATCTACTGACATTGGAGCTGGGAGGGATGCAAATACATATTGCAAAGTATTAGACTATAACACTGTGACATCATGTTTGTCCTAGTGATGACAACATGCCTTTTTCATTTGAGCTAAAAAGCATTATTTTACACTTTGGCTATTCAAAAATAGCAGATATACAAGCTCATAGCGCGGCACTGAGTGCCGCGCTACGAGCTTGTAGATCTGCTATTTTTGAAAAATCAAGAAAATGTGTGCAAATCTTTGAATATATATTATTTAAAGCGAACATTTGTAACTCAAATCTATGCTTCTGGGGGGTCCATGGAACAACATATTTTGAGATGGGGGGGGTCCGCGGCCAAATATATATACATTTTGGGGTCCTTGACATGAAAAGGTTTGAGGACCACTGACATGGGATTTAGAAGACACTTTGTAGAATCGGCCTCAGACCTCAATGGGTTAACAATTACAGTGAATGACAGAAATCTGTTCAGAAGTATTATGCAGAATCTACTGACATTGGAGCTGGGAGGGATGCAAATACATATTGCAATGTATTAGACTATAACACTGTAACATCATGTTTGTCCTAGTGATGACAACATGCCTTTTCATATTAACGCACAACCAGGGATTTGGGAGAGGCAGGGGCTGGAATTTCAAAAGGGCACCGAACAACTACCATACTTTTAGGCCCGAAAATCAGAATAACCCAAAAATAGCGCCTTGAAGTCATGTCCTTGAAGTCACGCATCCAACAAGCTTTGAACTGAGCAGATTGGACCTTCCGTTCCAGAGATAATGGCCAAAACGTCTTGACCGTTTTTCTTTAATAACACGGGCTAGGAAGGTCGGACGCCGACAAACTAGATACTTGAGTAAAGTTCACTTTGAGCTTCATCCAACGCATCCACTGCCATGTCCGTCGGCCTTACCGTTAGGCCGCTAAGGGAAGTTGATTTTTTTTGTTGTTGTGGGTAATAGATTTATTTTATTAAATTTTTCTAGTCTGGAGAGGGCACTTTTTTACCGACGGGTAAAAGGGCAGGGGCTCGAGCCCCCTTTCATATCTATGTGTGCACGTGCCTGTGTGTGTATGTATGTGTGTGCGTGCGCATACGTTTTAGCCAGCAACCATTAGCTTAGAGTGAGAGCCATTTCTCTATTCTCCATTTTCCCGCCGTGCTGCTGAGATATAATTAAGATTCCGCATTTGCATACCGGCAGTGTGCAGCGCTTCCGACTCCCTGTTTGTGTTTTATTCAAATGCCGTCCCATTGACAGAGATTTGACAGATACAGCCTTCAGCAGCCCTCTCTGAACATGAATTTTGTAGATATTCAAAGGGAGAGTTAAGGCAAATGGTGCCAATGGGATGTTGGCCGCGGCATGCCCTGAGATATGTAATTATGCTCTCGAGAGACAAACAGAGAGACTGTTTCAACTAGGTATACCCACAGCTTCAAAACAGCACCTGCTACCTCCATCCAACCCAAAATGAGTCCGTTCCATCGTTCTTGGCGCGCGCACGCGTGTGTGTGCGCGCGTGTGTGTGTGTGCGTGTGCGTGTGCGTGTGCGTGTGCGCGTGCACTCATACATTGTGAATTATCACAAATGAGAATGAGACCACAGATCAGTGTAAGGCTAGTCGTGTATGCAAGGTTTATTATTTTGTGTAAGAACTAGTGAGCCTTTCTTTATAGACCATTTAT
Source organism: Gymnoscopelus braueri (assembly GCF_963280865.1). Taxonomy (NCBI): domain Eukaryota; kingdom Metazoa; phylum Chordata; class Actinopteri; order Myctophiformes; family Myctophidae; genus Gymnoscopelus; species Gymnoscopelus braueri. The sequence goes on from NC_137619.1 coordinate 40,624,082, forward strand.
TTCTGTTTTTCCTAATTTTCTTCCTGCCTAGACGCACTTCAAATGGGAATAGAGCAGTCAACCCATTAGTCTGAAGCATCTCTGGGCAATTTCTGCCAGTACTAACAGTCTGGCCTTGTTTCCTACCTTTTGTTGCAAGCATAATGTTTACACTGTAACCTTGAATTCACCCTTCAAAGCTTACCTGTTTTTTTTTTTGTATTCCATTGTTGGCTTACCTCCAGATGAAGATTCAGGCCAGGATGAACCCAACGACCTAAAGGAGAAAGATATAAATGAAAACGAAGATGATGCCATTGCCGAACAAGACAAAGATGAAGACAAAGGTTTGTGCGAGAGGCCGCTCACAGTCACCGCACGCAAGTGTTTCATCATTCGATGTATAAAACCTGTGTGTAGCACACATGAGAAGGCCGTGTTTCATCATCTGATGTATGTAACGGTGTAGCCGCATGTAAGAAGGTGGAGAGAATTGATGTTGCCTCCCGTCTCATTGCGCAGCCACCGGGGGTTCACCGTGGAGCAGACACGGGTGTGATCTGTTACCACACAGATGGGATTGTGGAATCAAAGACCCCGCGCAAGTAGCTGTTGGAAATCACTTTGTTTTACCTATAATGGACCTAGATGGTTTTAGGGCTTTTATGCTAGGGCAAATGGGATGGTGTGCAGTGGTGTAAAAAGTGCTCAAATATTTTACTCATGTAAAAGTATCAATACTGCAATATAGAAATACTCCCTTACAAGTAAAAGTCCGGAATTCAAAATTTACTTGAGTAAAAGTACAAAAGTATTGGTATCAAACTGTACTTAAAGTACCAAAAGTAAAAGTACTAAAATGTTTGAAAATAGCAGATCTACAAGCTCACAGCTTGTAGATCGGCTATTTTCAAATAGCCTATGTATAAAATAGGGCTGAAGTGGTTAATGTATGTTTTATAATATAATAATTGATAATTGCAAAGTAACTAGTAGCTAAAGTTTTCAAATAATTGTAGTGGAGTAAAAGTACAATATTTGCCTCTGAGATGTAGTGGAGTAGAAGTAAAAGTTCTGAAAATTGGAAATATTACAGTAAAGTAAAAATACCTCAAAATTGTACTTAAGTACAGTACTTCAGTACATGTACTTGGTTACTTTACACCACTGATGGTGTGTGTAATTGTGGATTACAGAGAAACAGCGTTACCCCGTAATTTGGACCCGAGGGTCAAAATTTTTGACTCTCAGGGGGAAATGACAGGGTTAAGCAATTTTTGTAAAACATTTAATGTTCTGCCACTTGCTTTTTCCTTCAATTTAGCAAGCATTACCTATCTGGCAGCTAGTTAGTGTCAAATCAAAAGGAAGCTATTCCTTTTTCAAATCACAAACTTCAGTTGTGGTTATTAAAGGTTATCACCCTTTGAAAGTAGTATTTCTCCAACACTTCAAATTCTATTCAGTAACAGTCAATCAATGTCCAAAGTAATTGCGATGTGCATTTCACTGGCTAGCAATGCCACCAAGCTCTCTCTCTCTCTCTCTCTCTGTCGACTCCCAGCGGGATTTACACAGTTACCCGCTCTCCAGGGTTCAAGGTTGACTTTATCATCGCCTCAAGGAAATTCCGCTTGTCAAGTGCTATAAAACGGGGGGCCTTGCACAACATAATAATTATAGTTAAATGTTGTTTTGCCAGTTATCTGAAGCCACGTAGTTCATTCAGTTCTCATATGGGGCTATACGAGCAAAGGACTGTTTTTTTCTTTTCATTTTATCGTTTTGGTTTTGTATTTCCCTCCCGCCCGCCTCATGCGTCCATCCAGATGAGGGAAACCTCTATAGCACAGCGTGGCCGAACACCAAATCAGGAGGAACCAGGGTCAAACTATGACCGACATCATGCTGCTCCTGTCACAGGAGCCGTAAAACACAGACAGATGTGCATGCGTGCGCTGACGCGTACATACCCAGCTGATTGATCGAAGTGTGAAATTGTGTGTGATTCACACACAAGAGCGCTCTGTGTGTGTGTGTGTGTGTGTGTGTGTGTGTGTGTGTGTGTGTGTGTGTGTGTGTGTGTGTGTGTGTGTGTGTGTGTGTGTGCGTGCGCGTGTTGATTTTGACAGCACATTTTGATTTTGTTTTAGTCATAAACTGTAGCCTTTTGAATAAAATCCCATTTAGTTTTTGTCATATTTTAGTCTTATGAAATGTCTTAGTTTTAGTCTATTTTAGAGACTAAATATCGTAAGATTATAGTCGACTAAATCTACTGTTGATTTAGTCGACTAAAATGTATTTTGTCGGTGCCTTGATGGCGTCGTAATGGCTGATTTTACACTTGGCTGCATGCTGAAAATAGCAGATCTACAAGCACACAACGAGTCGCCGACGCGTTGTGAGCTTGTAGATCTGCTATTTTCAGAGCGCAACACCCGAGCGCAACCGAACATAAAATGACATGTATTTTATTTCTACTGGATCTCTTCTCCACTTGACCCCCCCCCCTAACATTTTAGTCTAGTTTTTATTTGTTGTCAAAATTGTCAATATATTTAGTCTTAGTTTTAGTCCATCGTAGCGTAGTTTTTATTTAGTTTTCGTCAGTGAAAAAAGTTAGTCGACTAACATCAACACTTGGTGTGTGTGTGTGTGTGTGTGTGCGCGTGCGCCTGTGTGAAATACCAGTGCTGCAGTAATGTAAGAAAAGTTAAACACATCAGAGTTTTTGTTGTTTGTGTCTCAAGCAGAGGCAGAGCACCAAGCTGACGAGGCAAAAGAAGAGGACACAGGACAGTGTACTCAGGAAATGGAGGGTAAGTCACGCCACTCCATCAACCCACACAAGCAGCATCACTCCTATAACAAACGATCCAAACTAAAACTATAGGGTTGGTACTTTTTTTTGCAGCAATGCCTGCAGTATAGTCTTGACAAAACAGCATGTTGTATAAGAACCCGTTAAAGCAGGGGTCTTCAACGTTTTCAGGCCAAGGACCCCCTAGCTGAGAGAGAGATGAAGCAGGGACCCCCTACTCTATATTGTATAAAATTGTGTTTCAGATTAAAGTTTTTTTTTACTTAGTTGCTATTTTTTCCCTCTACACCTATAGCCTCTTTGCCAAAAATAGCCGATCTAGATCTGCTATTTTTGGCTAATGTTCCCCTCAGAAAAGGAATATTAGGGTTCAAGTGGTTAATGTAAAAAAACTAAATCCTATCACACAAATATTTGGCGGACCCCCTATAGTAGCTTTGAGGACCCCCTAGGGGTCCCGGACCCCCTAGGGATCCCGAACCCCCTGTTGAAGACCCCTGCGTTAAAGGTATCTGTAGACCACATAGGGATGTCTTATTTACAACAATTTTGCGGCGACTCACGCTGTCGTTGATCTAATCGTATATCTCTCTCGGCGATAGGTACCGGGGCAGAGAAACTTGAACCCTAAGCCACCCTTTGTCTCTCCTGCCTCTGCAGAAAGTGCTGAGGCCTCAGTCATTCTCCTCCTGCAACGCCTCCATTTTGCTCTCAGCGCTGACTGACTGACATTCAATTAATTTAGGGCAAGAGTGAGCCTTTCAAATCGATCTATCTGAGATAGCCTCTCCATCCTCTGTCTGAATAGGCATCGGAATAACGTCTTCCTATAACGCTCAAGTCTCTCCATCATGGAGGGAAGCTTTCACTTTCCCCGGCCCTGCTGCCTGTTGATTGTGTCTTGGCCACGCCTGGCGGCGTCTGTCTCTGTCTTTGAGGGTTATCAGTGGCTGTTGTGCTGCTGAAGGAGAGTGTCATGCAGTAAACAGGCGTCTCATTCCAGATGGCAGATTGTGTTTTCTGTGAGGAGAAGGAGGGCCTGCCTGGTAACAGGTTTAACCCATTAAGAACCTGAGGCCGATTCTAACAAAATGTCTTCTAAATCCTAGCGTTTTTTTGAAAAACGTTGCTGTGTCAGTGGTGCTCAAGCCTTTTCTTGTCAAGGACCCTAAAAAATGATTTGGCCGCGGACCCGCATCTCAAAATGTGTTGTTCCAGGGACCCCCCAAGAAGCAGAGATTTGAGTTAAAAAATGTGTTTAAAGAAACATATGTATTCAAAGATTTGCACATATTTTCACGATTTTTCAAAAATAGCATATCTACAAGCTTGTGAGCTTTCATATCTGCTATTTTTTAACAGCTTAAGTATAAAAAAATAATGGCTATAGCTAAAATCTTAAAATGACATTGATGCGTTCCCGGTCTTAATGGGTTAAGGTTCTACATTCGCACCCAGAGGTGGAACGTAATCTGAGTACATTTACAAGTACTGCTCCAAAGCACAATTTTGAGGTGCTGGTAATTCCATGTTTTTTTACATCATTTGACAAATTTGGACCAACATGTAACTTCTTACAGGTTAATCTGGATCAATGTTCTAAAACTTTGAAAGGGACCACTCTTCAGAAATATTACCTTTACTTTGATACATAACCATTAGTTGCACAAAGGTGTCGCATGGTGAAAGTAGCCCCTCTACAAGCTCACAACACATTGCGATGCAAAGTACCGATTCCTTTTAACAATGTCTGCAGTGGTGGAAAAAGTACTCAAATGTTTTACTTGACTAAAAGTATCAATACTGCAATGTAGACGTACTCTGTTACAAGTAAAAGTCCAGAATTCTAAATTTATTTCAGTAAAGGTACAAAAGTATTGGCATCAAAATGTACTTAAAGTACCAAAAGTAAAAGTAGTCATTATGCAGAATGTCCCATTTCACAAGTTTAAAAAAAAAGAAAATATTTTGAAAATAGCAGATCTATAAGCTCACAAATCGCGACGCATTGTGAGATCGGCTATTGTTTAGATCGGCTATTTTCAAATGGCCGAAATGTACATATTGGGCTGAAGTGGTTAATGTATGTTTTATGTTTTGCAATAATAATCCAAATCTAGAAAGTAACTAGTAACTAAAGCTTTCAAATACTTGTAGTGGAGAAATAGTACAATATTTGCCTCTGAGATGTAGTGGAGTAGAAGTAAAAGTACTGAAAATTGGAAATACTCCAGTAAAGTAAAAAAAAATACCCCCAAATTTTACTTAAGTACAGTACTTGAGTAAATGTACTCAGTTACTTTACACCACTGAATTTATGCCTATAACATGGCCAAAATCGGGACACCGGGTTGAAAGTAAATTTTTCAGCAAATAAGTCTGTACTTAAAACAGGACTTTTACTATTAATGGAGTCTTGCAACTTTTGTTCAAGTGAAGCAGTACTTTGTCCACTGTCTGTGTTTGTTGGAACTCTGAACGTCATCCTGTCCGTGCGGCACAAGGCAACCTAACCCAGGTTAAGGCAACCTAACCCAGGTTAAGGCAACCTAACCCAGGTTAGCCACGTGCAGCCGGCTAATCTCAGTATGAGACCAAAATGGCTCCCAAGCTCTCTTATTAAAAATAATAACTGTAATCATGCAGGAGGCTGCATATAGCTGTAGAGCTTATTACTTACAAGCTACACTGAAATGGAGTTATAAAATGGCAGGTAGGAATATCAAAGATTTTATTTGTCACATGCTCATGTGTTGGCAGTGTGACGCTGGTGTGGCAGACAGACTCCACCTGGCTGTGTCCAACATATATCATACAATGTGTAACACAAATAAGGTCATATACGTTATAATACAAGTAATGCACTAAGTACTAATAAGTAATAAGAAAAACAGTGTTGAGAATTTAACTAATCTTATAAATGTACAAAAAAACAGCATCAATATACAGTAAGTTTATTTGTTTAGCACATTTCAACAGCAAGGCAATTCAGTTTGCGTTCAAAAAACATAAATCAAAAGAAACACCTTATGAAAGGACACTTGAATTCGGTAAAAAGGAAGTCTATCTCCTTAAGTAGGAGACACCTGTTCAAAACACAGAGCAAGACATTTGAATACAGCAAGGCCAAGGGTAAAAGAAGTTAACATAAAACTGAAAGATAAGAGAGTCAAATTACAGTGCTGACGAAGAATTCAAGAAAACTAAAGAAAATGGCAGCAGCAAACAGAAAGGTTTTTAGGTTGTAATTTTAACCCATTAAAACCGGGAAAGCACCTCTGTCATTTTATATTTGTTGCGTTGGCAATTCAAAAATAGCAGATATACAAGCTCACAGCGCGTCACTTTGTGCCGCGAGCTTGTACATCTGCTATTTTTGAACATTTAAAAAAAAAATCTTGAAAGTGTGAGAACTACTGATTTAGAAGGCATTTGTAGAATCGGCCTCAGGTCTTAACCCACCGAGTGCCGCGCTACGAGCTTGTAGATCTGCTATTTTTGAAAAATCGTGAAAATGTGTGCAAATCTTTCAATATATATTGTTTAAAGCAAATATCTTTAACTCTATTCTTTACTTCTGGGGGGTCCCTGGAACAAACATTTTGAGATGGGGGTCGGCGGCCAAATACATATAATTTTGGGGGTCCTTGGCATGAAAAAGTTTGAGCACCACTGATATAGAAACATGGGTTAATTGGTCAAAAGAACTGAGAGTTGTAGCAGACCTGCCATTTTCTGGGAGTTTGTTTCCAGATATGTGGTACATAAAAACTGAACGCTGCTTCTCCACGTTTTTAGTTCTGGTTCTGGGGATATAAAGCAGACCTAGAGAGACATTACAAAGACATAGACGTTGTCTGTGTAATGTCTGCACACAGACACTGATTACTGAATGATCATAGACGAGCATAATAATACGCCTGGGGTCTTCAAAGTTTTTCAGGCTAAGGACCCCTTCTCCGATAGAATGAGGAAGCAGAGACCCCCTACTACATAATGTGTTGCCTCTGTGTCTTCTGATACATTTTTTTTTTACATTCTGTCATAAAGCATGACGTATTTTGGCATTGCATAGATCTGTTCAGCTGAGAAAGAACTTATGCAAAATATGCAAGTTTAGTGACCTGGACATCGTTACAGAAATCTGCGGCCAGCTCTGCATGGTTTTAGGAAAGTAAAAACTCCTGAATAGACTTGCGTATAACGCCAGCACGCATGACAACACTGTTCCACATGTTTTTCTTCTACTGCAGCAGCAGAAAAGATGTGTTTGCAAAGCTCTCTTCCCAACAAATTGTACAGCTTTCACAAAACGCAAAGCTTAATCAAATAATAATCCCCCCCCCCCCCCCTGCAGTAACTGTGTAGGACTGGGTAGGGGTTGTTGAACACCTATGCAATTTAGAGTTGTTCTATATTATGTTGCCCCACACAAACACACAATTTGTTTTAAATTTTGTAACCCATTTTTTCACCCAGTACCAATTGCCTAAGCTTGTAATCCTGGGCGCTACTCTCCCTCTGCTAGCCTGGGGAGACCCCCGAACTGAACTCATGCTTCCTTCAATGCATGAGGAGTGAACAGGCCGCTTCTTATCACCCGACAGGGGGAAGTTTCCCCGGTAGGACGTAGCGCGTGGAAAGAACACGTTATTCCAACCAGTTCCTTTCCCCTCCAATCAGGCGCCCTGGCTGAGGCAGTATAGAGACCAGGATTACTGCATGTTTCTTGTGAGGGTACTTACCCCAGGGGACACGGGGAGAACATGCAAGCTCCACACAGAAAGGCCCTTTCACACACACAAAACATGTGCTCTGTTGTTGGTGAGCTGGTCTTTACAGGTTAAAGACAGCTGGCTCTTTGTTCAGAGATCTGATAGCCTGAGGGGAAAAAGGTAGCTCGAACAATTGAAGGGCAGATAAATGAGAAGTGTCACTTTTTACCTGAAAGCATAGCTGGGTTGAATCGAGCATCTGCCAAGATCTTTTTTTTTTTTACTGTTGTTTTCTCGGTACCAATAAGACTGTGTGTGCAGAATAAAATCATTAGTGCTAATTTGACTCCGAAGACAGTACAAATGTAATGAAAAGGACCTTTATGGGTGCATTTGGGTCACAGCTGTACTCTCTTCAGACTTAACCACTTAACACATTGACTGCCCGAGATTAAAACATTGTTTTTCATCCCCAAGCCAGTGTTTTTTTTTACCTTAAATTGACGATCTTTGGAGAGCCGCAGAAGCCATGTTGTAGACACGGAAGTAAATAGAGAGTGGGGGAGGGTGTCTTCTATCCACCGGAGGGAAAAATGTTTTACCGCCATCGGCCATTTTGTTACTATCGCCTGTTGAAAAAGGCTAAAAATATAATGTTTTTCTTACAAATCCTACTATAGGCGATGTTTTTTGGGATCACATCCGTCGATTCCTTCTCTCATTTAAAAGGACGTATGCTTACGTCCTTGACAGGCAATATGTTAAGCCCCATATAATACAGGCAAACGTTGTAAAGGTGTTAAGGTGGTGTAAGTGATATTTCATTTAAAGGTCTATATTCCCATAGTAATTATTGCTATATAGTGATTTCCCCCCCCCCCCCCATATCTCCAGCTCTCAGAAAATGCATTCTCAGGTCTGGATACCTATTTTATCCAATCAGGAGAGAGAACCACACCAAAGATAATTTATCAACTTCAATTTTATAGTGTTTGTTTCATCGTGGATTTTTATCATCAGGATTTGTCTTTGTCCTGTAGTTCTAGTCTGTGCATGAGATGTGTCAATGACGCGCTCCCTTCTGTATTATCGTCACTGTTGGGTGGAAAACCTCATATGTCCCAAACCGTTACTGTTCAGGAAATGGAACGTCATTTTCCAGGAATAGTGAAAATAGTAGATCTACAAGCTACAACCACAATGTGAGCTTGTGGATCGTCTATTTTCACAACTTAAGCTCGGCACTCCTGTATGACGAAGTAGGAAATGTATGGATATGAAATATTGGAGATACAAGGTTTCTGCCCGGCGACAGGCAGCGACAACATTCAACCAAACAGCTTGTGCATTCACACGTTTGCTTCTGTCATGCCTACTTTCACACCACGCTTCTCTCACATAATGGCAATATCTCACATGCTGTTTGTGAGTATCACAGCTAAACATCTGAACTCCAGCATCAGTCACACTGAATACTGCAAAGCTCAGGGAAAGCGCTTTATTCATGCACACTTTATTAGTTTTCGCTCTCATCATCATTATAATGCGTTAATGGTAATCACCGCTAAAGCCCCACACATATGTCTGCTCGGTCTGTAGTTTAGAGTTTAGACACCGTGGGCTCTGCTGCTTATCAGCACCGCGGCTAAGAGCAGACATATTGGTTAATTCCACCAAACTATTCCATCTGTTGTTTACACTGTACACTCAGTTTGTTTTAATTTGCTTGTATAGTTCAGGCTTTTAGCTCGCGCCGCTGCAAAGACTCGCTCAATACAGAGCTTGAATTACTAGTTCTACTAACTGAACATGAATCCTGTCATTCTGTTGTTGAGAGAAGGACATGTGAACATCGGACACCACTCTTCTCGCTGTCAGTCTGCATGAAACAGCTTGTTTCGACGAGTGGCTGATTTTCCTGCCCAAGCTCTCGGGACACAGAACCCATTGGGAAGTGTTGTTACTGACTTTCACATTTACGTTAAATATAGGCAAAGTTCCCCTTTAAGAGGATTAAAACCATGCTGCAGCAATATGTTACATATACTCTAGTATCTTTGATATCCATATGCGTGACAGAAGTTGTATGTAAAGAAGCCAACACACACACACACACACACACACACACACACACACACACACACACACACACACACACACACACACACACACACACACACACACACACACACACTGTATATAACAGTATACATATTTATATATAAGGCTATGCCCCAGGCAAATTAATAAGATCTATATGTACAGTACAGTGTGACTCATAACCTCGCAGGGGGAATATGATTCTATAAGAGTCTAACATTTAGGGTGTTATAAAAGCTAAGAATCTAAGAACCTTTATTTATGAATATTCATAACATGCTATAAAATGGAAACCAAGGCTTTTTTGTGATTGTGTTTTGAACATCTATAGAGAGCCTATTTCCAGTAAGTTTGGAGAACTAAGCTCAAAGAACACCCATAAATTAAAACAAGGCTCTCTTAGCCTAAAGCTAGGAATGAAATGTATTCCTTGCTTTAGGCTCAGATTTATTTAATAAATCTGAGTTGTGAGCCTGAAGAGTTTTTTCTTCATGCAGTATGATTCTCGCACTGGAGTCGATATCTAGTGTCTTAGCTCCAAAAGTAAGATTTTATATTTGCCCGAACGCTGTGCCAAGGAGTTTAATAAAACAACAGCTCATCTTTCCCTTCAATCAAACTGTTGGCAAATTTGTCCCTTGCAAAACATGAACATTTTACACAAGACACTGACACAAGCTTAAAACAACGCTGCAGTATGCACTACAGCTATTCTGGGCTGCCGTTTCCCACTGTGCTGTTACTCAGTGCAGTCAGTGTACCCATAATGAACCCAGTTTAGCATTTATTTATTTTTCACATTGGGCCAAAACAACTATATGGCATTCTAATTTTGCTCTCAGTATGAACCTGAATGTGGGAAAAAATTGAAATATCTCTACAATGGTTTCTCGGCTGACCGGGGTGCCTGGACTTTCAATCAATCATTAGAAGTCGTTCCTCCTGGCTTCCAACACTCGAAAGCCGGCCGCTGTTGGTGGCTGATTGTGGGATGAGAGAGACGCTGTGTGTCTGTGTGGGAGGATTCCGCAGTGGATGCTACGAGAGTAGAGGCCTCTTACCTGAATGTGACTGGGAGCAGGCCACAGACAGCCTAGGGGACAGTCTGTAATGGGATACGAAAGCCAGGCTACGATGCCCCCTGCGGAGTAGATGAAGAGGAAGAGAGGGTTGGGAGGGACGGACAGATAGATAGACGGACGCAGCGGGCTATCACAGCCATTTCAATTTCAGTGCAGCATAGAGAGACCATGCGGCTAAAAAGTTACTATTATGAGAGGACAGACACTGTTGGAGCTCACCATTCCAAACGTTTCTCTCTTTCCTTTAACCATTTTTGAACTTTGTTTTTCTTTCTTTTTTATTCGCATGTCATTGTAGGCAAAAACTTTCAAAGAAAAATGGGGCTTGAGTGGTTAAGCCTATTTTCATACTGTGTATATAATCTTTATTTATTTATTTATGTCGTTTTTTTATTTTATCCGCCAGCCTGAGACTATGTTTTGCCCGTCCGTTCGTACAGACTGATTGAATATCTGCCCCAAAAATTTCACATTGGCCTATTATAGTGCCACCAGGAGGCAGATTTTTGCTAACAAAATAAAATCTAATATTACTCCTACAGATTTTGTCCAAACATAACGGAAATCGGTACACATTATCTCTATAGTCATGTGATCAAGACGGATCTGTCCGATTTTTCATATTCCATCCTGATTGGCTAAGATTGGCATCTAAAGTTTGCAGCAGTGGTCCGTTTAGAACAAAATGCCTCAAATCGTTAACTCTTTCACTGCCAGATTAAATACATAAATGAATCGCCCACTGCCAGCGTTTTCCTTACCTTTTTAACTAGTCACAGAATATTTAAATCCAGTATGATCGATCCCCTGACGGTTGGGGGTTTCACTGTGCTTCCGCATGTTACAGGCCGTTGAATATAGCTCGTCTCGTCAAAAATGCAGGAAGAAAAATAGATATGCCATTTTTCATATTCCCGATTGGCTAAGATTGACTTCTACTGCCTAGCCTAGCGGAGACCTGTGCTCCGAGGAGCACATTTTTCTATAGTTTATTTATGAACTCCACAAAGAGTGTATCTTCATTATCCACTCAGTTTTGATTTGTTTGCCTGTTGACCCCAAAGTTAACTTGAACTTTCTATCGTCAAATGGGTTGTTTCCTTGGTGGTATTGATGCCGCTTTATTTAACACTGTGACAGTGCCACTAAGAGAAACTCTCTATGCAAAGCGCGCACATTCACTTTTAAAAGTGACAATAGAGTATGGCGCTCAAACGAGATCCTTGTCATGTTCCTCCCTCTATCATGAACTATCAAATCCCTTGTTACACCTGTCAAGAGGACTGGTTTTATAATGTTGTGTGTTTGGTTTTATTTTGGGGATGATGTACTTTACTTCCCAAGTGTTAGAGCTTGTAGTGCAACAGCATAACAAGTCTACATGAATGACTCTTCTGAAACTCAACACACTTACCCCCAGCAGTATGAAGCCATACAAAAAAAGTATCATAGCAACTCAGCCACACAACACAGGAAGGTTGAAATGTTTTTTTTCCTTCTTCACAAAATGCAATGCTACACTCTTCTCGGAAATTGCTTTCTGTTGAAGTGTATTATGCATTCATGTCCTTTCTCCAGCAATAGCAGAGAGGGATTTGGGGCTTTCCTTAATTGGTTGTTTTGCGGCATTTGTCTTGGTCTTTGGTTAACAACGGGACACTGGTGATGTAAATGCAATTTTGGAGAGCTATGTGACTCTTGCTGGTGGCTAAGAGTTGTCAGCACACAATTAACACTTGGCATAACAACGTGTCGTATACAGTACCGTGGCGCTCGAGGGAGCCGGCTGCCAGTGGCTGTAGACATTAGGCAATGCCTGAGTTTTACAGCTCTTTACGCTGACTGCGTGGAGTCTCTAGGCACAGCAAGTACACCAATCACAGCCTCCGCTGTGGCATTGTGGGTGAGTACCATTAGGGTTACACACAGACTTCTCTCTATCCATACAAATACAGCCTTCAGTTTTGCTCAGCTCCTTATTGTTAAACACCTCTTGTTCTTGCCTTGTCTTGCTGCTGGTGATTGTAGGTCACTGGTTATCAAACAGTTCTCTGTTCCACCGACCGTTTCAGCCCTGAATAACAAGACGGATACAAAACAAGCCCCTTGGGTTGTGCACTTCAAACCACAAGATCCCCATATACCAGAACGTAATGCAGTAGAAGTCGACTGATTGTCCTCGGATTCATGGGCAATTTAAGGCAGATTTATACGCACAGCCTTTTAGACAAGTGTCACTCTACAAAGAAATCTGTATTCCCGGCTGCTTTCGCTCAACAAAGATTACATGTTTTTTGTCAGACATTTTTTGTCAAGCGATAGTTGTCGGAACAGGTCATGCGACAAAGTCTAAAATCGCCTCCGGTTTCTTTTATCGAGCAAAGGCAAAGTGCCCCTCCTTCAATTCTCACACAGCCCTGAAAAAGAACACAGGATTCCAAACCACTGACATTCTCTGGTCATTTGGCTGCGGTTTGGAGAATACACCATTGTGCACATCCCATTATGTTGGTCACCTATGGCCCAGAAAGCGGCTTCAAAGAGAAAAGGGCCTCATCTAATAAGCTACGAGGGAAGATGCATTTTCTGTGCCCGCTTTGAAGCTGCTCTTTTGATCAGCGTCCTTATCCCATTTCCTCTGCTCGTGTTAAGGCTCACCAAAAAAAATGGGAAAAGAGTTGACTCGGAGCGGAGATGGGATTTGTCGGGCCTACTGAGATCTGACAGACCATGTGCTGGAGATGACTGCAATGCATCGTCTGTATTATGCATATACTGCTAACTCTTTAACCGATTAAGACCCGAGGCCGATTATACAAGTGTCTTCTAAACAGTTTTCTGAAAAACTTATGTTGCTACAGTATATCAGTGGTTCTCAAACTATTTCATGTCAAGGACCCCTAAAAATGATATGTATTTGGCCGCCGACCCCCATCTCAAGATATTTTGTTCCAGGGACCCCCAGAAGCAAAGATTTAGGTTAAGAAATGTTGCTTTAAAAATGTATATATTCAACAAAAAAAATAATCTAAAATGGCAGATCTACAAGCTCATAGCGTGGCACAAAGTGACACGCTATGAGCTTGTAGAGTTGCTATTTTTGAATAGCCGACCAATGTGCTATATATAACTAAAATCTAAAATGACACAGATGCTTTCCCGGATTCAATGGGTTAATCACAAAGAAAGGCACATGTACACACATGCAAGCACAAGAACACACACACAAAAATACGCATACTATACCTAACCCACGCATGCTTGGGCTGATCTCTGATCTCTGTGCGTGTTGTCAGTCTACTGAAGGCACGTACAGTAGGGGAAACGTGGTGTGTAGAAGTACTACTACCACCACAAACGACAAATACATACTGTAGTCACACGGAAACTATTATTTCAATTTCTCATTTAATAGTATGTGTTTGATGTTCACTCCTTTTAGTTGATTGACATTCAAAGCATGAAGGAATCGTAAAAATGGTATACGTTGCGATGCGTTTCATTGCAATGCAGTGGACAGAATACTGTACAGTAAACTATAGTTGCATGTTACGAGTTTAAATCTACAATCACAGACTTATTTTAATGAACAGAAGTTTATTTTAAAGGAGTAGTTCACCCCCCCAACATTTTCTATCAATTACACACACCATGAAGCCTTGAATTCATGTGTTCACAAGTTTTTTTGTTGTTTTTTCTCGCATTCCTAAGCCAATAATTTGATGACCTGCAGAGTTTCTGGTAAGATACTTTGAGAGTCTCCTACCAGTCTCCTACCGGAGATTCCGCCGGTCATCAAATTATTGGCTTAGGAATGCGACAAAAACGGAAAAATCTCCATGTATTCAAGGCTTCATTGGGTGTGTAATTGATAGAAAGAAAAAAAAAATTTGAGTGAACTACTTGGTAGAGTATGTGTTACGACCCCTAGTCTAGGGTTAGGGGAAGCAACATAAAATGCAGAAGGACAAAGGAATTAAAACTGAATATATATTTATTATAACCAAAACTGTGAAAAGAGGTACAAAAATATAAATAAACTGGAGATGCCTAACCTATAACATGAAACAACTAACTAAACACACCATCAAAACATAAGACAAAGAATCAAAGGGTCATAGTCTCTGGTCTTTCTTAAAGAAAGACAAACATAAGGTTGGGTGAGAGAACAGAGGGATTGAGTCTCTGCTGCTGGTAAGCTGACAGTCCTCTGCAGCAATGATTTCCCACTGAGTATTTATAGAGGAGCAGAAGTGGCCACGCCCAATCAGCAACCATGATCATTAGTGAACCAGCGAATCAGTGGCACGGACGATTCCCCACAGCTGTCCGACATTCAGCAGCAATCAGCAGCCCTACCAATTCTCCACCTTAGAGACAGGAATGAAAGAATACAGCAACACACAAATACTATACTATCTAAAGAAATAACTAATACGAAATACGGTTGGCCGTAACACCCCCCTTCCTAAAAAAAACTTCCCCAGAAGTTTTCCCTAGAAGGGTTGGGGCCAAATCAGACAGAATAGCACAGCCACATTTTAGAATGTCACATTAAAAAGGTGAGGTTGGCCTCCCTCAACCGTTCGAATCTCATATTTTAGTGTGGATATGCTCGACCAGTTTCAGAATACGATTATTAAAAAACATTCAGATTAGTACGTGGGGGTAGAATACTCAATATGGACAAAAAACATTTGACTTCAACATCTTCACACAACACGAATGAGCAAACAGGCACTAAGTACACACAAAGGGGAGGAAGAGTGCATAAAGGGGTTTCAAGTGGGAATAGGGAAACTAAGGGAACAGTCGGATACACGACTACTGAAGAACACACTATTACTGAAGGACAGTCGGCTACACGACTACTGAAGGACACACTAGGCTACTACTTAAGGACAGTCGGATACACGACTACTGAAGGACACATTACTTCTTAAGCACAGTCGGATACACGACAACTGAAGGACACATTACTTCTTAAGCACAGTCGGATACACGACAACTGAAGGACACGAAGGTTCACCTGTCATGTGAGCCCTCCCCAGCAAACATGACAGGAGCTAATCAGATGGCCTGAACAATACACAAGTAATTAACACACAAATCACAATATGGGCCCACATTTACCTCCCTTTTGCTCATTCGAACTATTTTGGTTGGCAGATTTATCCAGAAACACATCATAAGTTTGCCCAGCGTTCCCCACCACCAATTTATACTGCAAAAGCAGCCAAATACCCCGAACAGGTAATACTTAACAAATTAACCTCTGATTGTTCTAAGGTGTCACTTAAGCAATATGCTTTTAAGCCAAGGGTTATGAGTGGCAGTGTTAAGTCAAGGGGGCAGGTACACCCTGTCAGCTCTAGCCTTAACTCCTTGAGTGGAGCACCACCTCTCAGAGGTGAGGGCCAGCTTAGACTCCCCCCCAACACAAATGAGAACCCCCCCTCCCCACGGACTTGTGCTCAACCATGGGGCACGAGAGCGTCCCCTCCCTCCCCATGGTCGCTGTGGGTTAGGGAGGACAGCCCTCGCCTTCACGTCCTCTCCTAACCCCACAGACGCACTTACCGTGGTAGCAGGTGAAGGTTTCTCGCCCGGAGCCACCAGAATACCCTTCTCCGACAATTGTTGTGACACACCAGTCCTTCTCTCCGCCTGCTGTGCAGAGATAGTTGAGACATTATTAGTGAACAGCAACAAAGGTGCTTTAGTGCAATTAAAAATGTAATACTACAGGGTGGGAATCTTGGCAAACTTATCACCCACAATATAACTTGCCAACCCGAGACAAAACAAATCAGAACAATTTACAAACCAAATCAATATAACCAAAAGAAAAAACAAAACTAGCACAACTGTAAACTAATTGTTTTAGACGAGCCCCCAATCATGTTACGACCCCTAGTCTAGGGTTAGGGGAAGCAACATAAAATGCAGAAGGACAAAGGAATTAAAACTGAATATATATTTATTATAACCAAAACTGTGAAAAGAGGTACAAAAATATAAATAAACTGGAGATGCCTAACCTATAACATGAAACAACTAACTAAACACACCATCAAAACATAAGACAAAGAATCAAAGGGTCATAGTCTCTGGTCTTTCTTAAAGAAAGACAAACATAAGGTTGGGTGAGAGAACAGAGGGATTGAGTCTCTGCTGCTGGTAAGCTGACAGTCCTCTGCAGCAATGATTTCCCACTGAGTATTTATAGAGGAGCAGAAGTGGCCACGCCCAATCAGCAACCATGATCATTAGTGAACCAGCGAATCAGTGGCACGGACGATTCCCCACAGCTGTCCGACATTCAGCAGCAATCAGCAGCCCTACCAATTCTCCACCTTAGAGACAGGAATGAAAGAATACAGCAACACACAAATACTATACTATCTAAAGAAATAACTAATACGAAATACGGTTGGCCGTAACAGTATGTCACTACATTATAAGTAGCACATCTGCAGTTGTTGGTCTCCTTATTGAGAAACGTCAACCCTGGTGTCAGGTAGGACACCAACTGGTTGACGAGGTCAATACAGTTATTTGAAGCAGCCCGGATAGGATTCATGTGCCAACATCAGGCCTACAGTAGAATTTCATCTTTTTAGGGGCAAGGCCACTTGGCCTTTGGCCTTGTAAATGTTTTGAGGGCACAAAGGCCAAATGCAAGGACAGCAAGGCCATCAAATAAAACACTGATATTAAGTCCACTGAAATAATACATTTGATTTAAGGGTTAAGAATGAATTTGTATTAAATATGAAGTATAACTTTCAGTGAAATAAATAAATTTTTGTACAAACTCCTGTAAAGGAGTTCAGAAGTTCATACTACTCGGAGTCACTGGACTGCTTTGAAGATGGGGATGAGAACTGAGGAGGAGTTAAGAATAAAGAATCTTGACAGTGAAATAGATTTAACAGTAAATCTATTTCTGTACTCTGTCTGATGACCTTATGTCCTGTAACTGTTGGCCCAAACAGCATGTGTATGATTAGTGCATGTGCGTTTTAGTTTGTCACATACTGTACAGTACTCACTGTGTCTCAGAAGAAGTCACATATACTGTAGACTGTTTGAGTTGTCTGGCTGCGGACCTTGATGTAACTATTTTTGATCATCCTTTTTGTCACACTGTTTGGAAATCTACACTCTTGCAAGGACCTAGTTCAGTTGCATATGTCCTTCTCTGACCACAAACGGTTCATGTCCTGAATGGTTCATGTCTGTGAAAGAGACAAAACTGTTAGATCAGCTGGGGGGGGCAGTGTGGATGGGGCATCAAGGCCACTGTGGCCTCAGGGCAGATCATTTTTTGAAGGGCAGAAGGCCAAACTGTGGGGCAACGGCGGCCATGGCCTTCATGGCCTCCCTGAAATGCATTTTCGGTCGGACATACGACTACTGTACCTCTCTCTCTCTAGATTAACACCTTTAACAGTAGGCTATGGGTAAAATGTACAATATCACAGAGACATCATGCAAGGTATGGTTGTTGGGGATCTTTTTAAGGTTGTATGCTGGTCACAATCTGCGCCGCTAACACAGTTCTTGCTGTCCATACAGCATGTCTAATGATCACGCCTCACTTCCTCTGACCTTTTCCATGATAGACAGCTGTCCTAACAGGCCTACTCTATATTCATTTCCGCCTTCGATGAGCACTTGAATCATATTGACCGTTCCCATGATCTCTCATGGATGAAAAAAAAAAGAAAAAAACCTTATTCCCAATTGCTGAGGAGTCTCATCATAACTGAACATCAGGCAGTCAGTCAGAGTACTGGAGTTCAAACGTGCCAGCGAACGAACGCGGGCTGCGGCAGCGAGATGCGCCGCTCTATCTTCTCTAATAAACGTGCTACTTATACAAATTCCTTCATGCCGACGGTAGCCGTGGCATGTCCCACTTTCATGTAGCGCTGGGCTTTCGATAGCTCTCGGAGAGTCGGGCTTATAGCGGTCGCCTTGGCCTGTGAGTGTCTGTCTCTGCATTGATGTCATAACCACAATAGGTGTCAGGGAAAAGCATCAACATGCAGTTTCCCCCGCCATATACGCACACAGACAGTACAGGGAGGATCCAAAGATTATGTAAAGTAATTCACTAAGTGATGAGAGCGGAGCAGGCCACTGCTGACAGCAGGTTTAGCAGGTATGTAGGTCACGCCGGGGGAGGCCTCTTTTGCATTTCTTCCCTTCCATGTCTATTTTTTGCGTTGTCTCCCGCTCTCTTTCACTTAATCACGTATTCGCTTACCCCTTTCATCTCCACGCTCCTGCTCTTCCTTCTCACCTCTTTGTCTTGTGATGGACCCGTGTTTCTCTCTCTGAATAATTTCATAACAAAGCGAGGAGGCGAACGTGGCGGGCTGCATGGTGCAGGAGAGAGAACGAGAGCGAATTAGACGGAGACATAGGAGACGAGCGTTGCCTGTGGTCATTTTTACCTTTGTATTTGTGGAACATGCGCTGTGAACTGCGCCCCCTTTTTCTCTCTCTCTCTCTTGTCTCGCTTTGCCCTCTATTTTTCTTACCTTCGTGTGACTCTCAACAGCCTCAGACAATTAGAGGTGGTTGGTGCAATATATGAGCAGTGGTGGACAGCAACGAAGTACATTTACTTGAGTACTGTACTTAAGCCCTTTTTATTATTAACTGTTGTACTTTACTTGAGTATTTGTATTTTTGGACACTTAGGACTTTCACTCTCACTTTTTACTTACTTTTTTTTTTCTCTTAGTAAAATAATAATTGTCCGATGCGATTATTTCTGCTCTATACTGTAGGTCTCCTTTCTAATCAATTAGCTAAATATGACTAGATATGGAATCATGAAAATATTGCCATGAATAAGAACCTTATCTTGAGATGACTTCTATCTGCAAAAGCAGTTTATTAGCCACATGATTTTATTCAACTCTGGCAGTTGAATACAATCGTCAGATGAGTGACAAGATAGAACCTCTGCGTACTCCACCTTAAAATGCATGGAGAGCCCAGCATCCCTACTGTGCAACGCCCAACTCAAATGGACTGCACTGCACACACAATCAATCAATTCATTTATTAAAATCCCCAGTGTGTTCATTTAACCTGTAAAATATATGCAAAGCTGTGTATAAATTACCCCTTTCATCATAACATTCCTGGTTAAATATAGTTACACGCCCAAACCTAATAGATACCAAAACATCAAGGTGCATCAAGTATGATCCACCTCCCCCTCACTTTGCCTTTCACTTCACGAGGCATGTTGTTCATGCAACATTAAGCTATGGCCAGAGGTGGTTCTGTATGTAATGCACATAGCAGTGTGAGTTGTGTTTGGTCAACTTTGAAGGGGACGGACATACTGAACATACATACAGACAGACTGTACAGAAAGAAATCCTGTTCTAGATGGTTTGGCCTTCAGCCTGGCTGAAAAAAACTATGACAGTGATGATTTCTTAATTAAAGTCAAGTCACGAGTCATGTTTCTATAAGTCAAAGTCAAGTCACAAGTTTGCCTTTGTCTAATGAAGTCACAGTCATGAGAATTATATGGCACTGTTTCTGACTCATGTCCAATTCACGTCTCCAAGAGTCCACCTCTCGGTCCTGACCAGATGGCGTCTGTTCTCTTTTCCCTCATTCAGATTACTTCATGTTTTGTCGTCTTGTCAAGCATGTCCCGGCCCTGTGTAATGAGCTGGGGCCTTTTCAGGCTCGCATCTGTGCCAGCATAATGCAGCCGCCTCCACAAGGTTACCCAAACCCTCAGGAGACCACAATACCGCCTAGTGTCCAGAAGCCCTCGCTCTTTTCATCTGGGGAAGAAAGGCAGAATATTGATGAAGGCTCTTGGTTTTTACACTGGATGAAGACTTTTTACCAAACAGGCTTGTTTTTCATCTCTCCGGTCTCCAGGTCACAGCTCAGCACTCTTTAATCCATTTAGACCGGCAACGCAGCTGTGTCATTTTAAGATTTATTTGGCTATTCAAAAATAGCAGATATACAAGCTCATGGCGCGGCACCGAGTGCCGCACTATGAGCTTGTAGATCTGCTATTTTTGAAAAATTGTGAAAATATGTGCAAATCTTTGAATATATATATTTTTAAGGCGAACATTTGTAACTCAAATCTTTGCATCTGGGGATCTCTGGAACAACATATTTTGAGATATATTAGTTTTTTTTATATATTTTTATATTTTTTATATTTTCTATGTTAAACATTTTTTTGAATCGGCCTCAGGTCTTAATGGGTTAATTGGCTTAGATTGTGAGACAGCGTTACCATCACGCAGCAATGAAAAACTGACTGCTATCGAGAGCTGCCTACTCCAAAATCCTTTTTCCCCTCTCCTTTTTAAGTGTCACTTCATTCAAGTTAAGCTATTTCTCCTGCCGTGCACTACGACCTTTAACATTTACATATGAAAATAGGCTTCTGTCCGCATTTACCAGCTCATTAGTTCTTTTGGTCGGGCACTTGTTGAGGGCCGCCCGCTCTTGTTTTGCTTGAGAAGAGATGTCTGTAATTATCTCTGCCGTCGGAATATTGGCCCCGAGGCTATTAGTCCATGCAAGGTTCAATGAGGGGCCCTTTGTTACTTGTTTAATATACATGGCCCACATAAGGGTCCGGCTTAAGTCCTCCATAGAACACCCAGCCCTCATTCTGAAATGAATTCTGCCCTCGTCTGCTGGAAAGGACACCGACATTGTTTTCTTATCTCTTTCTCTCAAGATGAAGTCCTATTGAGCGAGCACCTCGGGAAAATAGCAAGGGCCAACGACTTTTATGAGATAGTCGATCAACTCGGGCCGATGTAAACTGTTTATGGAACCTGAGAGAAAGACATTGCCATCGGCATCATTCGACACGTGTAAAATATTGTGATGCATTTCTTTCGGACAGAATTTGGGCAGGCCTTTAGCAGTGATGTGTCTGCACGGCTAGTGTTTAGTTGATCGCATGCAGGGTGTCTAGACTTTAATTAAATCAAGTAGCCTTGGACAGAGAGAGGTTGTGATAAGCTCTGCCCATTGTTTGGGTTGAGAGCAGCTGGACACCTGGGATCAAGGACCCGCGTTCGCAGACACCGCAGAGCCCTGGAGAGCTCAGAACAGCCGGGCCAGCTCAGCTCATGGTTCAGAGATCAGACAGGAAATTCCCCCGAGGTACTGAAACAGTGCGGGGCACCCATGTGGGACACACTTCCATACCTCCATTGATTTTTTTTCTCGTCCTATTCCACCTCTCCTCCAAAAGAGAGATAGTATAAAAGGCAGTGAGATGTCCCGGTGCTGTGAGGTAGCTCTGGGACCAAAGGCTCCCACTGTTCCGCCCCAGGCGCCTGTCTGAGACATTAAGCAGACAGTTCCCATGCTGCTGTGTGGGCGACCCAGTGAGCCTGGCTCCCTTATGGGCTGACTATAAACTGGACTGACAGCGACATTAAAAAGGTGCCTAGCGGCGACGCTGGCACTGATGACAACAAATGCCGTCTTCAGTCAGGGAAACAAAGATGATGAACCGTAGCGGTCGGACGGTAGAGTTGATCAGATGCATTTCACTTAACATACGTCACATCAAAATCGGACCCTGCCTTTTTTGCTTCCCGTTCGAAAACCCGGTATTTCTGGCATGGCTGAATATTGTGGTTTCAGTATATTAACACTGCTGACCAAGGAAAGCCTAACTATGGCTTGTCTAATAAATGAATGGAAGGTGTGGGAGGTAATTTTCTGGTTGTCTGCATATGAGGATGACTTATGCCCAATTCTCTTCCTTCCAGTCTCGTTCCCTCTGATGTGCATGCATGTGTGCATATGCGAGCGTGCGCACACACAATATGAGCACATGCCCCCCCCCTCCCAATGAGTTGGATTTTTCTCCAAGTTGTTTTCACTGAACTTCTGACAGACTGAGGCGACTGTAGTAGACTACTGCCTACATCAAGGAGCTCATCACTGGCTTCCAACTGCGGTTGAGAAACTTTTCATTCGGGAAAGTTTTGCCAATAATAAATATTAAAACTTCCCCCGCTGACTTCTGCTCCCTGTGAAGAGGAACACGTCTCTCGCGTAAAACCGTCACTGTAATACCATTACGAGCCACAGCTCCCACAGCATAATAATGTTGGTGGGAGCTTTTTGGAATTTCCTAGGCTATCAATAGTAAGTTATAATTTGTGAATTAAGTTATAATTTGTGAATTAAGCTGCACTTGGTGTTCAGCGGTGAAGCTACACTGTAGGGGTCAAATCTGGATACTGGATAGCATCGCCCCACACACACATTGACATACTGGCTGTTTGTGTGCATGTCCGGTGGTGTGATGGTCTACTTGTCCTGGCTTTGGCCAAATTGAAATAACGATCTTTATAAATAAATTTAATTTTTTTTTTACATGTATAGTATACTTGGTGGGTATTTAGAAAGACTGAAGGTATGATTTTCAATATGTCAGTGGAATTAATTTGTTGCAACAACAGGGAACTTAGCCAACACAACAATGATTTGGAGGTAGAAAATAAATACATGGCTGGTTAGTTCTGCTCTATAGGTCTCCTAGGAAATCAATTAGATATAGATATGGAATCATACAAAATATTGCCACATATAACTTACCTTGACATTACTTCTCCCGTCTATAAAAACAGTTTATTAGCCTCATCATTTCATTTAACGGCCAGTCTGTCACCACCACCCACACATAATCTATGTTGTGTATTTGTGAGGTTTGTATTCTCTACCACTATTGACCATATTCACATGGCAGCCCAGGGTAGCTACTGTAACTCTTGATGTAGCTTCCCCGTAACAGAAACCTAAGGCGACATGTGACATGCCCCAGGCGCCTGTCTGAGACATTAACCCATTAAGACCTGAAGCCGATTCTACAAATGTCTTCTAAATCCCAAAAGTATTCTGAAAAAAAATCCCCATGTTTCTATACCAGTGGTTATCAAACGTCTTCATGTCAAGGGCCCCCAAAATGATATGTATTTGGCCGCCGACCCCCATCTCAAAATATGTTGTTCCAGGGACCCCCAGAAGCAAAGATTTGAGTTAAAAATGTTCGCTTTAAAACAATATATTTCAAAGATTTTCACGATTTTTCCAATGCCATGCTTGTGCCTATGCCGCTGGTATGCCCCCTAAGTTGCCGACATGTCGCCTATGCCGGTGACATTCCGGTAATACCGGCATGTCAGCGGCATGTCGCTCTTTTTTATGCTGTTTTAGGTAACCGGACATAGGTGGCGCTAGAGGGTAGCTTGGGGGTGCTTTAGCTCATCATAAGAAGGCCATAGCACCCCTAAAGCACCCCCAAGAAAGGTACAGTACATGTACAGTATGTTGTGTATTACATACGTTATGTAGAGTTAATTTCTATAATTCGTCTGATGCAAGCTGCTGACAGCGTGATGTCAGGTAGGTACAGAAGGCCTACTGTCTGCAGTCTATTATGTTGTTCCGAATAGGCTATACGGTTTATAATAACAGACTATCCTATAAAATGTATGTTTTAAACTCAAGGGTTGTTAATTTCCCTGAATCCACTGAAAAAAATACTTTCATCTTGTCTGCCCCTGACCACAATCACACGTATCACACCGGTTCAACAAATACCCATAGCGCTACAGCTATGACTGTGTAGGCAATACTAAGTGTTTATGATGTTACGTTGTTTATGCCTATATTTGGAAAATATAGCTTTGGTAAAACAACTCCAGAGTATATTTTTAATGTTGTTTTTACCACATAAGATATGTGGTACACACTCAGCAATACAAAATAATCAGACTGTAGCTCAACACTGCACATACACTGTATATTACAGTCAGTCAGTGACAGAAACCTCACCACCGCTGTTGGTTGCTAGATCTACATCACCAGCGCATCAGACGAATGATACAAATTAACTCTACATAACGTATATAATACACAACATACTGTACATGTACTGTACCTTGGGGGTGCTTTGGCCGTCTTATGATGTGCTTAAGTACCCCCAAGCTTAGGATCTTGCTGTGACTCACAGAAATGGCAATGAATGCATTTGTTAGTCACAAATAAATGTGTGCACTAACAATTAGTGCACATCATTTTTGCCATGAGAACCTTAGTAGAAAGGAATGCTTCTCAGGGTGTCTAAATGAAGAATATGAAGTATACTTTATTGCCAGTGTACACAAGGCAATTGAAATTAGTCTTTGCATATATCCCTCCAACACGCGAACCCCCACACATACACGCAAACCCCCACACATACTGTGTTTCTTCAGAGAAGTCAAAGAGCCCCTGGAGCAGTTGTTCATATGGGTTCAGTGCCTTGCTCAAGGGCACTTAGGCAGAGATGGTGGGCACAGGGCAGAGGGCACCATAGATTTAATACCAGCCGCCATCTGGTTGGCATTAAACAACTCGAATACACTCAAATTGTCGTGTGTGTGTGTGTGCGTGCGTGTGCGTGTGCTTGTGCGTGTGTCATTCCTATCTTGTGCTAACTGGAACATAAAAATGTACAAATTGTACGATTGATTATTATTTTTAAGGGATGCCCCAGGAGCCCCCTCAAAGACTCAATGAGTTCCTGGCGGTCCAGTTTGAGAACCACTGGAGTAAAAGCCGTCTAGATATTGCTGCCGGGGGAGTCACATTGGTCCAACTTGTTTTTCTTCTCCACTCCTTATCAGCTCTCTGTGGACCATATGCCTCCCCTTCCACGGGACCTTGACAGGGGCCTGTTTCTCTCTCTCTCCCTCCATCTTGTTTATGTGTTATTACGCCGCCACACTCACACGTCCCCCTACCTTAAATGATGGAGCCCTTGTACTGTCAGCAGCACACAGGGGTCATATTAGCTGCTCCCAGGCAGGCAGAGGGGCGCAGGCTGGGGCTGGGGGCTTCGATCAATTGGAATTCTGTGCTTTTCTTTTGGTTTGTTTTGATCAGTGCTGGATATTAGGAGGAGAAGGTGCCGCCGTAGCCCCCAGGCTTTGATGTGATTTACCTGGGAGAGTGCGAGAGACAGAAAGGAGCGTCTGGAATGAGGCCAGTGCTACAATGAGCTCCCGCTGCAACACATTGCCACGTCACACACTAAAATCCTGAGAGTTAAATTAACCCCTGGAACCAAATGAGTCCCTGGAACCAAATGGATCCTAGGGGTCCATTTGGTTCCATTTGTGCACTCTCGGGGTGAAATTAACACTCAGGATTCTATTGCGTAGCTCATTTGAAAGGCTGTATTTGCCTCTGTTCCGACACGAGGCACAACATTAGACACACTGCACGCGTCTTTAATGTCCGTAGCGCCGGTAAACACGTGGAAACCTGTTAATGCATGACACATCATGTCAGTGTGCAATGCATGCTTGATACATATCCTGGCTTGAGACGTGCTGTAAACCTATTATTCTTGTCGAGTTATCACACGACATCTCGCAGAGCAAAAAGATAGGAATTGGGTAACAAATATGCTTCTTTTGATCGCATCGAATAACACAGAGGGCATTGAACAGCGATTTTCTCTCCCGTGGCTGGCTCTGTGTCTTGGAGCAAGACGAGACAGGAGGAGAAATGGAATCATTGCGTCGTCTTTCCCCCACGCGGCATTGTTTCCTGCGGCCCTGCTGTTGCCACAGAGCGGATTCCATTCCAGAGGGCTGCATGCAGCAGATGAAAAAATAAGTTTGATGTTGGAAATGCATTCGTAATTCATGTCCTCTCCAGAGCACCCACCCTTCAGCTTGAGATTGCGATAGGATCGTAAGCGTTGGCCGACCCAGGATCTGTTCCTGTCAAGTGCGCCTCCCACAGAACGAACGGGCGCATGCATCCAAAAACAATGTAAAAAAAAAACAAAAAAAAGAAAATGCAGCGGCCTGTATTTCCCAGCGACATCTGGTGAAACAGCTCAGTCTTTGAGAACGGACTCGCTGCTATAGATACAGAACAGAGAAAGCATTTTGAATTATACACTTTCTTCCAACATTCCTAAGGAGCTGTATTTGTTTACATCATTGCCAGGCTGCATGCCCATGGGGAGACTGGTTGTTTTTATGGCTGTGCTTTGTTTGGGTGATTATTGTTGTGTGTGTGTGTGTGTGGGGGGGGGCAGTGTGTTGGGTGTGTTGTGGGAGTGAGGAGGAAGCAGGAAGGGGTTCTGTGTCTGCCGAGGTAAAAGAGAGGATAGAAAGGGGGGAAAGGGAGGGAGGAGAATGGGGGGGAGGGGGGGTAGTCTCATGTTGCCTCAGACCGACGGCAGTCTGTAATTAATTTTGCATGCATCGCTCTCCCTTCTCACATTTGTTTTGTTGCTTTTCGAAGTAGGACTCGTTAGGAAGGCAATGAATTTCCAGGCGTGAGAAACTTTGATGCGCTAAGTACCAGCCGCGGCTTTGGTGCGAATGTAAATGCACTGCAGGGAATTTGAAGTTCTGGTAGACGCTCGGCATCTCTTCCATTGGCTGCAGTTGTTATTGTTTTTTTTGTGGCGTTTTGGATATTCTTGTGTTGATACCTCATTGATGAAAATTCACCAGACTGACAATAATATTGAGTCTCTCCTCGATATTCTCAGTCCAGTGGCCTCGTGGTTAGACTGTCCGCCCTGAGACTTGGGAGGTCGGGATTCCCGGCTGAGTCATGCCAAAGACTATAACAATGGTACCCAATGCCAGTGGTGGAAAGTAACTAAGTACATTTACATGTACTTAGTTACATTAGCTAATTTCTTAGCTAATATCTTAGTTAACCAGCACCATTGTGAAGCAGTTTGTTTATGTTTAATTATGAGAGTAAGAAAGCAGCAGCCAGAACGGGTCATTTATCATTGCAGCTGAAAAACACAACAGAGAAAAGAGCAGAGAGAAATATTAGTGATTTTTTTAAAGCTAAAAACTTTTATAACACTGTAAGGACCGTTACAAATTCAGTGCATTTTCGTAAAACACCCTAACGTTTCCACTTTAAATAGCAAGGCAAAAGCACAAAGGCCTAATCAATAAAACTTCCAATACCGCTTAAACTCCTTTATCAATTCCCTCACCAGCTGCCTCTGAAAAAGGGAAATGAAGGTTTAATGAGAAAACAGGGGGAAATTCACTGGAGTGCATGGACAGTTAAGGCCTTCATTTCTGGTGCATAAATGTTAGTACAGTATGTCTTCATCGGAGTCAAGGACTCCTGATGAAGATGTACTAACATCAAAATATTCCCTGTTTTGCTGCTGCGTCCTGCACCTGAGAAGCAGTGGTGTAAAGTAACGAACTACATTCACTTAAGTACTGTACTTAAGTACAATTGTGAGGTATTTGTACTTTACTTGAGTATTTCCAATTTCCAACACTTTTACTTATACTCCATTACATCTCGGATCCAAATATCGCGATGCGACGCATTGTGAGCTTGTAGATCTGCTATTTTCAAAAGACTTTTATAGTTGAAAACTTGAAAACTTTCTACTTTTGGTACTTTAAGTACATTTTGATACCAATACTTTTGTACTTTTACTCGAGTACATTTTGAATTCCGGACTTTTACTTGTTACAGAGTATTTCTACGTTGCAGTATGGATCGCCGGATCATGCCTATCTAAGCTGATGCAATGTGGAATCCCCTTGTTAAAAATGTAATGACGTCTGAATCCATGTCTTCTTTTATGTTACAGATAACTCTGACGTGAATGAGAGCAGCACCAGCAATGGTGGTGGTGAGTTTCCTCTATTAAGTACTCTGCCATCTAGTTATCCTGAGGCAGCACTGAAGGCCAGAGAACTAAAGATCTACACACAGATTCGCAGAGGATTCGTTTTCCGCTGCCTTCTGCCCTTTTTCTTCTGCACGCCGGTGGATATATTTCTGTTGAAAAACATACACCTGCCAACATCCTCAAAGTGAACCCCAGAACATTCCTTTGCTTTTTTTTTGTTCAGTCAATTGGGATTTCAGTGATAGGATTTCTGCGTTAAAAGCTGCAGTCTTTTTTTTGTTTCTTAAATAAATGTTGCTATAACCATTCTGTATGATGAGTATGTAAATACAATATACGTAACTAACACAGTTGTGGTATTGTAGGTGGTCTCCCTGCTCCTCCATTGAGAAATGTATTATCCTGTGGTCCAGTATAGGACCACTACTGGTCGACAAGAGGTTTCGCATGAAGCTCAAAGAGTAACATCTCCCCTGACCAAACAGGCTTTACCTCTTAACTCTGCCCTCATGCGGGACACCCCAAGTTTTTAAGTCCCAGGTTGGACATAAATCTTATGGATTGCAGCTTTAATTTCAAACTCTGAGAGTTTCCGTGCTAAATTAACACTCAATATTTACTGTGCAAGCTTTGAAAGGGATAGAGGGTTGATTTAGGAAAGCAGATATTCATCTTTAAGTGATGAGGGAGTAATAACCCTCTGTGTGAACTTATCCCACCTCCTGCTCAGAGCGTTACTCTTCACTCTGCAGGCCTCACTGTTATTGCCTCTCCTTTGCTAACCTCCACTGACTTCTCTCCTCTCCACTATTCTCTTATCCTCCTCTTCCTTTCCTTTCCTCTCCTCTCCTCTCTAGTGGAAGTGAATGACCAGGTTGAGGGCTCGCAAGAATCCGATTCAATTCCAACCGACAGCGTTCAGTCCAAAGGTACCAGCCCAACGTGCGCACACTCCCAAGCACACACACATCCCTGTGCATTCTTATTAGTGGCCACAGCTGCCGAGTTAAAATTCACTCCAGCAAGAGAACCCCCAGCGCGGCGGAGCGCTATACCGAGATCCACTAGTGTTCACATTCCACCCTCCCTCTTTTCTACTTTCTAAATCCCATCCACTTCTCTCTCTCTCTCTCTCTCTCTCTCTCTCTCTCTCTCTCTCTCTCTCTCTCTCTCTCTCTCTCTCTCTCTCTCTCGCTCTCTCTCTCTCTCTCCCCCCCACCCCTCCATCCCTGTCTCTCTCTATAGGGGCAGGCAGGCAGGCGGTTTGTACTGTGCGTGCTCCTCCAGGGCCAAATGCATTTGTAAATCCTCTCTTCCCCCATCTCCGGTGCGCAACAATGACCCTGATATTTTGGTCTAAACTTGTCAGCGTGTCTTTGGAGATTGAGTGTGATGAATTACCCGCAAACTCAACGATCAGGCGTTTAATAAATCAAGCGTGCAATGC
The DNA here is from genome assembly GCF_963280865.1 of Gymnoscopelus braueri. NCBI lineage: Eukaryota > Metazoa > Chordata > Actinopteri > Myctophiformes > Myctophidae > Gymnoscopelus > Gymnoscopelus braueri. Next base: position 40,653,960 of record NC_137619.1, read on the forward strand.
ATATTATTTTAACATGGAGGCCTACGCAAGACTGCAGGGGCAACAATCATGCTGATAAATCATATTTGATAAGGAGATATCTAAAGATAACAACCGTGTTGTTATCTTCGGGGTCTCTCCATAGAGGCTTTATACGAATGCATATCATTTGAATGTGTGCATCTTCACAGCGGAGGCTCTGCAACATTTCTGTCTCACTCTGGATCGTGTGTGAGGGTGGGATTGAGCTATGTGCAGCTTCCAGGTTGCAAAAGAAAAATCATTAAGCAACTGTTGTGAACAGATTGTCGGTTTCGAGAGAATAGGACAGGCTGCTAGCCTGTCTTGTTCTTTCTTATTCTTTGTCTGCTAGTGGCAGCATATAAAACAACTTGGCAGAGGCAAATGGGTTGGTGTAGGAAAAGAAGTGCTTAAATAACAACCGGAGACGGCGCCAGCGAAGGCAAGGCATGATGTCAAACAACTATTTGGATCGGCGGAGATGAGGCATAAGAGAACCGGGTAACACATATAATATTGTTAAAATCAGTGTCACAGATGTAACACAGCCGACACAACAGACACCCACTGTTATGTTTTGGCGCTCGACTCGTGTCTTATTTTACCACCAGCGCAGCTTTGGGTTTTTTTTTTTCCAGAGCGATATTTCTGAGTGAAAGAGACAGGGTGATATTAGAGTGATACGAGCAGCAATAAACAGTTACGTTCGGTGATGTACACACTGCAGCCAAGATCCAGGGTTTTATGAGGTGAACACAAAAATCTACGGTCACGGTACTCTTAACTCTCTCACTGCCAGACTTATTTCTGGCTGCGTTTGCCCACTGCCAGCGATTTTTCGATTTTCTTACCTTTTTCAAGTAGTCACAGAATATTTATCTCCAGTATTATCAATCCCCTGGTGGTTCCTAATCACAGAGGGTTTCACTGTGCTTACGCAAAAAAACTAATCATCGCAACCTCCCCGTTCAATAAAATGTTATATGCCTTTGAAAATATTATGACGATGTCTCATCATAAGTCGTTCTTGGCAGTAAGAGAGTTAACCCATTAAAACCTGAGGCGATTCTTTAAAAAATTCTAAATCCTAACAGTTTTTTGAAAAAATATCTAAAACATTTTTTTTCAAGATTTTTCAAAAATAGCAGATCTGCAAGCTCGTAGCGCGGCACTCGGTGCCGCGCTATGAGCTTGTATATCTGCTATTTTTGAATAGCCAAAGAAATCTAAAGTGACACAGATACGTTCCAGGTCTCAATAAGGGGTATTTACAGTATACTTTTTTTGCACGTGGGTGTTGCTTACCGAAAATAGCATATCTACAAGCTCACAATGCGGCGTCCTGCGAGCACATTGTGAGCTTGCAGATCGCTTACTTTCGGTGTGCAACACCCACACGCAATTAAGTATAACTCAGGCCTTGCTCAGGTTACAAACAATCGGGGAAAACAACCTGCAAATAAGGGGAAAATAAATGTTTTTCCCCTTTGAATTCGCGGAGCTCTGAATCTTCTCTGAGTCTTGAGAGATTATAGGTTCCAAAGAACCTGCTACTGTACATCTGGTGCTGAAATAAGAAAACGAATAAAGCCCCTGTTTGTTTTCCATCCAGAAACTGTGGAGAAGATAGAATGACCGGCTGAGGGACGGACAATCAACCTCAACTGACAGCCAGCAAACTGTGTGAAGGCCCACCGTGTCCCCCAGCCTCAGAGGAAGCTACAGTACACTGTGGTAGTATGGACTCTGAGACTGGCCCAGGCAAACCAACATGACATCACACCCCCCATTTCATTGACTCCTTATACTTTGAATCTTTGTTATGAAATTTATCATGAGACCCATCATTCCTTAAATATGTACGTATATATGTATATATATGTAAGTAAAAAAATAATAAAAAAAAGAGGACAAAAATAAACTTACTATAGGACTTGAACATATCAAGCTGAAAAAAAGAAGAGCCATACCTCACTGTGTGTTAGAGTCATCCAACATATTGTCAACTGGGTGAGATGAGTTCAACCAGATTCGGTGTATTTATTTGGCATATACCCAGTGCGAGAGCATGATGAAGCTATCAGAGGGACCTTTCTAATACAAGATAACAGCCCCAGCACCCAGACAATTGACACTACAGGCTGGCTGATGCTTAACATCAACCTGTTGCTTAGTTTTTTTTTGTGTGTGTTTATTTAGTTGTTGTTGATTTTTTTTTTGGGGGGGGGGTTGTTTTAATTCACACCCACTAGATGTCGTCACTGTTGCTGTGATGACATTCAACAGTGGAATACCTGACAACAAACAGCATCTGTAAGCTTCTATTAAGTGCAACACTGACACCTGCCATGTTCTCTTATACGCCGCTGTGATTCTAGTCCTGTTGCTTAGAGCCTAATTTATATGTTGTTGTACGGCTGTGTCACTCTCCAAAAATGAGTGATTTTCAACCGATCTTCAGTTGAAAATCACTCCTTTCTGACCTGTGACGCGGCCATACGACAAAGTGTCAATTCAGACCGAAGTCCATGTGCGAGACACTAGTGCTTCGATATAACAGCGTCTCTCAGGATGCTGGTCTCACTGAACATCACTGATCACATCATCACTGATCACGTCAGGTGTATCTGCAGCTTAACTCCTTAACATTAAACTGAACATCAACACCCACTGCAGAGGATCCGAGTGTTAAGACAAAATGTATTATGTATTTCTTTTACTATTTTTGTTGTGTTTCTTTGCTGTTATCAGTGCATGCGAGAGTTGTTTTGAACTTCAACAACACAAACAGAATAACGTAAAAGTCACAGCCTGATTTATATGTTGTTGCGCGCTGGTGTTGCGAGCCAACAATAGACAATCTACATTTCACAATGTGTAGCATTGCAACGTGTTGTGAGCTTATAGATCGGATATTTTTGGCATGCAGCACCGGCACACAACAAAGTATAAATCGGGCTTACTCCCTCTAGCCCTCTTTTCTCTTAACCAGATTGTCTATAACTGTATGAAAATAATATCTGCCTTATTTCATATCAAACATCAACCACAGACATATGGAGGTGGTCTAAGTGCAAAGTCTTGGTTGTGTTATTGCTTGCAGATGATTTGTAACGTTATGTAATGGCTGATGCCTTGATTTTTCTGGGTTGGTTTACTAGCAAAAAGCATTTGGATTTCTTTACTTTCAAGTACTCTTATGATTCATGAATTCTCTTCAGTGGTGCCATACTAAACATCAGATGAATTACAGTTCTATGAAATGATGCCTTCATACTTTGATGTTTGCTTTGCTAAAACAACAATGAAACTGACTAATAAAGTTTAAGGTGGAAGTAACGTCTGAGCCCCCCTGTCTTATTTACTCCAGAGTGATAAGCCTTTAGAGATGTGGATTCTAGCTGGTGTAACAGCAGTGTGGTCAGATAGTCTGACATCTGTGTCAATTAGACAGCCCTGTGATCTCCAGCACACGGACCTCATGCCCTTTAGAGCTCTGTTCTATATCAGATGAGAAGGGATATCTGTCAGACAGGGGCTTCCTCTAACCCCACAGGCCTTACCGCCGTCTGAAAAACTCTCTAATGGTTACAAACCAGAGGGAGGCCACACAGTTTATTATCAAAGCCTCACCCGGCTGTCCAGAACAAAGCTGACTGTGGTCTTTAAGGAAAATCTTGTCTGGAGTGCCTCTAATATGTTTCACTTTGTGAAACATATCACTTATGAGGTTGCTTAGGCTCTTGGTGGGTAGGATATAAATAATGGAATGGAAGAAGTCTCTTTATAACTCTTAGAGACTACTATGACTCAAAATAAAGGTCCATTTCATATGAAAGGAGATGAAAGGTGATTTACTTGGACTGACCAACTTTAGGAACTAAAAAAAATCCCAAAAAGGTAGCACATCAAACATTTCAAATCAATGGAGGACAATGTACTCACATTTCCACTTTTTTTATTGGCACACACCAATAAACGAACGCTTACGCGCTTCGGCTATGAGCCTTCATCATAGCCAAAGCGTTCGTTTATGGTGTGTGCCAATAAAAAAAGTGGACATTTGGGTCTAGCACTCCAATGAGAAAACCCATTGTTGATGCGATCTACAGTTTATTGAATTATTGGTTTCTGAAAACTGATTTTCTAGATTTTCACACTTTCACAGCACTGAATAGCAGGGCTGTCATGTTAACATGTTACCATGTCACAGGGCTTTTAGGCATCCCTGTGACAGGGCTACTGACATGGTACTGACCATGATACTGACCAAGATACTGTCATACTGACATAATCATAAAAAATTTAAACATGGTAGGCTACTACAGCTCATTTGACTGCAGAGTTCATGAAAAGGTCTAGGATGAAATTAATAAAATGTGCACTTGAATATATTAAACTGTTAAACTGCAAAACTAATCAAATAGTGGGATATAGCATTTTGTGGAGGAAGCGCACCTAGTAATGCCTGTCACTTGTTTCTCTGTAACATTTTCTCTCTCTCTGACTCATGTTCCTGACCTGGCCTACATAAAGAGACTTCTGCCTTTGTCCCAGCAGCAGTGCCCATGCTGTGACCTTGTTTTGTGTTCGATTTGATTATGTTAATATCTCAAGTTACTTTGTGTTTTCATTGATGACTTGTTTTCTTTTGGGAAAATGGGTCTGGTAGTTTTCTGGCTTCTTTTGAGTATATGTTTTCCCTTTTTTGGTTTTGTCAGAGCAAGAACTCCGGATTTGGTGGCCCATTGTTGTCGCAAATTGACCATTGTTGCTTCCCCTTCCTTACGTTGAGTTCGCTGACCTGTCTCTCCTTTTTCTACTTTCTGTTGATACTTAAAGTGCTCTTTGGTAACAGTTTGGTTGTCTGGGTGTGTTTACAGCATATATTTGGGCGAGAGAGAGCATGTGAGATAAATCAGTGATTTATGAACCGTTGGTTAAAGGTTCAAAACTCCTGAAGATCTTTTTCACTCTCCATCTAAACTCAAAAAGGTGGGTTAAGTATCACATTCTTAGTTAATTATTACATTCTCAATTCCATCTTCCATGCTAGCATGGCATGTGAGTCAGGAGTGCAAACCATGGCTCAAATGATGAATCAAGGGTTTATAAACAGGAAGTTTAAGGACCAAAACTCCAGAAGGAAAACAATCACTCTCCGTCTAAATTCTCAAAGGTGGGTGAAATATTACATTCTCAGTTAATCATTACATTCTCAATTGCATGTTGCGTGCTAGCATGGCACATGAGTCAGGAGTACAAACCATGGCTCAAATGATAAATCAGGGGTTAATAATCTGAATATTCTGGGTTCAAAACTCACAAAGAAAATTTTTCACTTTCCATCTAAATTGTGAAAGGTGAGTTAACTATTACATTCCCAATTTCATCTCCTATGGTGTCTGCGTGGCTCAATAGGTGAATCAGGGGCGTATAATCCAAAGGTTCTGGGTTCAAAGCTCCCAAAGAGCATTTTTCACTTTCCATCTAAATTGTGAAAGGTGAGTTAACTATTACATTCCCGATTGCATCTCCTATGTCTGTGTGGCACAATAGGTGAATCAGGGGTTAATAATCCAAAGGTTCTGGGTTCAAAGCTCCCAAAGAGCATTTTTCACTTTCCATCTAAATTGTGAAAGGCGAGTTAAGTATTACATTCCCGATAGCTTCTTCCATGCTAGCATCGCTCAAATGATACATCAGGGCTTCATAATCCAAAGGTTCTGAGTTCAAAGCTCCCAAAGAGCATTTTTCACTTTCCATCTAAATTGTAAAAGGTGAGTTAACTATTACATTCCCGATTACATCTCCTATGCCAGCGTGGCTCAATAGATGAATCAGAGGTTTATAAACCAAAGGTTCAGGGTTCAAAGCTCAACTAATACAAAAGTCAACTCCAACAACTAATACAAAATATCTCAAACAACCAAAACAACAATCAATACACAACCAAAACAACAATCAATACAAAACTTCAAAGTGCCTCAATAAAAAAACATAAAACAGTGGTCAAAACAATAACAAATAAGTCTGCTATAATACTAATAATGTCAATGACATACAACAAAAATTCCTTTGCTTATTATGTAAATGTATTAAGCTCCTCCCACTGGAGGTGGGCTTTACCCATGCTCCTCCCCCTCCTACCAGAGCTAAAAGAGGGAGGCGGGCTGATTCCACGCTCCTCGCCTTAAAAAGAGCAAAGATAGAGATTTACCAGGACCAAGATTCAAACCCCCAACCTTCCACCTGCGAGGTCTCTCCTTTTCTCTTGCGCCACCAGGCTTTTCACACTAATTAGAAACTGGAGGTAATATTTGAAGTTTAAGGGAGAGGTGGCAGGTCAAAAGTTGAAAGTCTACAGCAAACACCTCTCCCCCTGACAGAATGACTGAATCTACTAGATTCACTGATGATCAGGGTTCATTATGACACAACATTTTTTGAGTTTTAGGTTATTGTTGAAAACCATCTGTTGGAAAAAAAAAAATGCAAAGGATGGTTGGAGAGCAAACAGATGGATTTTTAATGTTATCAAAACACATATTCCTTATTGTCATATCTTAAAGTCATTTATCAATTTCAGAAGACCAAAACTATCAGTTTTAATGTGTGAACCTGGCTCAGAGTTCAAACAAAATAAGAGCAATACACTTAAACACAGAATTGATGAATATAAAGACATAGGCTAATTAACTAATTGTTTATGAGTGAGTTAGTCTGAAAGTGGGGTCCAGGGGACCCTCATGGTTTCTTGAGGGGGTTCTAAATGTCCCCTTACATTTTTAACTCCCGAGAGTGTACAAAATGGAACCAAATGGACCCCTAATGGTCCATTTGTACACTCTCAGAGATATGGGGCTCATGGAAATTAAAATGTCTTAGAAGTAAGGAGTTGGATGATGGATGCAAACCAAAAGACAAACAAGCCGAGGGGAGAATGAGAGACTCCAAAAGTAATGAAGACTGCTGTCACTATGCCAGTCAGGAGGGAGTGCAGGACAGAAAGACCAAGGCAGACTAGTTCAGATACAAGGAGTTTTCTTTTTTTTATTATGACAAAAACCAGGGAACAAAAGGAGCACGAGAAGGACTAGGAAGGCACTTGCAAGTTTCACTTGTAAAAGCACAAGAAGATGGCCTACATACACCGAATCAAGGAGACTAGATCAAACATTAAGATACTCACAGATAACTACATACAACAAACAGACTGGCAGTGAAGGGCAAACAGGAACACATTGGAGACACAGGTGCATATGTATGGACAATCAACACACGATTGGCTAGGGCTAAACAAGACACAGGTGAACAACATTTGCAAATGACAGGGTGAGACAAGACAGGTAGCAGCAAACAGGAAACACTCAGACATCACTACAAAACAAAAGGTACACAAGTGTAAATTAAAACCTGAACTAAGAAGATATATTTCTAAAATATGTAAAGAACATAACTGTATTGTAAAACACCAAGTATAACTAAGAAACAAGGAACACAACAAGAAAACACAACAGTTATTGTTAAAAAACAGATCTGTTGGGAAATTTTTCTCTGCACCCAGATGTATTCTTTCATTGAGAGCAAACAGAGGGATGTTTAATGTCATCAAAATACAAATCCGTTATTGTCATATCTTATAGTCATCAAATAGAGTTGCATCTTCCATATCAGTGTGGCTCAGGAGATATACCAGGGATTTATAAGCTGAAGGTTTAGGCTTTGAAACGCCTTAATATGATTTTTCACTCTCAATCTAAAATCGAAGAGGTTCGTTAAGTATTGCATTCTTACGTGAGTTTTCCATGTTAGTGTGGCTCGAGGTATTATTCAGGGTTTTATAAATAAAAGGTTCAGGGATCAAACCTCATGAAGAACATTATCACTCTCCGTCTAAATTCTCAAAGGTGGGTGAAGTATTACATTCTCAGTTAATCATTACATTCTCAATTGCATGTTGCGTGCTAGCATGGCACATGAGTCAGGAGTACAAACCATGGCTCAAATGATAAATCAGGGGTTAATAATCTGAATATTCTGGGTTCAAAACTCCCAAAGAACATTTTTCCCTTTCCATCTAAATTGTGAAAGGTGAGTTAACTATTACATTCCCAATTTCATCTCCTATGGTGTCTGCGTGGCTCAATAGGTGAATCAGGGGCGTATAATCCAAAGGTTCTGGGTTCAAAGCTCCCAAAGAGCATTTTTCACTTTCCATCTAAATTGTGAAAGGTGAGTTAACTATTACATTCCCGATTGCATCTCCTATGTCTGTGTGGCTCAATAGGTGAATCAGGGGTTAATAATCCAAAGGTTCTGGGTTCAAAGCTCCCAAAGAGCATTTTTCACTTTCCATCTAAATTGTGAAAGGCGAGTTAAGTATTACATTCCCGATTGCTTCTTCCATGCTAGCATGGCTCAAATGATACATCAGGCCTTTATAATCCAAAGGTTCTGGGTTCAAAGCTCCCAAAGAGCATTTTTCGCTTTCCATCTAAATTGTAAAAGGTGAGTTAACTATTACATTCCCGATTTCATCTCCTATGCCAGCGTGGCTCAATAGATGAATCAGAGGTTTATAAACCAAAGGTTCAGGGTTCAAAGCTCGACTAATACAAAAGTCAACTCCAACAACTAATACAAAATATCTCAAACAACCAAAACAACAATCAATACAAAACTTCAAAGTGCCTCAATAAAAAAACATAAAACAGTGGTCAAAAAAATAACAAATAAGTCAGCCATAATACTAATAATGTCAATGACATACAACAATAAATGCTTTGCTTATTATGTAAATGTATTAAGCTCCTCCCACTGGAGGCGGGCTTTACCCATGCTCCTCCCCCTCCTACCGGAGCTAAAAGCGGGCGTGAAGAGGGAGGCGGGCTGATTCCACGCTCCTCGCCTTAAAAAGAGCAAAGATAGAGATTTACCAGGACCAAGATTCAAACCCCCAACCTTCCACCTGCGAGGCCTCTCCTTTTCTTTTGCGCCACCAGGCTTTTCACACTAATTAGAAACTGGAGGTAATATTTGAAGTTTAAGGGAGAGGTGGCAGGTCAAAAGTTGAAAGTCTACAGCAAACACCTCTCTCCCTGACAGAATGACTGAATCTACTAGATTCACTGATGATCAGGGTTCATTATGACACAACTTTTTTTGAGTTTTAGGTTAGTTAATAACCATCTGTTGAAAAAATAAAAAAAAATGCAAAGGATGGTTGGAGAGCAAACAGAGGGATTTTTAATGTTATCAAAACACATATTCCTTATTGTCATATCTTAAAGTCATTTATCAATTTCAGAAGACCAAAACTATCAGTTTTAATGTGTGAACCTGGCTCAGAGTTCAAACAAAATAAGAGCAATACACTTAAACACAGAATTGATGAATAGGCTAGTTAACATAGGCTAATTAACTAATTGTTTATGAGTGAGTTAGTCTGCAGAATCTGTAGTGGATGTGTGTAAAGCAGTGGTTTTCAAAGTGGGGTCCAGGGGACCCTCATGGTTTCTTGAGGGGGTTCTAAATGTCCCCTTACATTTCTGTAACTCCCGAGAGTCTACAAAATGGAACCAAATGGACCCCTAATGGTCCATTTGTACACTCTCAGAGATATGGGGCTCATTGAAATTAAAATGTCTTAGAAGTAAGGAGTTGGATGATGGATGCAAACCAAAAGACAAACAAGCCGAGGGGAGAATGAGAGACTCCAAAAGTAATGAAGACTGCTGTCACTATGCCAGTCAGGAGGGAGTGCAGGACAGAAAGACCAAGGCAGACTAGTTCAGATACAAGGAGTTTTCTTTTTTTTATTATGACAAAAACCAGGGAACACAAGGAGCACGAGAAGGACTAGGAAGGCACTTGCAAGTTTCACTTGTAAAAGCACAAGAAGATGGCCTACATACACCGAATCAAGGAGACTAGATCAAACATTAAGATACTCACAGACAACTACATACAACAAACAGACTGGCAGTGTGGGGCAAACAGGAACACATTGGAGACACAGGTGCATATGTATGGACAATCAACACACGATTGGCTAGGGCTAAACAAGACACAGGTGAACAACATTTGCAAATGACATGGTGAGACAAGACAGGTAGCAGCAAACAGGAAACACTCAGACATCACTACAAAACAAAAGGTACACAAGTGTAAATTAAAACCTGAACTAAGAAGATATATTTCTAAAATATGTAAAGAACACAACTGTATTGTAAAACACCAAGTATAACTAAGAAACAAGGAACACAACAAGAAAACACAACAGTTATTGTTAAAAAACATCTGTTGGAACATTTTTCTCTGCACCCAGATTTACTCTTTCATTGAGAGCAAACAGAGGGATGTTTAATGTCATCAAAATACAAATCCGTTATTGTCATATCTTATAGTCATCAAATAGAGTTGCATCTTCCATATCAGTGTGGCTCAGGAGATATACCAGGGATTTATAAGCTGAAGGTTTAGGCTTTGAAACGCCTTAATATGATTTTTCACTCTGAATCTAAAATCGAAGAGGTTCGTTAAGTATTGCATTCTTACGTGAGTTTTCCATGTTAGTGTGGCTCGAGGTATTATTCAGGGTTTTATAAATAAAAGGTTCAGGGATCAAACCTCATGAAGAACATTATCATCGCTCTATGTAAATTCTAAAAGGTGGGTTAAATATTACATTCTCGGTTGCATCTTCAATGCCAGTGTGGCTCAAACGTTAAATCAGTGGTTTATAAACAGAAAGTTTAAGGGTCAAAACTCCTGAAGAAAAAAATTCACTCTCCGTCTAAATTCTCAAAGGTGGGTGAAGTAATACATTCTCTATTGCATCTTCCATGCCAGTTAGAGAATGACGAGAAAGAGAGAACTAGAAAGGCGCAATTTCGGGAAATTGCAAGTGTGGCTATCCCGACACGAGTCGTGGGGTGCGGCCAGCCGGAACCTGAGGAATACGATGGGAGAAATAGCGTCGGAGGTCATGCAAAGTGCGATTCAGATTTGGTGCTGATCGGATCCTGCGTTTAGATTTTAAGAAATCGGCCCCTCCCACTAATTTTGCAAGCCAATTACATTGTCACATCACTCCTGAGATCATGTGTATTTCAATTTGAGGGGAGTGATCCCCCCAAAAATCTTGTTTTTGCATCAAATGGTTATATTTTGCACATATGTGGCGCCCCCTATGGGTCAAAGTGGAAATGCTTTTGGCGCTTCGTTCAGTATGCCTACACGACCCTTAACATGTGATTCAAATTGGGGATTGATTGGACGTTCCGTTCAATCCATTTTGATTCTACGACCTACCGTTCAAGAGTTATAGGCCGAACCTTAAAGTGGTCTGTTATAGCGCCACCATGAGGCCAACTGGTGTAAAAAAAAAAAATCCTGTGTAGGCCATTGGACAGTGAACATCAGGTGTGTTAACTGTCCGTTACGGTTTCCGAGAGAAAAATACTTGGGCGCATTTTCCCATTCAAGTCAATGAGAACATTTTATTCCCCAATACATTAATATCCTACATTTTTTCATTATGTTTTTAGATTTTTGGGGGATTTTCTTCTTTTTTTTACTTAAATAATACATTTAAAGAAATGAAAAACGTATTGAAAAAAGGCTAAAATGCAGTTTGAAGTTACAATGGGTTTGTATAGGAAGGGGTGTCTGATAAAATGAATATCAAATATCTAAATACTGAATCAAGCAACGTAAAATCTGTCTGGGGTGCTCACAAAAGCCGGAGTAGACGTTAAAATGACCCCAAACATATTTGAAAGTGAAATCAACAACCAACCCCCCCCCCTTAATGGCGGTTGGCACCCCTAAACATTGCATTACAGTGCAACATTGTCCATTTCTATCACCCAAATCTAACTGAGTTGGTGTGAATCCTTCCCTCAGTGTACTATCCATCTGTTTCTTTCAGACATTTTCGAACGCCGATTTTCGATTGAGTTGAAATTTCTTTTTGGGGGGTAATAGAGGGGGGGGGGGGGTGAATCTCGCCTGCCCTAAATGTAAATCCTGGGGACGCCACTGGATGTATACGGCACAACCCATTCTATTGTTCATTTACAGACAATAGAGTCTGATTCCCTCATAGTCTTATAATGGGGCTTAAGATGCCTCAGGTATATACAAATATTAATTAAATATGTGTGACACTTCACACACACACACAAAGCACGCGTGTGCTTGCGGTCTCACGCACAGATACAGAGGGACATACAGTAGAGGGACTATGAGGCTCCTATACCGTGCGCGTATGTGTGCATGTACGTGTGTGTGCACCAATGCGCGCTCTCTCTCTCTCCCTCTCTCCCCCAATACACAGCTATGACCCAGCAGTGCCAGGCCACACATTGGCTGCTAAGACAACGCAAACAAATTGGAGAAATTAATTCCAGCACGGAAGCTTCAAATCCCAGTGCTGGATAAGCTGTTTTTATCTGAAGTGCAGTGTTTGTCCTTCATGAAAATTCATCATCCACCCCCCCCCCCCCTCACCCCACAAGAGGCAAAGGCAACACTATAGGTGAACTAAGCTGAGATAAACACTCTAATTGGGATGAAAATTGGCGCCATTCATTATGGATGCCGCTCTTCAAAGGCAGGGAAAATCATTGAAATGTACTTTGAACAAGTGGGAACATTGAGCTAAAAGACTAACTGCATAAGACATTTATCCACAACACATTTGTTGTTCAACGAAGAAAAAAAACCTTCATCCATTGCAGGCGGTAACTCACGATGAAGAGAAAAAGAGAAGATTAAATCAGCAAATTGCTTCTCTGTCTCATTGCCTTAATTATCAACTTGATAATGTGTTCAGTGAAGCATTATTGTGCCACTCAACATCCTCCTTAATGCCAATTCTTACCACTACTTAGACCTTAAGAGACAAGTTAGTTCTTCTTCCTGAAGAATGAGAAAGTCTTTGACATTTAACGACATCCATTTCAAGTCAGAGGTCTCACAGCTTTCCATCATTCACAGCCATTTCAATACTGAGCAGCAATTAAGGGTCAGAGAGACCAGAAATGGCTTAGGGTGTTCACGTCTCACTTTCTCATCAGAGTTGCATAATTTGCTGGCTGTTCATCCAGACAGATCCATTCTGAATGCAGCTCATAGCTATTTACGAAACAAAAGGGAAAAGAAATTGCTTAGTTCCACATAAAACATGATGTGACCAGATTGTGTGGCTCCATGTGTGCAGTGGACTTGATATCTGGCTTTCTGAGTCAGAATCCTAGCAGAATAACAGCTATTGATAAAGAGCAACTGGTACCACCGAGATACGGTGTTGAGTTTAATAGGAGACCCAAAGAACACAGATAAACTTCTGGCAAACTGGCATCATTAGCTGAGAATTGTCCTCGTTATGCAAGATGTCAACTCTCTTATCTTTACCAACACAAACTTGCAACCGAACTAGAAACCCCAGCTGTTAAGATTCTTTCAATGTGGCCAATTTTTGTAGAAAAAATAATTGAAATTGGGGATTTAAACGATGACTGCTATAATAAACTGAACACAATTGAGAAAGGAATGAAAAGTCGATGTTTTGCCCCCCTATTAGGGACTTCCCTTCAGAAGTCATTTCAATTCTTTGACGTTGATTTTCCAACAAGCGGAAAAAATTGAAGACCTAATGCAGGGAAATGAAAAGAGAAACTGCACTCAAATGCACTGCAATTAAATTAGACATTAATAAATGCGTTAGGCCTTACTGCTTGTGCTTTTCCACCGACTGCAAATGTGTGAGCAGCCTGATTATGCTAATGCATTCTTCCACCTTAAAGCTGTATGTTACCTTCCTTGACTTAATGTGATTAGTCATAGTCAAGCAGCTACAGTAAACAATATATTTGACTAAACAGATTAGATCTAATAGACAGGGTACAGTAAGCTCAAGTACGTCAAGACAAGACTGTAGCAAAGGTATCAAACTGATCCACAATATTGTGGAAAACCAAAGAATATTCCTGCAGTTTTAATGTATCCATTTGTAACTCAGGGTGTATAAATGTACCAAACGGACCAGAGGTTCCATTTGGTTTCATTTGAACACCCTCAGAGTTAAATTAACACTGAGGATTTGACTCAGTGCACTGGAAGAGATGAGTGGTGGTTGGAATTAATCCAATGGCGACTGGATGGAGTACAGCATGGAAAGAGAAACAGACTGACTGAGACAAACATCTGTCCAGTCTAGAGGCACCCATGGGAGACAATGAGGCCCTGATTCACATTTTGCTGAGTGGACGAAATGTGCAGTCCTCTGCTCTCCATCTGCTTGACCTAAAAGCAGAGTTCACATCTTATCCACTATGAAATGTAGGACAGTACAGTCAATACTAATCAAAGTCATCGTGTCTAACTTTTCAACTAAGTTATTTTTTATGTAATCTTTCACTGGTATATATTTTTTGCACAATAACCATTCCACATAAATGTGTTCTCTTCTCTAAACACTATAAAAAATATATGTATTTGTATTGGCCCGACACTTGAATAAAAATTATATTTTGATGACGCTGTCATTAGATCGTCATTAGCGCCGTAGTGGCAACACTGTAATGACAGCGGAGCTACAAGTCACTAAAAGAGACTGCTAAAATGAGTGTCACACAGTATGACATTAATGTGGTAATGTTTTAGCACAGAAACTGTGACAACTATGTGTAACAATGGCACACATATCCTGCGTTTTTCACTTTTTGGGTGCAATCTCCATTCACTGGTCTGTTCATTCATATACTGTACATGTTTTGTGAATAGTAAAGCTTTCTATTTTGTGCTTTGAGGCCTAAATGTTAACATGGCAACTACTGCCACTTTTAAACACTTTTGTTTTTCTTGCCTAACTTTAGACACTGAGCAAACAAACCCCTCTGGCCATGCTAAATATCATTTATTAACTAATTTATTCTGTTTACCGTCAAACTCTAATATTGAAATGTGAGGAAGAGGCAAGTTTCCCAGGGACAAGTAGACGTGCCTTTGTTTCATATGTCATTTAGTGATGTTTGAGAATGGATCTAATTTGACAATTCTATATTTGATGGTTACACTGTTTCACTGGCCTGTGTCAATATAACATTGCAATTCCATTAGCATTGCCAAGTCTGCTACAGCTGTTAGACTCATTGAATTGGCACCACTTCAAGGCCCCAGGCCCAAGAGATTGACAAAAAAAAAATAGGTGAAAAAAAGTGAAAGAAATACCTTGGATCTCACAATCGCGGATAGGTTCCTGTCATCTAACAACATACTGTAATGTCAACGACCAGAGGAACTACTGTAAAATGGTAGAATGCTGTTCACAACTTGAGCAGTCACTTTCCACATTGTCACTATTCTGCCCATGTGTGCATTTCTGTGCATGTGTGAGTGTTACGCTGACAGACAACTAAAACAGATTCAAACAAAGTGTGCAGAGAAATGAAACCCCTTGAACCACAGCGTTCCTTTATGGGCAACATTCAGCAGACGTATCAGATCTACAAGCTCACAACACGTCGCAATACATTGTGAGCTTGTAGATCGGTTATTATCGGTGAACAGATTTGGCGTAGAGGAGAAAAGGAGGGGGCCTATTATAGACCCCTGGGGGACAACGGTCAAACAAGTATAGGTTTTCAGTGGTTAAGCATATGAGACTATACAGTAACATTGTCAGTGTTAATTCATCCATTTCTAACTCAAAGAGTTTAGCACATGTAAACAAATTAGAAGTTCACGTTTAGAGTTCAGGCCGCTATGCAGCCCTCACACCTACTGTACGTGCCACCACCGATCTGACTGATATATATATATATATATATATATATATATATATATATATATATATATATATATATATATATATATATATGCTGCCAATCATTAGATATTTCCATTGTTTTCCACTTATTTGATTCAGATCAAATCACCACCACCTGGCAATTTGATGACATGAAGTTGACAACCCTTTACTCCACAGAGTGTTACTCAAGACAGACACAAATTAATGTGGTTAATGTATTTTGGTTAATGTATTTTAGCCTGTCAACCATCCTCAATTTTCTATAGAAAATTGAGGATGGTTGACAGGCTAAACTAGGGCTGATTCTGGAAGGCTCCTATAGGAGCCTTCCAGAATCAGCCCTAGTTAGATGGGCTCAGGGCTGAATCCTGATCCATGGGCCCATTGGCCTGAGACTGCCTCAGGCCCCCCTACCCCCTCCAACACGCAAATGCATGCCAGGGCCACAGCCAGAACTAGATCAATACACGGAATGTACACTAGACACAACTGCATGTCTATTCACAGGAAACTAAACATGTAATATTCCTAATTTAAACAATGCATGGGTGAGTAGATAGCACCTTTTATACAGGATTAGCAAAACCCTGATAATTTGGAATGGGAATAGACAGGAAAAACTGAATACACGCATCGCATTCAATGAAAATTACACACACTCAATCATTACTAAGTTTACGCTTGGCAGCTCGGCTCATTGGTGTGAAAAGTTTTCTCAATTAACGCAAATGCTACTTAGTGAATGACCTCAGCTTGCCTCTGTCCTTAACTTGATTGTTTTGACATCAAGTTCATCCAAAGAATAATTTAAAGGTTTGGGCTTGGAATAGAATGCATGAAAATAAGGGCTGTAGCTTGATGGTTAATGTGCATTTTCCCATGCCTTCCATGGTTATATAAGACTATAAAAATGTTACCCAATGCCTCCCTGCTAGCATCCTGTCCATGCATGGGCCACATGCCTCAGGAACCATTTGTTCCCGAGGCTGCTTTACATACTGTACTCTACTCTCTATTGAGAAATGTAGACCCTGTGTTCAGGAAGAAATAATACTGGCTGAGGTATTGCCTGAAACTCAAAGCGCAGAATTGTAATTTTGTAATTTTTATAATTAATGGTAGAATAGATAGCAGCTCTTACAGGATTTACAAAACAGATCATATGGAATGTGAATAGACAGGAAAACCCAAATACACACTTCATATTCAATCAAAATTACAAGCACTCAATCAGTTTACGCTTGGCAGCACCACTCAGTGGTTTGCGATTCATAGCTAACTTTTCTCAATTAGCCTCTCAGTGACTGGTGTATGACCTCAGCTAACACGTTTCAATGTTATCGGGTGCAATTTGTCCCAAAACGTGACATGTTACACCATGTGGCTTTCGTGTTTCGATGTTAACGGCTGTGAATTGTCATGTTTAGGGACACATTGTCTGTCTTGGGTTACGTCACAGACTTGACATGCGCATTTATGGATACCAACTGGAACCGCCGGTTCCAGTTGGTATCCATAAATATATATGATATCCATAAAAATATATTACCAAACGTTCAGTCCACACACACCTAGATTTTCAGGCATCCTGAAAATCCGGTTCCGAACCGGATTTTCCGGTTCCGAACCGGATTTTCATGCCTGAAAATCTAGGTGTGTGTGGCCTGAACATTTGGTAATATATGCCGGCCTTTTTTGGGGCCACCGGCCACACATGTTGGGAACGATGCAAGTCATTCCATTTATACTGCTAATCGGCCGCATAGACATAATGCGATCCTCCGCCAATCTGTGAAGTCTACGGTTTGGGTTGGCCAATCAGGGAAGCCGATGCATACAATCTCCAGAACACACTGAGAATTACTGCCTCTTTCTCAGACCTGCGGGCTGACAGATACAGATATTCGTGTGCGTTCGGCTTGTTTATACTGTATATATACATACACATACTGTATAGATAGATACATACTGTAGGTTACATATATACACACACACACACACACACACACACACACACACACACACACACACACACACACACACACACACACACACACACACACACACACACACACAGTATATTATATTTTGTTGAGCTTACATTGCTTGTTGACAATGTAGTCAAGATTACATGCATCATTTTCCTCTTGGAGATCATGGTTTATAGTGAGTAGACAGGATATGCTTCATTGCTTTTAGGATTTCTCCCTTCACGATAGAGCACTGACCAGGTCTTAGGGTCCTCCAGTTGCCTTAGCAACACGCAGTGGCAAGAGAGGGCCTGCATGCATTCAACAGTGGGGTGGATGGAAGTTAGCCATTGAACCTGACCATAATGTATTAGAAAAAAAAGAGTAGGCAACAGAAAGAGAATGAACCGCGGTGCACCAATGGGACTGATTAAGCTCACTCTCTTCCCCGTGGAAAGGCAAGCAATATACAGTTCTGACAAAACCCCACCAACTAACTTCAGTAATGATTTTTCAGCATATTAATGGAGATGTATGGCATTACAAAATATGTGATTGTGGACTGTAAATTGCTCACAGGTGTGCTATGATTGTGAGTTCTACAACAGTGTTACAAGTATACTTTAAACTGTGGATTCTATTATTAGTTGGAATAATGCTGGTGAACCAGTGGTTAAATAGGAGTAGGATAATACAAAGGACCCCTTAACCTGCCACCTACACATTATCTTCCTCTATTCCATGATCGTTATTGGATTTATTCAGTTGACGTTTTAGTTTACACCCCAGGATGTAATGTCAGCTTCCATGGTGGTAAGGAGTGTGGTTCTTACGTGATCTTGTGACCCTTAAGTAAGTACATAGAATATATATTTATTAATTCATATATAAGGGTGGAAAAGTACAGGTTCCTCCCACCAGGATTCATTATTTTCTGTTTCCCGAGTCTGACTCCCGCTGGTTATGTAAATGCGTCTGAAATTCCATAACAAAATCGGCATCAAGGCAGGCAGGACAATCACTTGTTCAACACGGCATACAATTTAAATGTCCTATTTCTCATCTGGTTGTTCGCCGAGGAGCATATCGTGCATTTCTTACAGTTGGAAACAATGGACAATGACATGTCTGCAAGCCAGTTAAGGGGCAAATGGAGAATGCAGGATACAAAAATGAGTGTTTTTCTGTGAATATAAAGCTGTCATTTTGCATGAAGCAGCGAAACTCAATGTATTCATCACATTATAATAAAATACATAATGTGGTGAAAATCTCAGTCATTGATGTGACAGTAAATGGGAAAACGTACGTATAACATGGTTGTTGTTGATTCACTTTCAAGGTGCATAATTGTAGGAAACTTCATTAATTAATGTATGATTCATTTAGCATCATTGTCAAATTGCCAGAGCCTGGAGAGGTGCTAAGGATCCATGGGAGCTGATGGTGATGATTATAATTACACCAAACACCACTTTTTAAGCATTCCTGTCAGAGAATGCCACAGCTTTCCGACACGATGCGACTCACGAAACACCTCATACTGCATGGCACTGGTGGCAAATTTTTCATTCACTGTTAATTGCCTCATTTATTCCCACATGTGGGAAAAAATAAAAAAGAGCATGGATAAACTTACGGTAACAAAGTTTGGGGGCATGTCTACTCTGAGCACAGCTGTCTGCATTGGAGCAGACAGTGACATTAATGGAGAGAGGCTACAGACAGTGCCTGCAGACAGTCCATCCATGCCACACGCCTCTTGCGTCTTAAGGCTAAAAGCCTGTTGTCACTGCTGACAACTTTTGCAATTGATTAAGTCAGTCCTGTTGACAGATAGACGGTGAAATCATAATTATGATGAATGTGCCGTTTATTTTTGGCACGATTGAAACTATGACTTAATAGTTACTTATATTCAAGAGGAAAAAAATGCATCCTTCCCCATTGTCTCCTCTTTTTTTTGTGCTATTCCTGTCACTGTCAGCCCCCTGGGGGATGGAGTAAACACTAAACAGCCACATACTTCCACCATTACGGTGATCTCCAACCAACCAGTAGGGGTCACTAGTGCAGCGACAAGGACCAAGGCCTGCCTACTCTGGCCAAGCGGGAGGAAACCGCTGAATGGGATTCAAACCCGCAGTGGTAAGCAAGGGTTTTACCTCTACACCTCAGGTGGGAAAAAAATTACTTTGTATTTTTGCACAGGAACTTTAAAAAGATTAATTATTATGATTAATTCTATGAGATTTGCATGTGCACAAAACGCGACACTAAACATCCCCAACATGTACAATTTTCCCACTGGGCGTGAGGATGGGGGAGCACTGTAGGATATTTATAAAGTGGATACAGATGTAAATTGTGATGTTGATTAATGTATTTCCAACTGCAATATACACCCAGTGTAAAGCAAATCCAACAGTGCTTACAATAAATATCACTTTGAAAAAAGGAAAAGAAATGCATTCAATTTCCTGGGAAAAATGTGTTTAGTAATCACATTTCCTTGTGCATCTATCAGATCACCGATCTATTAGTGTAAGCTGTTGGATATGAGCGTAGGTTCTTCCCACCATCCGCGCCTGTGCGATCCTATATCTCATCCCATCTTCACGGCTCAATGCTATCTGCCCTAATATATATGACCGATCCTCGCAGAAGCCATTTCAGAAGCTAACCACCACATTGCAGACTTCTATCTGGCTCTGATAATGTGGGCTTTGACCATCTGTCAGCCCTGTGACTGCTGGCTATAAACTTCACGCTCCGTCTTTTTATTCATCCGTTTCACTGAGGGGGAGATCCAGTCGGTGACTCAGAGCCAGAATCATGACAGGAGAGAGAAATCAATTAAAGCCCAATGCCTGTGACTAAAAACCAGCCATGTCAGAGACCATCTATAAAAGAGGACAAAGGGGTCCAGTGGCCCCCAAACCTCAGGAGAGGGGGCATGGATCGGCCTGTCTGCTGCCACACGCTCCGACATGCAGCTATCCCCGCCAGCACCGCATAGCAGGCCCTTGTCACTCCTCAAAATGGGAGCCATGCATAAACTTGCTTATAATCGCCGTCGGGCAGAAATCTTGTATCTTCATATTAAAACTTTTAATGATTTTTCGTCACTAAATGCCCTACTTCATGGCACAAGAGTGTCAAGCAGAAACAGTGAAAATAGCCAATCTGCAAGCTCACAACCTATCACGATGCGACATGTTACCTTGCAGATCCGCAAATTTCACTATTTCTGAAGATTTTCGTTCCATTTCCTTAAAAGTAACGGTTTTGGATATACAGGGTTTCCACCTGACAGCGAAGTTATATAAGAATCTACTTACGGAGGTAAATGGGTTCGATCCATGAACATCCACTAAAAGGGTTTTTCTATATAATTGTATTGAATCATAAGATGTGAAGTGACAACAATAATGCGACTGCATCGAAAGTGTAGTAGTCACAGGCTTCTGAGGACAACATGTGAAATCCACAAAATACTTCAAATAACCCTGATTATCTCAGGTCCTGTGTAAGCCAGAATGTGTGTGTGTGTGAGGGCTGCACTAGACCCCCACCAATGAGATATGAACTCACTAACATTCTGGTTATTACCTCCGCCCGTTGAGCCCAAACCAACTGGTGAGGCCAGAGACCAACAGAAACATCTGGACGAAGAGATTGCGTACCACTGGGCTCTGTGTAAAAAATAAAGACTCTGTGTGTGTACTGTGTACTGTACGTATGTCTCTCCGTCTGTCTGTCATCATGGTACATGCAAAAGTCATTGTATGAACGTGCGAGTGTGGTGCCCGCAGAGAGGAACCTTGTCGCAAACAGTTGCTTTCATCGGTGCACAACAGGGACGGCATGCCCATCAGCCTGGCATGATTGCGGGTGTGAGAGGCTCTGATTGTGGGATGTTGGAGCGTGAAGACGACGGGGGGGGGGGGGGGGGGGGGCGATGGGGCAGTCATGGAAACAGAGGCTAGATGGGCGGGCTTGAAGAATGGGAGGGGAAGCCCAGCTGGCAACCACTTCTAATTGGGCTGAGCAGGTTTCCATGGCTGGCTGGGCCCATATGCAGTGTGGGTCTAAGAGCCTGCACTGCTGCGCAAAGGAGCAGGCCAGGCCAGGCCAGGCCAGAGAGTATGTGTGTGTGTTGGGGGGGGGCGGGGGACGGGGGGACCAGGCAAGAGGTTGGTCACACTCCAGCAGTCTCAGCCTGGGGCAGAGAGGGCCAGCTGTCACCCCCTGACAGGAGCCCACACTCCACCGTGTGCTCAGATAACACAAACTCAGTGAAACGCAGAGGGGAGCAAAAGCTTACAGTAAAATAATAAATGAAAAGGCTTCTTATGAAACAACCGTTTTAAATCGAGCCCTCCCATAATCTCTGAGGGAGGGAAAGGAACAATCAAGGACAAGAAGAAGGGATTCCAAATGAAAATTAGTGAAAAAGAGGCTAAAGCGTGTTGCAAATGTCCTCTGATGTCATAGTGTACTCGGGGGTGGGGTCCCCAACATCACGAGTGTGACGGAAGAGCATAATGGCCGCCGTGTGAATATCGTCAATTGGAAACAATTAGAGGCGATTAATATGGAGGTGAACTGAGAAGGGGAGTGTGGACCCTCTGTTCCTTCATCCTCTGTACCAGATAAACAGGGGCTCACAGGGCCAAATCAATTCTCCTTCACACTCTGCAGCATCCCATCTGATTTATACTTTGTCGTACGACAGAGTCGTGAACCGAAAATAGCTGATCTACAAGCCCACATCACATGCATGGTGAGTTTGTAGATCTGCTATTTTCAGTGTGTGACTCCCAGTCAGACAAGGAATTGTATAGGGACTGACTGTCACACTTTGCTCTCTTCCCTGACTCTCTCCTCCCCTCCAAAGACATGACATGCCAGAAGAAGAAAAGGAAAAAAAAGCACTTAAAAATGCAGACACAGAACCATAAATGTTCCAATAAGGATTGTAATATCAAAACAGAATATGTTTCCATGGAACATAAATTTTGGCGCGTCATTCACGGTGCCGTTGTTTTTATTTATTCGTTCTCTTTACAACCGAGCAGATGTCTGGAGGGCAGACCACAATACAGTTTATAAGGGAAAAGAAAAGGGGGAGGAGACAAGACAGAAATAAGGTGGAGAGGCAAGTCATAACTGTTAAAAACCCATGGCGTATTGCTGCCCCCTACTGTAGTGACAGCGGTACTCACATTTACTCTACCAAAGTCTCCATATTATATCCTTGAAAGGTTGCACACTGTCAGTAAGCTACTTACACAAAACTATTACTGTAGGTTCCATAGCCTGGAGTCTCAAACACTTATTTATGTGCGTGCGTGCGTGCGTGCGTGTGTGTGTGTGTGTGTGTGTGTGTGTGTGTGTGTGTGTGTGTGTGTGTGTGTGTGTAAATAATGCATGAGTGTGTGCTGGAGGGTTACATATATGGTTACGTGGGAGAGGTGCATCAGCACACATCCGATCCAGTGCTTAATATACGTATGCCAGTGCTTATATAAATGTATGCTTGCGCATGTATGAAGTTAAAACTCGAAGAATGTAATGGCCTGGTTTGCTGCTCTGGCCCGTGCATGCAGGCTCATGCCTGGTGAGGCCCGAGCAATGTGACACTCGTGCCAATAAAGGTCTGAAATTGAATTTGACACTAAGGGGGTATAATTAGGCAAGCTTTTGTGTGGATAACATATATGTATTCCGATGTATTCATCCCCACTTACTTTAAATGGGGTGTGTGTGTGTGTGTGTGTGTGCGTACACGCGCACACACGCCTGTATAGGCAGGGGGTTAGAATGATTGGAGAGAATGTAACAGTCTCCAGGGGATGAGAAAGACAGTAAACTAAGCCATGAGAGAAAATCAGATCACCTTGAATTTGCATAAACAGTCTTCAAATGGCTGCGCAGAGGGTATAAGTGTTAGCCATCCAAGCCTGAATAACTCCCAGCCGTGGATTAGTATTGGGTTCACCCAGGTCATTTAACACTTAAAGACAGGCCCCGGGGAGCCTATTCATGTTGGACAAATTGTTTTGCCTCGGTGGCAGCTCTGCTCTCCACCAGGGTGCTGGGGGACTTCAGAGGAGCAATTTGCCGCCTGTAGTAAGGGACACTTTGCACCTTGCTCCCTCCGCTCAGAAAGCAGAGCCACATCAACATACGAAAATGACACAGAGAGCAACATCAGCACCAATTACAAAAGAAATAGTCCCCGCTTGGGTTGAGGTCCTGAGGATGGGCTAAAGACACCGGGAATAATAAGTGAACAGTTTTGGCGTCCTGCCATTCGCTTCCAGGAAGCAGGGAGACCTGGAGCACGGAGATGAAAAATGGAACATGGATGAAGATGCCAATGTAATACGTAAACTCAGCAGAGGTGGACAAAACTTTGGCAGGTTGTGAAGTGACTTAGGATAAGTGAACAAATTATGCAGATATGGGTTACAGGGTGTGTGTGTGTGTGTGTGTGCGTGCGTGCACATTTGTATGTGACCTGGAGAAGATTGCCCAGGTTGGCTTGCATTGTCTTTGGTTTTGTGACATGGGGGCCAGACAGGCTCAGAGAAGGGAGGGACACCTCTACGTCAAAAAGGTTGAGTGGGCTTTGTTATTCCCCAAGAAGGGTAAGGAGCATCTAAATATAATTTTATGTAACCTATATACAAACATCTTTTCTGCTTTTCAGTGGTCCAGTGAACAGGAACGACAAGTCAGAACTAATCAGAATGCAGAGAGCTGAAATGCGTGTAGCCTACACGGTAAAATATCAGTTTGCAACATTAAGAATTAAATGAACATCCCGAATTTCACGGCTTACTCTTCCCGTTTCATTAGGCTGAGCTCGGAAGCTCCAATGATTCCCACAAGTCTTCCAAAAGTTTCTTTGGACCCCACTCGCATCAGGTGAGCCAACATCGCTTCTGGTCCAAAGCAGTGATTATCATCCCTGCAGAAAAGCAATCGGAACAAAACGCATCCCCAACTGAATACAGTACGACTATAAAATAGATTTGTTGCGAACTAATTATGCATTTCCCATGCAATTTATAACACAACGACGCCTGCAGTAACACTTAACTTCTGGAGCTTGATTAATGGCACCATGCTGAAGCTGTAAGCCTAGAAATAGGAGCAGTGGAGGAGGAGAAGCTCACATCGCCAGCATCAGCAGTCTGGACCTGCTCCCTCTGTCACACCGCTCACACACACTCGCTACCCATAAAAGTAAAATGCTGCAGGTTTGGAAAACAGCCTTGTCCTGTTTGTCAGAGGGCTTGTCGTAAATAGCCTGTGTGTGTGTGTGTGTGTGTGTGTGTGTCGGGCCCCAGGGGACAGAGCCACGGGGACAGATCTCATCACCACCGAGGTACTTCATCTGGGCACCGGCCACGCAGCAGCAGCAGCAAGGAAATCATTTGTGAATGTAGTAGCATATAGCCACAAACGCTAGCACAGCACAGTGTCAGAGTGTGTGTGCACTGCAGTGATTGAAGCCCATGCAACACTTTGTCCACAAACACATTTTGTTCATTATGAACTTGCTGGAAATGGTGTGTTTTTATAAAGTTCACTTTCAGACAGCACTGATCTGTTTGTTTCTTTATCTAAACCTTAAAGGGACTAATGTTCCAAGAGTCCAGAAGAAAAAGGGAAAAAAATGAACCATTAATAAAAACAGATTGGGTTATAATTGATAATTGTATAGCATTAGTAATTAGTATTAATTACAGATAGTTACTTAATCCAATTCACTGAAACATAACTGAACTATATTGTAATACATTTGTGATGGACTAAATCAAATGCAGCACTGAAATCCAAAAATAGTGCACCAGTCACCTCTCCCCTATCCATAGAGTTAATGGGCCTTCCATCCAACGTCAAAACGTTTTTCTGACTGGCCAACCGAGCATCCATTGATCGGTCATTTCAACAAACGATGAGGTTGTAGAATAGTCTATGATAGGCATGTTGAATGTGAAGGATAAGCATATTATTTTCAAAATAATGGTTCCAAGAGCAAGACCAATACCTTCCAACAATTTCCAACAATACTGTCCTTTGGAATAGGGCACAATTTAATGCGTTTCCAATTTCCATATACAGATATACAGAAACTATCCTGATTCAAGTTGCCAATTGAATAGATGACATGGAGCTGCATGTCAGCCTACATTCTCAAAGTTGCCATAGCCAAATGAATTGCCATCAATGAATCGTATCATCTCATTTCTATCAAATGTGCCATCTGCAGTACAGTATATTGTGTCGTTTCATTTTCTCATTAAAATATTTTGCAAAGTGATTTGCAACATCAAAGGGTTTAGTAAGCACTCTACCATGACTGAATGCATACTTATTAAACAGAATGTTGTAATGTAGACGAAGAGAGTAAGCCTTTAGCTATCCCATTTCATATTATGATCACCGGTACAAGTCATGAGGACATTTTTATAATACAAGGCCTTTTTCTTTTTATTAAGTTCCACTGCACAATGACACAATGATTTGTAAATTTGCTCTTATCCTTATGTTGTGGCTGTAGTTTTAGCCTCCCTCCTTTGGGAGAATACATCATTCAACTCCATGTCAATCCAGGGAGCAGGGTGAGACCTTAACACTCTTGCATGATGGTCGATAACGTCAGATAATAATTGCATAAAGCACTCTTTTGTGTGGTTGAGTCAAATGATTCAAATTGATTTATGGTTCTGCAAGGTAATGACACGGTATACAAGCAGGCTTCGCTGATCCCATAACATGAAACTGTTCAAATTGCATTATTGGCTTGTGCTAAAACAATACTGGCACCAAATAATGTATTTATTTTTCTCTGCATCAATAAAGTGCAGTTGAAAATCCAGGAGCAAAATATCTGCCAAGAAAGTTAGCTGAGACTTTCACAATTGGCAATAAAGAACAATAACAGAAATTACATAAAATAGTCAGTGACTCTGATCGGGTTCTTCGGAAGCACACACATTCTCCTTTTCCTCCATGTTCATCTGGAAATAAGCCTTACACCAGACACAAGCAGAATAATGTATTCAAAAACCACAATGGAAGGCAGTAGTATGAACCTAACGCCTGACATATACTTGGTTACGTGACGTGTCCTGCACCAAAAAACAGCAGATCTACAAGCTGACAATGTGTCATACTGCGACACTTTGTGAGCTTGTAGATTTGGTCCTATTTTTGGTCCGTGACAGCAGTGCAAGTGCAACTAAGTATAAATCAACCTTAATTCTCCACTAACTCCTATTCAGTGTGTGAAGCCTCAAGATATTCCAAGCATGCTTCAATATTCATTGGGTTACACAGTGCCACAGCCCCATGTAAGGAGACAATTAACTTTGTGCTTACACTTTCAGAAATATGATGTAATCTATGGGAAATGTCATAAAAGAAGGTGCTAAAGTAGCAAGAAAGAGGACAACTCTGACTATTCTTGGGAACAATTTACTAATCTAACTTAATAGCGCTCCATTGACTTGCGGGCCCAGATTGAAATCAGCATTAACATGGCAACGGCACAATAATTTGCTTCATAATGAAGCGAGGAGCTTGAACCCAGCTGCCACAGGAAAGAGGAATCTGACAGAGCCAGTCGAAATGAACCGTGCTGACATGAGCTGCTTATTCAAGAAGCCAAGCGACACCATCTGACTATCATCCCGACTTATCACCCATGCTATTGCTTCAGCCTTTGTACTATAGGAGCAGACATTTCCAGACTAAAGGAAACCATCGGAGAACCTCCGATTTGTAGCTAGTCGTACGAAGGTGTGTCGAGCGGCAGAAATAGCAGATCTACAAACTCACAACGCGTTGCATCCGCGATGTCTTCTGAGCTTGTAGGTCTGCTATTTTCAGTGTACCACACCATTGTACGACAACATTTAAATCAAGCATTATTATTATAAGAGGATTAAGAGCATAATCATAAATACTTAAGGTCTCGGAGGAAGACGATACTCTGCCAGCAGCACTAATGCAAATTGGACTGTTTTCTCAAGGTGTACAGCACTTGGAATATTGCTGATGTCTACTTTCCACGTGTAAACAGACACTCTATCTACTTGTCTTCCTATACCAAAAGTGCTGTGCGGTTTACTGTTGTTAAAATGACACGGCATGAGTTTATTTGAAACTACACAGTTTCCCTTTTTTTTCGATTTCCACAAACCAAAAACCACAAGGACAGAAACACTACACCTCGGAAAGCAAAGCCCCTCGTCTCTAGATCTGATTCCCACTATTATTGCATGTAGAACATTAGCACAATGTAATCCCAAGATATTAGAGTTGTCACTGGTGTTTTCAGCGGCGGCAGAAATGACAACCTCTTAAAGATCTGCCGGGTACAGTCACGATCAACAGATGGTGAGGCGCTGCCTCTTTTTCCCTAGGGCCACAGTAAAATTGAGCGTGTGAAATCTGTCACAATCTCTGGTGGCAAATGTCGCGCAGTTCCTGCAAATGCTAATGAAGCTCATGTGAGGTCCAAAAAACAGGGGAGGGGCAGACATGGAGAAATGAAGTGGAGTCCAATTTAAAAATGACTCCGTGACACGATCATCCTTCTAAAAAGGGCATTGAATTTCCCTGGCCTGTGGACAACCATTCGCAAATGAGCACAGCTAAAATGTGCCAGTGACATTCACGTTGCCATTGTGACCGTCTCCTTTGAGACTCACTACCCACCAAATTCCATCAGAGGCTCGGTTAAAACCTGTCTTTGCTGGCACTCAACGGGCCTCATTAGATTGGAGTGCAGTGATTTAGTTAATTACATCGTACAGCTTTTGACTGAAATTAGTTTAAAACATTGGGAAGCTCACACTGTACTTTTAAAGAACACCACTCAGCTGGAATAGAGCTAGAACTGGAAGGAGTGCCCTGGGTATACAGGTTCCATCAAAAGAAGAGGACAGATTTCATTCTAATTTGCTAATGAACATGCACATTAGCCGTAACAAACAACATTATGCTCATGGTGCCTCGTTTACTTGTAATTAGCATTAATGTTTTAGTGTTCAGTTCAGTTTAAACTGCAGTTCAGTCCATATGGAGTTGGCTTGGGAACCAGAGGGTCGCTGGTTCAAGTCTATCATGGATCACAGTATGGAGAGTGGACTGGTAGCAGTAGAGGTGCCAGTTCACCTCCTGGGCACTGCCTAGGTGCCCTTGAGCAAGGCGCTGCACCCCTAAACTGCTCCTGGGCGCCAGCACATCGGTTTCAGGCCTATGTACTGTATGTGGAAAAGAGTGAAAACTGGATTTCACCCGTCTATTGGGATATACAAGCTCATAGAGCTTGTCCGCTATTTTTTGAAAAATCATGGGGTCCGCGGCCAAATACAAATCATTTTGGGGGTCCCAAAAAATTATGTTTTTGGCCGCCGACCCCCATCAAAATATTTTGTTCCAGGGACCCCCTACAAGCAGATTTGAGTTAAAAATGTCGTTTCCAAAAATATAGGTATTCAAAGATTTGCACAAATGTTCAAGAAGTTTCAAAAATAGCAGATCTACAAGCTCATAGCGCAGCACTCGGTGCTGCGCTATGAGCTTGTATATCTGCTGTTTTTGAATAGACAAAGTATAAAACAATGGTTATAGCTAATATCTAAAATGACACAGATGCGTTCCCGGATTGAATGGGTTAATGATGACGAGGTCAGATCACTGACAAAATTGTGTCAGGAGAACAAACATACAAAGGTAGATACCTCATTGGCCGCTGTGGTTCGATGATGGAGCGATGAGTCACCAAGGCCACCATATTGCGTAGGGAGAGCCATGCCTCCTAATGCATGTATGCCCCATGTACGAAGCAGGAGGTCTCTCTATAATTGGAACTCGAACTAACTCACTGAATTCTCAACCGAGTTTCACACAGTTTGGTTTGTTATAAATGTCAGACATGTATTTATGTTATGATATAGGTTAAATAAAAAATGGGCTTTCATACAAAAACAGCTCATCTTATATAAATATTACACACTCACCGCCAAAGGGGAGAATTCTACCCTTTTCAGTCAATGGTGTTTACCGCCCTTTAAAAAAATATATATATATTTTGTTTTTGAATTTCTAAAAGGTTTCTCTAATTTTTGAGTATACATTTTTTTCCGTTATTCACAACGAATTAGGAGATATAAAAAAAATAATACAAAAAATCCATTCACTTCAATGTTAAAAAATAAACGGACAAATAATTCACATTTTTTCTATAAAAAAATGATTAAAAACCCTGGCAGTGGGTGAGTACATTATGAATAAACTCTGGCAGTCAATGTGTTGTCAGTAGTGTTTATAAAACAGAAAAACGTTATTTTTTTGTCTCAAGGTACTTTTACAGTATACAAGTTGTTGACTTTCAGCCCCACTGGCCAATGAGGCGTCTACCTACTGTATTTATTTATGTCTATGAGAACAAAATTGAGCTGATTGTGGACTACAGGAGGCAGGAGAGAGCATCGACCCATCTACATCAACAGCGTTACAGTGGAGAGGGTACTCAACACCAGTACTTGAGTCACTCAAATAGTGAAAGGTTAGTTGCTCTGCCAATTTGTAATAGAGTACTTGATTTTAAAAATACTTAAGTATTCAAAAGGACATGCTTTTATATTTTAAAAAAACAATTATTCAAAAGTACAAATTACAAAGTAAATTTTCTTTTTAATATCAATGTATTGCCGTTTTAGATTTTCCAGATATTTCCAAAAAATGTCAATAATGCAAATAGCAGATCTACAAGCTAACATCACGTTGCAACATTGTGAGCTTGTAGATCTGCTATTTTCACTAGATTTGAAATAGGGTTTCAGTGATTAATGTAGGGCTTAACACCTTTACCGCCGGGCCCGTAGTTCTACGGGCCGTTAAATCCAACGGTTAAGCGCCGAGCCCGTAGTCCTACGGGCTGCGGTCTTTTCGCGCATGCGCGGTCCGGGTGCACTTTCGGAATTTTTTTGATCCACTTCCGTTTCCGGTTTGATGACAGGAAATAGAATTATTTGGGATCCGGTTTCGACGATCACGCCCGCTCCCATTCTACAGACGAAACTGAAACTCAATTCTCTTCCTGTAGTTTTTTCTCCTCGCATTTCACTGTTTAACGTAATCCGCTCTAACTACAGTCATGGAAGTCCGTTTGACATGCGGTCTTCACTGGGAGATACAGGGAGATCTCGCGGATGTAAACAGACCGTTCACGGCTCAATCTTAAGGATTTTAACAAGATCTATGGCGACATGAAAAAAACAAAAAAACAACAAAAACACCTTGGCACTGGTGAGTACATTATGAGATTAACCTCTGGCGGTGGATGTGTTTTAAGTGATTACTTCATAATGCACATTTCCCTTCCTAGAAATGTAGTGGAGTCAAAAATTACAGTATTTGTCTATGAAATGTAACGCAGTGAAAGTCACAAGTATCCAAATATACAAACACTCAAGTCAAGTATAGATACTCAAAAAATACTTAAGTAAAGTACTCAAGCAAATTTACTGTGTTACTGTCCACCACAGTATATCACTGAGGACCTTGAATGCGCCACACGCCATGCACGTGGCGGAAAAGTCTAAGCAATGCCTGTACTGCCTCCGACGGCTGAAGAAATTCAGCGCGAGCCCCTGCATCCTCCTCAGGTCATTCTACAACAACAGCACCATCCAGAGCATCCTGACGCGCTGCACCACCCTTGACCGCAAAAAGCACTACAGAGGGTGGTGCGGAACTGCGGATGGCCCAGTGCATCATCATTGGATGTGAGCTTTCCTCCCTCCGGGTCATATACGAGAAGCGATGCGTACAGCCAAGGCTGAGAGGATCATCAAGGACGGACAGTCACCACCCGAGTATCAAAAGCCATGCCACCAAACTATGGTGCAGTTTGCACCGGTCAATCTGCACCTGTTGAACAAGTCCTGATCCCAAGAATCAACTTAGTCAAATCACAGGTTTACAAGTGTAAAGAAGTGGGTGAAATTAGTTATTTGTGTAAGCTCTATTTTTTTGTTGTTTTCAGAAAGCGAGAAGGGGGGGGGGGCAGATAAAGGTAGAGCAAGGAGAAAAATCAAGCAGGAAAAGAAATATGTCAGAGAAAAAAGAAATTAAGATATCTACATTAGGCATAATACACATAGCACAAAACTAACAGGTACAGTATGTACATGAGGTTAAACATAAGGCGCAAAAAAAGAAGTAATGTCACTGTGACTGGGATACCGGGCATAAATAGAGCAGAATGATCTCATCAAGCAATTTAACACTTAAAGT
Source organism: Gymnoscopelus braueri (assembly GCF_963280865.1). Taxonomy (NCBI): domain Eukaryota; kingdom Metazoa; phylum Chordata; class Actinopteri; order Myctophiformes; family Myctophidae; genus Gymnoscopelus; species Gymnoscopelus braueri. The sequence goes on from NC_137619.1 coordinate 40,686,078, forward strand.
CATGCGTTATGGTGAATGACAACACAGCTTTGATGATGGGCTCATATGCCTGCAATCACAGCCATGATGCTATTTGCCATAACACACGTCGACCTCTCGTGTTCTGTGTTAATCTGTCTGCAGTGTGATGCATTGTGAGCTTGCAGATCGACTATTTTCAAAATATTTTAGAAGGTATAAAGGTTTTGGAGGTCAAGTGGCCCAGTGGTTATTGCCAGGTTATATTGGGCCAAGTTTCTATCACCTAAATTTGTAATGGGATGGGATTTATTTCATTTTAGGACAAGGCTTTAATTGTAACCATCAAACTAACTCTACAGGCAGAAAAAAATAGGTTGATGGGAATAAGTTGGCTTGCCCAGTACAGATGCCACCATTGTGACCAGTTTGCTTCTAAAAGTAGGTAGCATCAACATCCAAAACATAGCAGGACTCTGTATTCTATTAATCTATTATGGACAAGCAGAATGATCAGGGAAGTTCAAGCAGAAATGGTTTGTCCTATTAACAACTAACTAGGATAGACTAGGTCACATTTACTTGCTTCCAAATAAAGAGGTAAACAAATTATCCTCATTGTGCTGCCAATGACGGAGCCTATTAGGGCCAGAGAACCCCAGTGGGAAATCATTCAAAGTAATGATTAGAGATTCAGGGCCATGTCTGTGAATGTGTGTCAACCATTGACTGTAATGAAATAAATAAATAAACCTGCCTTGCCTGAGTGGGAGCACTTCCTTCAAGGCTGAGGAAGAAGTCACTCCCAAACTTTGAGTCTGATGAAACCACTCCATCTTCTTCATGAGATAAAACTTTTGCCCAGACTCTGCAGTTGCAGACAAACTGAAACCTCCTCAAAGTTGAGTTGCTTAATTAAAAATAACTTTTGAGATTTCCAGATTTTTTTCTAATATGACAGAGGCGTATAGGTCATAAAGAATGATACGTTAAGTGACAGCCCCGAGCAGTAAAAGCGTGCCAGCCCATATTCAGTACAGGAGATAGGGAGAATAATCAATTATTACTTTACAATCACACATCTAACTGCTTTGTTTTATGACCCATCATGAAATGTTATATGAGATCCGGAAGTCTAATTTCAAATGGATGAACCCCCCCAGTATTTTCAATTACTGCTCCAATTGATGGTCTAATCTACTAAAGGGCACTCTCTCCTTTCTCATCTATATTAAACCTTTCATAACCTGTAAAAATATTTGCAATACATTACCCTCGATATACCTTGAAAATCCAGAAATGAATCCGTGGAAAATTAAACCATAACTCTTATCTTTCCTCAGACATTCTATACTGTATTAGGTTATGATTTCTCCGTCTTTTTGTGCTTTATTCAAAAGACATGACTCATGGGGCGGATGGCGTGGGTGCTAATTAAAACGTCTGAGCAGGGAGAGGAAAAACCCATCACAGACCTGAGCTGTCACCTGGGCTCCAACCTACGGTGCCACTCTAACATGTTTTTTTTCTTTTTTTTCCACTCAAGGCCAAATCTCCCTCTACGTTCCAAGGCAGACAAGAGGACTGATTGCAATCCCTGTAATTTTCCATGCTGGATGGAGCACTCCGTTCCTAAAGGGGAGCAGTCAGTCTAGTTGCCTCGAGCGCAATTGTGAGTTTTGACCCAAGTGGTTCATCAGAGATGGAGCATGATCAATCTATGTGCAATGATAGAGGTCTATCCTGGGGTGGACAATGTTAACTGTCAGGGCTAAATCCATAGGGTATTGTGTGAGGAGCTACATGAGAGTTGGTGCGGTTTCACCTTGAACCTGAATGCTAAGTGTATGACTTTCCACTGGTTGAGTGCAGCAATAGGGAGTAGAATACAGATTCATACAGGATCCTCCAGACAGAGACAGGGTCCTAGGGGACAAAAAACAACAACCAAGTGCATGAGGGAGGCTGTGCGGGAGACAGGAGGAGGGTTAAGTGACAGAGAGATAGAGAGAGAGAGAATAGCAGACATTACACTGAAGCCGTGAAATGCAACAGACTTTGAATTTCCACATTCCCAATTAATTGTTTGAGGGTCCATCTACATTTAAAGCTGTATATAAACCAACCCCATAAATAATTAATTTTAATTATTCTTTTTATTATTTTTTATTAAAATCCTGTTCCTGCAATCCCCAAACCTCTAAAACAAACAAATTGACAAATCCTATTCAACACAGACAGCCACAAGAAAGTGGATGGTTTCAGATTTTACATCAGGACTATAGAACAGAATGTTTTGTATGAGGACTATAAACATACACACACACACACACCCACACACACACACACACACACACACACACACACACACACACACACAAAATTACTAAGCTATCATTTGAGCTGTCTTTTTGGGATCCACTACAGCCATAGCTCCCTCTGAGTGTGAAGTTCCTGGCGAGGGTGTTCATTACTGGTGGTCCAGTCCTTGATCAGACATTTGACAAGTGATTAATCAGGCAGGCAGCCTCGGTGGAGAAACTGAAAGTTAATTTCCACACTTCAGCCTGTGGAGATGAATTAAGAGGCATGTACAGTCAGGGTAGCTTCCTTAGCATATCTTCCATGGGGTGACCTAGCTCTGTGCCCCGCTTGTGCCAGGATCTCAACTAGTCGAGTGGGTGAGGAACTACTCGACTAGATGAGATCCTGGCGTTGTGCGCCATGACACAGCGGATGGATGTCAGAGCGGCTGAGGAGGGTCACATTCTGGAACTGGGCGTGGCGTGGCACTCGAGGGGCGGAGTGAGGAGCAAGGTGGACTGCGGTGACCTCCTGCAGCAAGCCTAGATGGGTATCGGTGAGGACAAGCTGGGCCAGGGACTCGGCACAAGCGTCAGGGCTCACACACACACACACACCCCTACACTGGTGTACAGTAGAAGCTGGACCTGCCCCATACTGGGCCTATCTTGGCCCATGTGGCTATGAAGAACATACACCAGATCAGCCAGAGTCTTCTGGAACTGGCAGCAGACGTTCAAACCAGCATCCAGCAGTAGGTCTGGTATGTAAGCCTGCCAGTTCAGAGATATCTCCATCAAGTCTCTGTGCAGCAGATTCAGCTGTCCCCGGGGTACATGACACCAAGTATGGTGCGGCACAGTTCTTGGGTTAGCATTTGGCCGTGGGTGTGGAGGTCCAGGACTTGTGTCATGTTCTGCAGTGGGGCTATAGGGTTAGCGTAAACTCTGATGCTTCCTCTGGCTGAATTCCATGGGTTAGATCCATCTGAATTACGTGTATAATGGGCAAGTTCTTCACCAGGGAGAACATGGGGCTGTGGCCTTGCTCACTCACCTGCTGGAGCACCTTAGGAGACGTCTCATGTCCTCCACCATCCAAGAAACCCTATTATTAACCAGGGAGCCCAGCCCCGAGCTTTGTTTGGCAACAGTGCTGGCCTCTGTGTCACGCTCCCCCTGGAACTCATCCAAACCTCTGGATTCATCCATCACTACCATGGCTGAACTGGCCCTCAAAAGGCAGCCTCCTCTGGCGGACAGCAGGCTGCCTGGCTGTGTGTCTGGAGAGTGGAGAGTTGAGCGCTGGCCTGTGGGGGGACGGTCCTGGAGCTGGTTTTCTCCAATGCTCCGTAGGTGGGACACGCAGCCTAATGAGGTCCCATCAGAGTCAGGACGGGCCCTCGTAGCAGTCAGAGACAACACCTTGGCTCTCGTTAGCATTCCCCTCCAGCCCTGTGCCACATCCATCACCTACACCCAGGACACTCGTCTGCTGGAGGCTGGCATCCCCAGGCCAAAACCTCCCCTCCACCACAACTTTCAACCCCAGCCCCAGCTCTCCGCCACAGCCTTTCAGACATAAGGCCTGGCCCTGATTTATGAGACGAGTCCCTCTCTTGGTTCCTGACTATCCCTAGCGCTTACCCTTACCCCTGTAGAGTGTCTCCATCCAGCTCCAAACTACAGTGAGAGACAGGACATTTCCCAGGAATGGCCTAATTTGAGAGTGAATGGAGTGAGAAAGAGAGAGCAGGGGGAGAGACAAAACATACATTTTTGCATGCGACCAGAAAGTAATTTAATAATGCCGGCTGCCATTTTCTACAAAATAATAATAGAATAAAGGGACTGGGAATACATTATATGCATTGCTTAATGCACTGTTTTAATCAGATGGGAAGAAGTCATCAGAGCACTCTTTATGAGTAAATCTTGTGTTACTCTTCTACTGCATGGCACAGGCTCAACTCAACTTCTGGGAGCACGTACTTGTTTTTTCACCGCAGAATAGCACCCCTTTCGTTATAGCTCGTCGTCATAGTGACATCCAACCCTCTGCGTACATACAGTAGAGAACATTGGTCGAAACAATCTATATTTGACCTGTACAGTCCAATAAAATGAGTTTCCGAGTTGCTCAATATTGATTCATTTTACCTTTACAACGGCTGGTTTAAAGGTTTTATTAACAGTATTCGGGAAGTTTCCATGTAGTTACACCCATTGTGACGCAATGACGTTATGACTATTCCACTCCTCAGATGGTTTTAGGGGGGTCGCCAGGTGACAGTGAAGTGACAATTTAAGGACGTTTAAGACCTTTTTAATTTAAAAAAATTAAAACATTACTGCATCGAAAGTAATCAACAAACTATACTATAAAAACTGGTCAAACATTGGCGAAATTGTCAAATAGTATAAGAAAGAGGCAAAAACTTTGAAAATAGCCGATCTACAAGCTCACAACATTTCACAATATTTATCTGTGGAACCGAGTCAAACAAAATGTAATGCCTCAACACCTACGATTCCAAGTGCTTGTCAGGGGGTGGGCGGTCCCCACTTCAAACATGATTATTTTGGGGGGGGGGGGTCGTGGCTTGAAAAGGTTGAGAACCACTGCAGTAGTCTGTAGTGTTTTCACCTCACCTGTTGGCATTGCCTCAGGCGATACCAAAAAAAGCACCTGGTACAACTTTTGTCCAATGTAAATATAACAATGTGTGGCAAGTGGAGTTGGTACCATGCAGTGCAAGTGTGTGTGTGTGTGTGTGTGTGTGTGTGTGTGTGTGTGTGTGTGTGTGTGTGTGTGTGTGTGTGTGTGTGTGTGTGTGTGTGTGTGTACACACACCATAGTGTTGCACATCTCCAGCGAGGCAGAGTGCACAGAGCTGCTTGGCAGTCTGCAGTCAGCATCCACTGCAGCCATACACATCCATCCTGCTGAAAACAGGAGGCAGTTAAGATACAAGATTGAAATAATACATTCGTTATTCTATCAGGAATAAAGAAACATTGCGCCTTAACGATATGAAGGGGCGGGTGCATGTCGCAACTGGTTTATATATTCTAATACATGCTGCCAGGCCGCTTTCAAAAAGCAATTTAATTATTTGCTGTGGTGCGACACAAGAGAGTTTGTAGACAAAAGAGGGCAATACCCCCCCGCCCCCCCCCCCCATATTCACAAAAACATCCATCACATTTGAATAGCAAACAGCACAAATGGCTGTCTGAGATTAGAACCACTCAACTAGCTGTGGAATTAACTAGCATCTGTGCATGTAGATTTGAGGATTTACATGCAATAGTCAGTGCTCTAGGGGAGGGACACAGAAATAACATGCAGCAAAGACAGATTTTCGACAGCAAGCAGTTACTTTGGCAGAGCTTGATGTATTACAGCAAGTTGGGGGGGGGGGGGGGGGGGGGGGGGGTAAAGTAGGAGGCAGCAAGTTCTTCACAACATCAACACAAAGGGCATAGTGCAGCTTCTCTGACCGATTAAAGGATTTCTGCAGATCCTGAGATCAATAAAGTGTCGCGCTAAGCGGCGCTTGTCCATTCCGCTCACACCCTGCGAGTCAACGGAGGGAAGCTGGTCAGAAGTGGTGTCATGAGATTTCCACTATGAGAGAGGGTTGACACGAGACCTGATACTGACCTTTTGCCATCGCCCACATTTTCCACATGCAGAGGCTGAAGTCGCTGTGACTGTGATCCGTTTTGACCCCGAGTCATGTCAGTGATACTGGCTGCATCTCCCTCACCATTCACACTGTATATACCATTCCCCTCCGCTGGCTTGTTCATTTGCTCCTTTGCTGCAGCCCTCTCCCCATCATCTCCTTTGGCTCCTGTGCTTTCAGCTGAAGTTTGACTTCAGTGGCTTGGTCGCATCTGTGCACGCAATCCTCCTCCACCAGCCTTCCAGTCAATACACACACACACACACACACACACACACACACCGGTGTTGATTTCGTCGACTAAAACTATGACGAAAAATGTTCGTCGACTACCTTTTTTTCACTGACCAAAACTAAGTAAAAGTTGTCAACAAATAAAAACTAAACTACAATGTTAGGGAGGGACGAGTGGAGAAGAGATCCAGTAGAACTAAAAGAAAGTAATTTTATGTTCGGTTGCGCTCAGGTGTTGTGCTCTGAAAATAGCAGATCTACAAGATCACCACGCGCCGCGCTGCGACACGTTGTGAGCTTGTAGATCTGCTATTTTCAGCATTCAACCAAGTATAAAATCAGTCATTACGACGCCATCAAGGCACTGCCAAAATACATTTTAGTCGACTAAATCTACAGTTGATTTAGTAGACTATAATCTTATATTTAGTCAACTAAAACAAGACTAAGACTAAAACATTTCAGATGACTAAAATATGACAAACTAAATGTAATTTGATTCAAAAGACTGACAACAAAAAAAGGTCAACACTGACACACACACACACACATACATACACACAATATAAATATAGCTTGAAAGAGGAAATTCAGGGTTCAAACCAACACGGACTGTTAAAAGCTGAACACTGTGAGGAGTCTAGACCCTTTGAGAGTGATGTCTGGACAACTTTTCATTGATTTGTATCCACATCTGTGCCTGGAACTAACAAACAATTTTAGTCTGATTTGTGTTATGCCAAACCCATTTATTTTGCATTCGTTGACCGAGAAACTTTGAGGGTATGTTTCAGGTACTTAAGTATACATATCCTGCATGTTTTGGCCCAACGGTTGTTGACTATACCCCATGTGCTGAGCCCAGCCCCTTTAAAGTTCATTGGTCAATAACTACAGGGTCCCCACACATTTTTAGCAATGAATTTCCAAAACTTTTCCAAAACTTTTCCAGAATATTTAGCCCAATTTCCAGGCCTATATAAGTAAGTAAGTAAGTAAATTTTATTTATAAAGCACCTTTCGAAACAGTGTTACAAAGTGCTGTACAATGGAACATAAAATACATACAATTAACAAGATAACAACAGGGTATTATAGTACAAAAAAAAAATTGTGAAAAGTACAAAACAGCAAGGATAAAAACAAAAGCATTGACCTATGTGAGTCAGGTCTTCAAATGACAAAGTGCTTACGAAACAAAAGTGTTTTAAGCATTCTCTTAAAACAATCAACCGACTCAGCATTTTTTAATGCCAGGGGAAGGGCGTTCCACAGTGTGGGAGCAACTACTGCAAAGGCCCTGTCACCCTTTGTTTTTAGATTGGACGCGGGTATCTTCAAAAGGCCTTTGTCAGAGGACCTGAGGGACCTCACCTTGTCCTTAGGGGGCAGTAGGTCAGCAATATAAAGTGGTGCTAGCCCATGTAGAGCTTTATAGGTGGTTAACAAGATTTTAAAATCTATCCTGGACCTAATTGGTAGCCAGTGAAGTGCGGCTAACACTGGTGTTATGTGTGCTCTGCGATTAGTGTTGGTGAGAATTCTGGCCGCCGTGTTCTGTACTAGTTGAAGTCGTGATAGTGACGCACGGCTCAGAGTGGTGTAGAGTCCGTTGCAGTAATCAAGACGGGAAGAGACAAATGCATGCATGATTTTTTCCAGGTCTTGAGATGTGATAATTGATTTTATTTTATTAATGTTGCGCAGATGGTAGAAACATGACTGAGTTACCTTTTTAACATGGAACTCGAAGTTCATCTGGTTGTCGAAAAAGACACCCAGGTTTTTTGCTGTTTGTTTTACATTAGTAGCCAATGGACCAAGGGACAGCCGAATTGCATCTGAGCTACACTCGGGGCCTATGATGAGTATTTCAGTTTTATCTGGGTTAAGTTGTAGGAAATTTTGTGCCATCCAATTATTAATGCCGGTTAAACAGTCATGCATGACTGTGAGTTTACTGAGGTTGTTTTGCTTGAATGAGAGATACAGCTGTGTATCATCAGCGTAGCAGTGATATGACATATATATAACAATCATTCAGCGCAATAATGTGTCTCTTACTCCTATGTAGAATGCCCAAAGATAGGCAGTGTAGCAAAAATAAAGCATAGAATATAGAATAGTACAATTTCATTCAAAATTTCGTGCAAAATTAGGGCATAGCTCACTGGAAGACTCATTATGGCATCCGTATGACTTATTTTATTTAAATAATATATGCCATCACACAGCCCGTTCGGCGAAAAACTACTTATGTTACATATTTCGTGTAATGTTATACATGTTTATGAAAATGTTTTGTATTAACAAAATCAATAGCCAAAAACAATGCATAGCCAAATATTTTTCCAGGACCCTTGATAAATTCCAGGACCTTTGATCAATTCCCAAACTTTTCCAGTACTGGATTATTTTTTTTTCAATTTCAAAATATTTCCAGGAATTTCATGACCGTGGGGACCCTGTAACTAAGGAATTTGCAAAACTGTGACAGAAGGAGAAAGTATTGCACAAGAGTCTATCTTAGTTATGATAACAAATTTGCATTTTCAACTACAATATTAACTAAAGAGATGTAAAATTGTGCCAACAGGACTGTTCATAATTAAATAACTGCTGCAGGAAAATAAATCTGGACAGTAAAATCTCAGCTTTCACAGCAAAAAGTTTTCTGGGCAAGTCGGCGCTAATAGCATCTATGCTGGCAACTGGGGGGTGGGGGGCTCAGCTGGTAGAGGGGTGGTCAGAGTGATGGATGGCAGCCCTTGTGAAACCTTCACAATTTCAGTAGAGCTGAGCTATTACTATCAGGCTGTCCATGGTCTGCAAAGACACACACACACACACACTTGAGAAAATGCTTGGCTTGTACACAGTAAAATTATGCTAGTTAATCAGACGCATCAAACCCATATGCACAGAAGTGCATATGGTGTGCGATATGAAATGTAAGCTTAGAATATAAACATGTCTTTATACAATAGCATGAATGGTCTTTGAAGTCCAATAGGCCTGCAGCAGTTAATCAGAATAATCGATTTAGTTGATTATAAAATCCAGACTACTCGATCAATCGAAAAAGTAATCGATTGAATAACGGATAAGAAAATAACTAGTACAAATGTAACCAAATGGATGCTTATGGGTACATTTTGGTTATGGTTGTATATTCTCAGAGTTAAAAGAGCACCATTATGAGGGCTGTCAGAAGAGGGATGTGTCCATTTAATGAAGGCTGAAACTGTGGCAATGAAATGTCATTTGTGTGGTCAGTCACCAATACAGTAGCCTCGGAAACCCATGCCTTTTTTTTTTGTTTCAAAAGAAAAAAAGCCTGGGGGAACCTTGCAGGAACGGTGGTTTCTAAACCTTGTTATCTCCTAACCAATCAGAGCGCAGAGGGGCGTCGCTCTAAATTTGGTGACGTCAGCGTGTTCCATGCACAGGGGGGGGGGGGGTAGGCGGGGACATAGATTGGTGAAGCAATAGGAAGCGGCGCTGGTACCGAGCGCAAGGCTTTGGATCCGCCCTTCAAGACCTTCGATAGGGCTGGCTCCTCCAGTCTACCAATACAGTACAGCAGTGTTTCGGGACCCATTTATGGGTTCGCAAACCTATTGGTGGGTCGAGACTCGCGAGTAATGTCCATCATCATAATGATATTATTAATTCAAATGAATTCTAAATATTTAAGAATACATTATTATTTTTAAAGAATTTCAGAAATAAATAATAAATCCATAAATTAAAGAAACGTAGGAAATAGTGAAAGTAGCTGGTCTACAAGCTCACGATGCATCGCATCGTAATGTGTTGTGATCTGACATTTTCACTAAATAAGTTGTAATGTATTTTTGTACATTTGGGTCCTGGGGAGAGACCAAATTGCTCTTTTGGGTCTCGAGCTAAAAAGTTACTAGCTAAAAACACACATGTAAGTTAACCACCTTCACCCTGGCGACCCGATTTTGAGCATGTAGGCGGGAAAAAAAGAACGTTAAAAAGTTGAGAGCTTGTCGATCGGCTATTGTCACAATTCATTATACAACAAAATATATAGGGCTTAAGTGATTAAAGTATAAAGCACACAGCTTGGTTTCTTCTGCCAACAGTATGTACTTAAAAGTTGAATGTTTCAAAGCAACCACATTTACCTCACTGCTCATTATCTTTCGTTCCCATTTAATAGCTGCCGCCAGAAACATTTTCTTTTGTAAATGTTCAAAAGGCTTTTTTTCAATTGGAAACCAATTATAGCAATTAAATCCAGAACTTATTTGAATGAATAAATCTTAATTTTAAGTTCCCATCTGAATGGTAGAGTATGTTAATACAATATACAGTAATTAGCACATCGGCAGTGGTTGGAGGTGGTCTGCCTACTCTTCTATTGAGAAATGTAGACCCTGGTGCTGCGTGGGACACCAACTGTTTGACAAGTTGAACTGCCTGAAGCAGCTCATAACCCCAATATCTCCCTGGACAAGTGGGAAATGTTTGGTTTCTCAAGCAGGAGACCCAGTTCGAGGGGGCTACACACTAAACTTTGTTAACCAGACTACTACAGACCAGGTTGAATGACTTGAGATTGTGCACGCTTAAATCGTTTGAGAAATCATAACCATAAAGATGACCACTGCAAAGCGGGGGGCTTACAGGACAGAGGCACAATAGTATACTTTAACTGGATTTGCATTTAGACTATTTTGGTTTATCATATTGCCGTTATATCATTAAAAAAGGATAAACAGTGTATCTGCAGTGGAAGTGCGATGCACGCACACAGCCATCATGACATTTTGCTTCAACTAATGATCAACATTATCAACAGCTAGAATGATTAGAAAAAAATGGCACAGGGGCCTGTCATTTCTGTGCAAGTAGACTACTCGTCACAATTGGCACAAGCTTAGCGCTCTGTAAGGAATTCAACTTTATCATAATCATAATTTTCAATTGATCATAATTTTCAATTGATAACATGGTCAATCTATCCTGTAGGTTGTCCTATGATTTAGTTGGACTTCGCCTTAGACAAAGCGCTTAAGTCAAATATACAGCATAACGCTTAGTATTAATTTGCTTTCAGAGAGAACCTGCCAGCTAATATCTAATACATTATGTTCACACTTTTTTCCATCTTCTGGTGTTTGATTGAGATGAGCCACACACAAGCGCACGCACAGCCACACACAGCGATATATACCATACAGTCTACATGCGCTGTATTCAGACAAAATAAATGTACAGCCAAGCACTATCCATATTGCATTTTTGAAAGCCCCCCCCACCCCCCTCCATGCAAGGCTAAACAGCAGCAGGGTGCCAGAGAGGGTGCTAGAGCGCTCTGGTTGGCTATTGGCAGTCAAAAAACAACTGAGCTTGCTTGGTCGGCGAGTGACGCCTCACTACAAGTACCGACTGGTCACGACCGTGTTCAGAACCGCACACACTACAGCAGATGTTCGTCCACAGACGATGTTCGTCCACACACACGCTTTCCAACACTTATCAACGCTGACGTCGGTTTGGTGTGCTGTAACCATTACAGTTGCAATTACTGTCATGAAACAACATAAAACTCACATATTGTATCTTCAATGCTAATTTGGTTCCATAATATGGTACCAAAGATGCTTTAAGTAGATTAATATTAATACAGTCTGTATTGCAAAGTGACACTACGCGTACTGCAGCCTCATACATCCACCCATTCAAATTTCTAAGCTTCTCTGAAAACACTGCACAACACAAAGTGATGTATGTATGGTTTGTTTGACCACTTAAGATCCCCATCAAAATGAAGTTTAGATGTGCAGCATTTGCATTGAAGAGAGGGCATGCACAGCCCCATCTCTTTCTGATTGAGAGAAATCGGTTTGTTAGCCCTATAACAAAACTAATGCATTGTTTGAAAGGTTTGTGCAAAAATTTACACTGCAATCACACCTACAATATTTGGATAAATATTGAAAACAGGGGGGGATGCGAATACAAACTCACTCACTAACCACTGCTCCTACAGCACCACTCCAGCTCGGTTGTAATATAATTTGGCAAAATTGTTATTATTATTAAGGATCAAATGCTTCCTGGCTAGACCTTGCTGAAAGGAAGGCGTGTTCCTTGCAGCAAGGTCTAGCTTGTTATGCTAAAGCAGAGCTGCCTGGGGCAGACATCTGAAATAGACACAAGATGAGTCAGTTCTTTCTTCAGGCTTTCTTCACTGCTTAAAAAGAACGGTAGTCGGATGAAGTAGGCCAGTGCTCGACTACATGTTGATGATCTGGCTGTTTATGATCAAAGGCATTCTCCTTAAATAACCTTCTTTGTATCACTCATTAACCCCAGAGTTACATAAATCCAACATGGTCTCCTCCCTCTCCTCCTCACTCGCCCCTGGCTCCATCTCCTTCCATTTTCCTCTGTAAATCACACACGCAAGCCTGCCTGCAGATAGCGCTGCAGTTTGGGGGCGGGGGGGGGGGGGGGCTGCCTCGTGTGAAGAGAATTGTATGTCATAGAGGTAGAGCCACTGTTACACATCAGGAAGTCTTTCAAAAATAGCAAGCTCACAATGCGTCGCCATTGAGCCACTGATACACATCTACAAGCTCACAACATGTCGCAGAGGTAGAGCCACTGTTACACAACAGGGTTTCTTTAGACAATAGCCGATCTACAAGCTCTCAACGTGTTGCGGTAAGACATTGCGAGCTTGTAGATCGGCTATTTTCGCCATATGATGAAGTATATAAGCCAGGCTTAAGCGTAGGGGTAAATTTGGGATCATCAGATGTACGCAACGCTGAGGCCTGCATCGGTTCCCTTGCTTATTGAACAGGTGATCCTTTTTTTCTGCATTTGTGTGTTTCTCTACTACCCCCATCTAGGGATGCAACCATGATTTATAGCTTTCATTTGGTGTTATGTGCCACATGAAAGCTGTGCAAAAAGCAGGCGCGCTGCTGTGGAGATTGAGGTGGGTACACAGATAATAACGATGAGGTGTGGTTTTTCAGCGACATTTCGCATGACAACACTTTTCTGCTAAAGCATAATAATACACACATGGCCCGAGCATACAGCTTAGGGCTGGCCAATTAACCAAAAATATATCTAAACCGACATTTAGAACCAATAACAGACTTAATCTTGCTCATGCTGGTCAATCGAATAAACAGGGTTTTTAAAAATACCTTATTTATTTCTTGTATATCAACGATTTGACACAAAGAAATCGATTAGTCTAATTAAAGCAGCACTATGTAACTTTTTAACAACTATATAGCATATTATGTCCCACAAAATTGTATATTTAAGCAATAACAATCATCCTTCCATAAATGTATAGTCTCTAGGGGCTTGACTGTATTACTATGTATAGAGGAGAGTCAGGAGACGATGAGTTTCATCCTGGCATTTGCCACGGCACCAAGGCAGAACTGCCAGTCAAAGCGAAGACTGGCCAATCACAGCGCGTCCTTGTCGGGCATGCTTGCAGAGACTCTTGGGTAATGAAGTCAAAGACGTTGGCTGCCACTTCATTACCCGCCATGTTATTGTCCAAAGTGGCCACTCATACCCCAAACTACATAGTGCTGCCTTAACCTCTCATGCCCTGTATTACACGTTGTTGTACGATGGTGGCGTACAAAAATAGGCAATCTACAAGCTATTAAAAAAATTAATCATTCATCGAAATCGAGGCAGAAGTTTGAAATAATGGTGATATTGATTTTAAGTCATATTGCTCAGCCCTACAGCTACACCAAATGTCTACAAAAGGCTCACCCTGAATTGAGCAGCATCACTTTGGGTAGAATAGATTCTCAGTTGACTTGGACAGGTCGGCCAAGGACGGGCTGAAACTGGAGGGCAGCGTAATTCTGCAAACACAAAGGGAGAGAGTGTGCTGGAATTAAAATATATTCATGTTTTAATGAGTGGCAGCTGCCTGTAACAGACATAATTTACTACAGAAATTATACTGTGGTAAATTATAGTAAATATACGGTAGGCCTATGTCATCAGCATTCATTACCTAACACTGTTACTCACTGAAACACATCCTGGGAGATAGTACAGGTCTGATAACATTTGGAGAAATGTCTCAAATAATTATTGGGGATAATCCAAGACCTTTCAAAAATGAGGAAAAACAATGTGGCATTTGTAATCCTCAAGTGAGACGGTCTCAAGCTCTTGGGACATTTTGTTCAAAAAACAAAACAAAAACAATTTAATTTAAATTGCAAAATAAATTGCATACAGCTGAGCAAAATGATCTAAAATGGATTGTGAAAAGTGACACCAACAAATAAATTATGCCAATGTAAATGTTCTGCATCCCAACAGAAGCTGTGTAGAATAGAAATGTCTTCATTAGAGTGATCACATATAAAACACATTCAAGGAGTTGGCAGAGTTTAATTCAGAACCAGTCTGTGTCCAAATTATAAGGGACCTCCTTGCCAATAGTGCAAACATTTGAATGTGTAAAACACTTTAAAGCAGCTTTTATGAGGTTATGTAAAAAAACTAAACAAAAAAACAACAATGAAATGCCATAAAACCCATTATGCAACCACTGTCGGGAACTACAGTGCTCAATGCAGCTATAAAACATTTTCAATTTTCAATAATGCAGAAAGTAGAAAGCTTTCAGTGCTACAGGTCCAGTTGTGTGTAATGTAAAGGGGTTAGCAGTCCATTTTATCATTGCCGTAGGAGGGAATGCTGAAAGGAGATATCATTTGATTTGTTGCCATTATAAGCCACTCACCGACTGGGTCAAACATTTTCTGTAAAAGCAACCACACCAGATTCATTTGACCTCAATCAAACTGAGAATGAAACAACACTCAAAATATGATCTGATTTCCATGTAGTTGGCAAATGATTCGAGAAGCCAGCTACCTCAGCCTATAAAATACATTTCATGGAGAAGGATTAAAGAGCAATAGGGTCTGAACATCAGTATTCTAAACACACATTAAGAGACTTAACAGTGTGGAAACATTCCATTATCTGCTGAACCTGACTCAGTAAATATATTGGATTGAAAAGAAGAGGTGCACACAATCAGGCTGCCTGCCATGTTCTAAGCCCATTATTAGCTCTGCGAACAGCAGGGCTCTAAGCATGGCTATATTGGTCCCTCTGTCCGTATATCACTTTAGTCCAAAACATATTCTGGCTGGATTTCCTTTCAATTTGCTGTACTCCTTCATGCTCTGTATATGATGAACCCTACTGGTTTTGGTGACCCCGTGCCGTGGCCTTTCCCGTCAAGCTACCCTTCAGCCAAAATGTTTGGCTCGGTGTTATGACCAACAAGGCCTCTAGGGGCTGCTAGCTGGGCTTTTAGACTCTTATTGTTGGTTCTTCATTTCTCTGCCAATTTAGATGCATGATAAAGAGAAAGACAGGGGAATATGGGAGATTTTTAAAATGGTAAGTGGATGTGGAATTGCGTTTTCTTTGGATCAAGATAAACATATCCCTTGGTTGGAGTAGACTAACAGTAATTACACAGAAGTGATCATTTTGACTAAAACATTTGCAAAAAACACATTTTCCACTGATTATGGTTGTGTAGAAAAACAAAGCTCCTAGAATATTTAATTTCCTACCATATTTGTATTCAAGTAAACAATACTGCAAGTCATGATTTAGTCTAATTAAGAGAAATTGAAGAAATGTACAAGGTCTAATCTGTGAACCTTATCATGCTTCAATACTCTCACACGATTATCCATTGGAGATCATTTCTTTTTCTTTTTTTGGGTGGCCTGAGGATTACTTTGGATAGTGTGGCTTATTGCTTGTTGCTTTTCTAAAACGGTTACAAATATGGCAACATGAAAAACCAGACACATCCCATAAAACCGTTATAATAATATAATATAATAATTCACTACAAGAACAACTTCTACAAGAAAGTACTTCCCGGCCGGCTACCAGGAAGAGCAACTTCCTCCTGAGACTAACACCCTTTTACTCAACCAGTCCAGCCAGCTGTGACGTCAACTTTTCCCAAACAAGCACATAGAGAAAAAAATCTCATTGTAACTAAGATATACTAAGACATACGGGCAGTGCTTCGAAGCACCGCCCGTGTGGGACGGCGAGGGACTGAGGGGCTTCGGGCGGGGCTAGTAAGGAAACGCTCCCCTTCCCTCGTTCAGCTACAGACACGCTGGATCACTATATAAACAAATAATGCACCTGTGATGTTATAAGCTGATCTAAGGAGTAGATTATAGTCCGTTTTATTATGTCTACTAACGGGACTAGCCGTTTTAGAAACAGTACTTTGGTGGGTTGGGTGGCTGCAAGTACCTTGTGTTTCTCTCTGAGCTGGACAGCCTCTCTGGGGTGGTTAAAGCAGAATCTCCTTTGTCAGTGTTGTATGATAGTCCCTAGAGGTGACAACAAAAGCTCAGCTTTAACGAAGTGACACAGGTTACATGAGACCAAAGTAACAGCTCACTCAGACTTTAGGATTTGGCGTAAAAGTTTGTGCACTGCACAACTCGTATACTCAGGGAGTGACTGGCAGAGGGAGGAATGTGTTGCCATAGGGGCTTAAGTGACATTAATGGAGCTGAAAGTCTGCCATGGTGATGGCACGACTCCCAGAGTTGTGAGACAGCATCCATCACACACACACATACAGTAAATGCATAAACAGACATGGCACGCCACACAAAACTTCAACCATGGGAACTCAACTCTATTATTGTCGCTGTCGGGCAGAACAGTCCGAAACTCCAAAAGCTATTTTCATGGGTTGCATTAATTATATAAAACCCACAGACTCAACAACTTTCAGCCTGGTGTCTCCATTTTAGGTGAGAATTTTAAAAAATATCTGAAATAACCTCTAAATAACCTCACAATGCATGCGACATCCATTTTTGCTACGTTTGTGCGATACTATCATGCCACAAAGTAGAAAATAGGGCATTGATTTAAGTGTTGCACCGCGACGCGTTGTGAGCTTATAGATTGACAATTTTCACCACATTTGTAGCTCCGTAGTTCAACTAAATTTGCTGGGGGGAAAAGCAAATGCATTGTCTGGAAGAATACAATCACCCCCGTGTCTAGTCCAGGGGAGATGATTTACTGGGATAAAATAGGCTAGAGAAACTCAGGAAGTTTGGTAAAGCTTTGGATTTGAAGTGATATTAGGGTTTATATATCAGGCTCACACTCATAGACCACATTCGCCCATTTCATTTGGGGCTCCAATCACCCATTCTCCTCCAGTCTCTCCAGCCGGGCAAATACTAATCTTGCCACTATTAATGACTTGTGACGAGTGACAAAGCACCTGTGAGGGCAGGCTCTGATAGATCCTGGCTTGAAAATTACTATCATTTGTTCAAGAAATATCTTCAGATGCAGCCGTTTCTGAAGGGGGATAGTGGACTATTGAAACAGTTATAAAAAGAGAGGCACGGCAAGGCCTTCCACCGACTGGGTCTCTTGTGCAGGTTTTTATTTTTTATCTCTCCAGACACAGCCGTGTGGATGTGAGTCAGGCAGAGTTGGAGGTTTAGCAGGGCAAAAGCTCACAGCTTTGCCAGGGAGGGTTTTCTCGGGGGCAAGAGTTGGAGCTTGGCTCTGTCCTCTGAAAGGTTAATCCTCTAGACCCACTTCAAACCTGCCAGCCCTATCAGCTCCATCTGCCAATTAAATGGAGGGCCTGGGGCTTTGTCTGGGGCTTTGTCCGGGGACTCTCGCCCTTCAAAATGTTTAGTAAGAGAAATGGCATCTGCCCTGTGGAGAGCCGCATTCACACATCCACTTGTGCTTGTAGCGTGCATAGTCGTGCTGCCGTGGGGGAGCCGGGGAGCATAAAGTGAATTCCATCCATGTGAAGAAATGAAAGGCTCATACCAGCCCATTTGAATGGAGAAGAGAGAGACAGAGAGAGACTGAGAGAAAGGGAGTAGTATTGTGGCCTCCCATTAGCCGAGCAATAATTTGACTCAGAGAGAAATCTGCATTATATTAGTACGAGTGGAATTTGTAGCAAAGATTACATTTTCGGAATCAGCAGCACATTAGTGTCGCAGAAGCCTTAAGCATGATTTGTACTTAGTGGTGTTAACCTTCCTGAGAATAGCAGATCTACAAGCTCACGTTGCATCAAGCGACGTGTTGTTGAAGTAATTGTATGACACCCGCGCGCAACCAATTATAAAATCAAGCCTTACCCTGAGTAACCTGGCGGGGACGAGTTACCCCCACCCCATTTACTGAAAACAGTGCACCCTTCCGAGGCACCAGGCGTACAGTCCCAGCAGAGTTTTCGAACACAGTGTTCCTTCAGGATCCCACGCCCACGGAGCACTGACAAAAAAATAATAATAATAATAATTGAAACAGGGGGTCTCATCCTCTCGGTGGCACGGATGACACAGCAGTTGTGAACTCCACCCTGGCAGGAAATATCTCTTCCCTTCTGACTCACCAATATCATGATAACACAATGCTTCATCACAGCCAACCAGCGTCCGGCCCTCCTGCATTGAGTTCAGAAGGTCCATGTTATGTAAATGGAAAATGGTGCATTTATATAGCACTTGTATCCAAAGCGCTTTACATAGATTGTGCATTACATTCACCCATTCCAACACAGATGGCGGAGGAAACCATGCATGGCACCAACCTGCTCATCGGGAGCAATTAGGGGTTCAGCGTCTTGCTCAAGGACACTTCAACACCCACCAACTCTGGGGTCTCATCTGTTTAAGAAAGTAGGTAGCTGATATATTGCACTTTTACCTTAGCGCTAGGTATACTCTTAGTTGCTTGTTTTAGAAGAGAATGCACTTAAGACTTCTGGTGATTAGTAGTTTCGTTCCCTACCTATGTTGCACTTATTGTAAGTCGCTTTGGATAAAAGCGTCTGCTAAATGACTGTAATGTAATGTAATGTAACTCTGGGGGAGCCCGGGATCGAACTGGGAACCACAACCGCTCTACCTGCCACTCTACCCCTGAGCCACTGCCGCCTCCATTTGTTATGTATACTGCTAATCCAAACACGAATGAAAACCCTCTACAAATATTAATCCAATCTGAGAATGTTATCATGGTGAAATGCTTCCGACCAAGTACTGCAGTTCCAGGATATAGTACATAATACAATTACTAATTAAAAAGGGAAGCTACGTTTCTTTTAGTGTAAACATGCAATTAGAGTTGTTCCAATACCAGAAATGTCTACGATACAAACGAAAATGCTGGATCGGTATCAGCAAGTCTATGCGCTGATCCTATATCACGTAATTTATCACATCATAATAGATCTCATTTATGCTACACTGTATGGGTGCAAGCAGAGTGTAATGGCAGTCAGATATATATATATACTTCTTTTTTTTTAATGCACTGGCATGGGATTGGTACCAGGTTCAAGTATCAGAGTCTGTATCAGGAAGGAAAGAAATTGTATTGGAACATCTCTACATGCAATGTCTGTAAAAGAGTAATCTCTCAAGAACAGCTTCTGCACTGCGTTGGAATCTGTCGGGGAGGTTCGTCATAACGAGTGCGCATTCAGATCAGGAAGTAGGCCGCGCTTTACCCAATCACATGTAGTGGGCGGGATTCACATGTCCATCGATCTTTCCCCCTCGAAACAAACCGAAACTAATTTAACAATAGCGTCCGCAGAGCAGACAAAACCACGGAAATATATTCACATTTTAACTTGCTCTTTCATCATAGAAACAAGTGGGCTTATAACCAAAACGATCCATGTTCTCTGGGAGAAGTGGTGTTAGTGTTCCGTGTAGAAATATTGTTAGTGGGAATGAAAACATAGTCGCACCAACCGGAAGTGATGCGCTGAAGGCGCATCACAAACACCGGTTTCCTTGTGCTCTGGTGTTACGTTATCGTCCGCCCAGAGCCAACAGACATAGAACAAACAGCAGAGGGCGCTGTTTTTCATTTTCAGTTGGCGATGGGTTCCCAGATTGGTAAAAGAGGGTCTTATTCACTTTCAAATGATAGAGGATGATGTCAGTGCACAGCAAGTCTTCATCAATGCCAATTAGATGAGGCAGCTGAGAGTCCAGGACCACTCCGCTCCCCTCCTTCCTCAGAGCCAGAGTCTGCTCCTGTGGATGGGAGAGAACACACCACGGGAGAAATGCCTTCAACAGCCTGTAGCCAGAATGGCACACAATATAAAACAAAAATGCTGACAGACATTTAATGGCAACCAGCAGAAAACTGAATTCTTTATGAGTGCTCTTCCTTGCCTGAAGGCCATGGAGAATAATAGCGACGTTCCGACCATGTGTTGCCATGAAGCAGTTGAGTGGCTAACGGCAACAAAGACACCATAAATCATTCAGATTATCATGGCTACAGTCAAACTGTACTGTACGTGGTGCTCGCCACACAAACAGACACACTGTCACACACACACAAATACTATGCACCACTGGCTTTACTGATACACTACTATAAACATTCCCCATTGCTATGAAAATGCTCACAGGCTGATGAAAGTGAGTCGACTACAGATAACTGGGCCAAACCTGAGCCAACATCGTCATGTTGTCTACCCTACAGCGTGTCTATGAGGAGGATGTGTATTACATGCAAGGTCAAAAAATAAAGTGTCTTTTATAACCTTATAAATCACAAGCACTACATTTATTAACATGCATGTAGGCACACATTTGCACTCATGCAAATCAGTCATATTTATTAAAAGGTAGAGCATTTTCTGTTGAGAATGATGAAGACTTTGGGTAATATGAATCACTAAAAGACTATTTCAAACAGGCATCAGTGATATATCCTCATGAAAAATTGCTTTTGTGTGTGCAAATACCCCATCTCAGAGTGGCAATGGAAAGGATTTAGCGGTCTATATTTCACACATGCCGCACTGATTAATGCTGCCCTGTAGAAGTGACATTCAGATTACAGCCAATCACACAGCAACATTACAGTCACATCACAAACCACCAAAAGTCAGCTGAAAATCAATGTCCACATGAAAAATCCATTCTACTTGTACAGATATCCCTGCTAAATATGTATTTAATGGCATTTCGGCACCTCTCGACAGGAAGGTGATAAGAATTGGAGAAATTGATTTAATCCGTGAAAGCCATTTCTATAGCGCAGTAAGGCTATACTCTGAACTGCTCCATACATTGCCTGCTCCACTGCTTCCAACACGCAGCAGATGAGGAAAAGAGGAAGTGTTATCTCGTGTGTGTGCGTGCGCGCGTGCGTGTATGTTTTAGTCATGGAGTTACGTATATTGTATACATAGAGTTATAACAGTATAGGGCATAGCAGTGGCGGCCATTTTCTGGTTCCACTCCAAAATAGTCGATGCATTTTTCCCAAATGACATTTCCAAAAATATTTATATCAATTCATTTAAGCCTAGAATCAAGCCATCCAGGGTCCTGGTGAATCATGACCATAAAAACAAATGTCTGTGATTTTTTTTTATTTATATTTAATTATATGATATACTATATTTTATAAATACCCTTTGTTTTGCCTTTTTCAAAAAGGTTTTTTCACAGAATCAAACGTTTTATGGTCATGATTCACCAGGACCCTGGATGGCTTGATTCTAGGCTTAAATTAATTGATATAAATATTTTTGGAAATGTCAATGGGAAAAATTAATTGACTATTTTGGAGTGGAACCAGAAAATGGCCGCCACTGCTATGCCCTATACTGTATACATCTATAGACAGACATATTATTTTTTTAAAGAAAGATCAAGGTTTACCTTCATTTTACAAATGGATAAGAGGATCGGAGAAACTCCGAGGACCTCTCCGAGGACCCAATTCAAACAGTTTCACTACAAGAATAAGACGAAAGATAATAGTCCCTGTGACTGCCTGCAAAAACAGGTCAAAATAAAACAGTTGCCAAATATGGCAACATGAAAATCATAGACGCATCCCAATTCAAACAGTTTCACTACAAGAATAAGACGAAAGATAATAGTCCCTGTGACTGCCTGCAAAAACAGGTCAATTGCTGTGCAAACCAACAGAACTGGTTTGTTTTGATTTAAAAAGTAATGCATGCAACCTTGCACACACACAGCACAGAAATGAGCATTGCTCTTACCGTTCCACAGGAAAAACAAAACCGCGAACGATACTACATCAATGGAACGTTATGGTGACTATAAACAATGTATTTTTTCCCTCTACACAAAATCTCTATGCCGAAAATAGCTGATCTATGATATTCGCAGAAAGTTCGGCCCCAGAATAGCGATACTAGGGTTCAAGTGGTGGGGCTAAGGCTTCACATTGCTATGGATTATCATAAGTACCTCGCCGAAAGGCACGGCAGGAAATATCTCACGTTATGGGGGATTCAGAGTCAGCGGCCTGCATAAACTAGTCGGCCTCCCTGCGCCGTCGACCTCCCTGTGCTGTCCTCCATATAGATTGTGTCGTGAAGTGAGATAGGTGACACCTCCACCTCTCTCATTGGCAGACGTGATGAGAAAAGAGAAATCCTTTTTTTCCCTCTAATGGAGAGGGAGAGGAATCGACCCCGGCTCCTGAACTTAATTAAAAGGAATTCTTCACAGACTTCATTAGGTGAGGAACAGTCTGGCAGATTAATGCACTCTTGTCACTTTCCTCACACACCAGGAAGAGATGAGATCCTCTCTCTCTCTCTCTCTCTCTCTCTCTCTCTCACATACCATCTCTCGAAACACATTCTGTCTCCCACACACAGTGTCTCTCGCTCTTACTAAACAGCTCCCTACCACACCCAGTCAGTTGGTCTGTGTGCTGCGAGGAGAAAGTCTGCCTCTCCCCCTAACTTCAGATGAGGCAGCTGGTGAACATAATTAACTGTGGCCTAGACCAGCAGCCAAGCTCAGGCAACAAATTCCACCCATTAAAGCCATCATCTGTGGTTGGGTAAAAATGCTAATGGATTTTTTCTCGGCGCTTCAACAGTTCATTTTCCTGGCTTGGTTAGCCAGCGTTATAAAATAAAACACTGTAGAGAGCCTACCAATCATCCTGACCTGCTATTCACATTATGCCCAGAGGAGCCGCTCACCGAGTAATAATACATCAATAGAAAATGTTCATTCAGAACAACAGAGAAAACATCCCCGTTTTAAGTGCTCAGCTAGCTTGATAGGCTAATTAACTTGGCAAAACTGCATCGATATCCTCAGTTTGCTAGGTTTTACAATGTTACACTGAATCATTCATAGACAAAGGGCAGTTATATGGCCAATTTGGAATTAGAGGAATTAAGCCCTCTGTATCTCCAGAATATACATTTCATTCAGTATATCGAAGCCCGATTGTGTATATGTATAGTATGTGTCCCTTTAAGCCCATATTTGTAGATCCCAAACTTCTCACAAAAAGTTTGGAAACTTAACTTCGGTCGATTATTTCTACCCTTCAATAATACCAATTAATATGTATTTTATATCATTTTTATCGTTGATTAGTCACCTTTACAACGAGGTATAACTTGTAAGGATCGTGCTATCGTGGAATGAGCAACACAGCTAAACGTGTGGGTAGCGCAACAAAAACATTTGCCAAAATCCCACAATATTGCTTCCGTTGGTAATTGCGTTTTGAGCAATCTGCCAGCGTGACTGGTACCTGAGCAAGGGTCCTGCAACTTTGACATCCGTCTGTGGTACCGTTGTGCCAATCTTGCCTGTAAATCTCTGGAAGAAAGCCTATGGTTCCTCAGTGAAGCAAGGGTGAGGAAGTCGTCTTCTTGTAGTGTTGTCTTCCTGGGACGGTCTTTGACTTCACCAGTCTCACGGAACTTGGTTCTATGTTTGGAAATGGTACCAGGGCTGACATCAAATAATGCACTCTGCGTAACGGAGCACCAGCTTCCACTTGCCCTATGCCTATTGCCTTATGCTGAACGGACAAACGTGGCATCTTTCCATGGGGGCAGTGTTGCTGCTTAGAGCATACACAAACTCATTAAAGTTGCAGGACCCGGTCCCATTCCCTTCAGCATAAGGCCCGTGCAATAGGGCAAGTGGAAGCTGGTGTTCCGTTAGGCAGAGTGGCAGCATTATTTGGTGTCAGCCCGGGTACCATTTAGTCCGTGAGCCAGGACCCCAAAAATGGGGTCATCATTACCATCTGGGGGGATTAATTCTCATAGTGATTTTTGGGTAGGTATACACCCCTAGAGCTAGGAAAAATGTGATAGCCTTGCATCGGTGGTAGCTATCTGTGTGTTATCACTCCTTTTATAACCACAAGCCAAAACACAGTTTTCAAAATCCGAATGAAGCATTCTACTTCAAACTGATGGTTCTCTCTTATTATTGACCCTCTCTCTCTGAAAAATGTTTTTCTATTACAGGCAGTGACAACATAGTGACTATATGTGACATAAGATGTACTTTGGTTTTAATGAAAGATGGAACACAAAGGGTTCCTTTGTAAATTACCTATAGATTTAAAACCATGTTAGATTCTAAGGAAATGTATTATGAAATTCAATAAACAGAATATAGTGCAATGGGTAAGAAAATATCCAAAATGGCCACTAAACACACGCCTGGCAATTTTTTACTTTTAATCTGCTTGTCTTAGAATACCTCTGTTTAATACCTCTTTTTTAGGGTTTTCATATGTAGAATCCATTCCTGATGTTATTTTTTTAATATCAGGTCAATCATGTCAAAGGTCAGGTCAAGGTTAAAATTGACCTCTGGGAGAACAACAAATGGAAACAACTTGATGAACATTCATGGTTCACTATTCATGATTTTGTTTTGTGAAAAGTGTCATTAACATGTCACAAGAACTGGTATTCATAATAACATGAATGTAAAATGATATAATCTAATGTCAAATATGTATCTTTTGCAACTACATCTGTATTCTCCAACCCACATCCTGTTCTACCTCATCCTTACAAGTATCCTCCTTATTAACATCACTCCTCATCTGTAGCTTGAACATATCATCAGTAACCATCTTCACCAGAGCAGTTACAGTACATCAGTGATGTACTTCTCACTCTCTGTGCCCTAAATTGATATTGCACCATGTCACATAGCTCTGACGGTGGGGTCACCCTTAGCAATGACAGGAACAAGAATATCCTAGATCTCCTATCCAAATTTTGTGACATCAAACGACTTGTCAGGTGGGGCTTGGTGGTCTGCCACTTTCCACAACATCACTTGTAAATAAATGAGCCCACATGTGGTGCAACAGGTTGGTCGGTGTTGGAGGAAGGGCCATTGACTTGTGGCACCCACCTCACCCAGCACATCAGGGTAGCCTGGGAAGTTCCCTGCCAGCAAAGTGTAGTGTGCTCTGATCTTGCCTTTGTCATACATATAAGACTGTCCCATCCCAATGCTCCATCTATACTTTACACTGTAGGTCCACCTGATACACCCCAATACACAGCATACAACAGGACAAGAACATCAGTGTAATCACTGAGCATGTGTATCACACCCTTTCCAGAGATGGCTGCATCAGGGATATAGGAACTCATGGTGATGTCTGCCTCATCATGACTAAATGCAGTATCTATCGTCAGCACTGAAGGTGTACAACATGCTCAACGGCTTCTGCTTAATGTTCTTACTCTTCATGATGACATCTCATGTGGGTAAAGCACATTACTATTCACAACAGCATGGGGGCAAATTAGCCAAGGATGGGATTGAAGAGATGATCTTTCTGTGTGTGAGGAATCCTACACCCCAATATTTTATGACCAAGACACACCAGTGCTTCAACTCTCCCTCTGTTTCTGCACATTTTGGGGAAGGCTTCAGTCCACTCCACTCACATGCATCATGACAGCATCTTTCCTGATCGTTATGGCAGTCTGCTCCCCAGACTGGTCAGCAGAGACAGTGATCCAGAATCCATCATGGTGCCGACAGACAAGGTCTAGCTTAGCCTCTATGCTATGGCATGGAGCACATGCATCTTCAGCAGGCACTGGGTTAGATATCAAGCACACTGCACATGGCCAGCATGGAAGAAGTGCTTCAGTCATGTGCTTCATGAGAGAAAAGGTGAAGTTAATGTCAATGTGTCTCCCTGCGCATTCAAACTGGTGGATGTGAAGTGTAGGAAGAAGTTGTCTACCCACTGTCAGCCAGTAGGATGGAGATGTGCAGTGTCCAGGTAGGCTACTGCTGTATCTGTTCAAATGTCTTTGGCCAAGTTGATAGAAACCACTTCAGAGTGCTGCTGATACACTCAGGACTGACCACTGAACTTGCCTGTCATGTTCTGCAACCACATGCATTTCCACTTCCAGTGCTGAACCTTGCATCAGTTTTGCAATGCAGCTGAATAATGACTGTATAACATGCATCCCACCGGGATGCACAATTACATTATAGAGCTTATATACCTGCAAGGTGTCAACAAACGGCTCCATGTCAATTGTGAGGTGAATAGGGCCTGCTGTACATGTCAACCAGTGACCATATCTGCTGCCTGCTTGGACACCTGGTTGGACGATAAGGTGCGAGAGAGACCTCGACCTGACCTTTAGCACATAGGCCAAAGACTGACCAGCAAGTCAAAATATAACATTAGAAATAGATTCTACACCTATGAATGCCCCCCCCCCCCAGGTCCCCATATGAATCACGTTCACGAAGTTCACAGATTCCCTCACACAACTGCAATATTTTGTTGTTTTTAACATAATTTAGTACAATGGAACATCACCATGGGATGGACACCATCTTTGATTTGGCAATAAAAAATTAACTGATGGTAATTTCACTGATTCAGCCATATTTCTTGAACCCTAAGACCTAGTTTTAGACACCAAAACCACCTTTCTAGGTTGAACAGTATCATAAAGCCATTTAAGCTCCTGGCAGTCATATTGGACGCCATCTTGAAAATGATGGCTTTACGAGAAATATAATTTCCTAGATTTTTTTGTATGTTCTTAAGCATGCCTAGACGTACCAGAACCAATTGAAAACCCTTTTGTATATTTTTTTGGGGGGGGGTTAATAGTATGTTTTCATATATTGACCCATGTAATTTTCGCCTAGTGTTATAACATAAAATGCATGATAGCACCCATAAAGCTACCATTGGTGCAAGGCTATCACATATTTTCTAACTCTAGACATGCATACCTTGACAAAAATCACTATGAGCATTATTCCCCTCAGATGGTAATGACCAACCCCCCTGGCTCACGGACTAATTTCCATAGAACCAAGTTCCGTGAGACTGGTGAAGTCAAAGAGAGACCGAGAAGTGGCCATCCCAGGAAGACAACTCCCCAAGAAAACCGGTTCCTCACCCTTGCTTCACTGTGTGTAGTGCTGGCAGTTCGCTCAAAACGAGAACGATTACCAACAGAAGCATATTGGGGAATTTTGGCCAAAAGAAAAATGTTTTGCCACTACCCACACATTTAGCTGTGTTGCTCATTCCACGATTGCACAATACTTACAAGTTATGCCTCATTGTAAAGGTGACTGATCAATGATTTTTTTTTAAACAATTGGTATTATTGAAGGGGAGAAATAAACGACCAAAGTTAAGTTTCCGAACTTTTTGTGAGGAGAAGTGTTCTAACCTCCATCACATTGGTTGAGCTTGGCTCTCAACTCTCTTGAGGCGTGGGGTGTGAACCGAATTTTGTCGGCGAGCATTAGCTCTGGCAGAAAGACTTCTCTCTCTATCATACTCCATCATACATGCGTGTCTCTATCATACCATACCATGCAAGAGAGGTCTTTGGAGCTGGGAGAAGACTTGAGAATAACCTTTTTAAAACAGCAATGTAATTTCATTGATTTACATTGTGAGTCAAACTGGGCACAGAAAGTTGAACTATTCAAGCAAAGAATCAAAAGGCAAATTCAGTGGTGTAGCAAGGGTTAAGTGCTGAGAAATGAATATCATAAGGTCATGAAATGCTCTAATGATGAAATATGATATTTCACTGCTGACAGTCTAGAAGCTAATGGAGGTTAAACACGGCAAGAATCAGGGCAGCTCTTTTTTATATGATTACAGCATGTTAAGTCTTGGGGAAAACAAAGATGGCCAAGATCAAACGAAATTCAGAAGGTTCATTCCCCAGCACAATATTTTAAGGAGATCTTCAATGTTGGGTGAGGATTCTGAGGAAGCAGAATGCAACCCACTCCTGTGGTGGTAGCACATACAGGTGTGTGTGTGTGTGTGTGTGTGTGTGTGTGTGTGTGTGTGTGTGTGTGTGTGTGTGTGTGTGTGTGTGTGTGTGTGTGTGTGTGTGTGTGTGTGTGTGTGTGTGTGTGTGTGTGTGTGTGTGTGTGTGTGTGTCTCAATGCATTAGACGTTTTTTTTCTTCTCCATTCCATTTTCTCTCCCCATTTCTATCAGTTGCCTTTTCAGTTTAGTAAGAGGCTGCTCTTGAATCCATCCCATATTAATTACCTTTCCTTTCCCACGTGCCCTGTAGCCAATCTAGGAGGCTGAGGATGAATAACTTTGCATTCCAATTCCGCCTCGGATACAGAATTCAAATTCTGTTTACACTGCTCTCGGTCATTTTAGCCCACTAAGAGCCAAGGAATATTTTTTTTACTCGAGCTCTCAGCCTGAGAATTAACAGAATTAGCCACACAAATATAGGCATTGTGCAGGTCTTTGAAAAGACCTGTGTACATGCACTAACTACTGTATGTGCAACCTACACTCTTATTTACACATAGATAGGTCAAGAAACATGCCAAACACCAATGTTTAAAAGATTTGAAACAGACAGGGGCACACAATAAAATCATCCGTGTTCATTTAGCCTGCCGAGTGTACAAATGGAACCAAATAGGCCTGCAAAGGTTATGTACACACTGCCTCTAATGTGTCCACCGCATTCCACCCATGAATTCCACTTATTTTTCACCCAGACAGAATGCAAATACACAGGAGGACAAATGTCAAATCCATAAACTCAATCATCAAACACCTGGAGTTATATGGCAACACCATGTGCCAGACAGTCACCGTTACAGTGGCCTTTTAGCTTTGGTGTCACGTTTGTATCATGCATGATAACGGGTCTTTCTACATGGACAAACACGGCCTCAAATTAGGTATATTGTTCGTATTATGCTCCAGTGCCTCGGCACTGCTATGGTCGAGTTCGATTGTCGTCTCCGAGCGCAACTTCAACACTCCTCCAATTATGCAATCAGAGACCTACAGTGCAACACACCTTAATTAACGTGCTGGACAGTCAGAAACCCAAGTGCCATGTTGTCAATAATGAAGACCTCTTAATTAGCAGCTGTGACAGCCGCTAATGAGTTCCAGTAAGCCGTCATGAATAAAACACTGACGCTCCTGGGCTCCTAAATGTCATAACAGTCACTGGCTAAGCACATAAAGCATGTCCATTCTTCCCACTGATGCACACGTGTCCACATGACACTCAGATGCAAGTTGCATCTGAACGTCAGTGAAAGATCTTCCACGATGGTATCACATCAAAACCAATATCTTAAGTAGAATCTGGTACACTTGCTGATAATCAGAAATATTCTAAGTCCATTCAGCACCATGACAAGATAATGCCACCTACAACACAATACTGCAAAATCTATAGTGAGGAGAATTATCTAGCAGATAATAGCCAAGAATTATTTATTATATCACTGACATAATCCAGAGCAGAACTCATTGCATGATGCAGCACATTATTTGGCTGCATATGATGACATATGGAGTCATCGTGACACTTGGCACAAATTCAACTCGGAAGTGTCATCATATGGGAACGGTATTGAAAAGGCATATCGGTACCATTTTCCCCTGTGTCCGTCCTTGCACCGTCACTTAACTTCAGGATCATTACACCTGCTTAGATGGCTGTTGGTGCCATTCCAATCTAAATAGCTGGAAAATTGAATATAAATAACAGGTTGAATTTCTACATTTACTATGCCTTCCATTCCCTAAGGCAGCCGAGGCTGTTGCAGAGGACTTGCAGTGACACCAACTGGGCAGAGAAGTGAACTGCAAGCAAAGAGGACCATTTTAACTGGTGTTGGTGTTAAATAAATGAAGCCACGTCTCCAACTCTCTGAACTGAACGAGGTATTCTGGGAAATATATGCAAGTTCAGCAGTAAAACTACAAGCCATTTGGCAGAAAACAAAAAGAGGAAGCCGGACGCTAGACTAATGTAATAAGAAAACAAAAATGATAGATTGCTAAATTGGAAAGGATGGCATGGAAATGCCAGATGAGCAACAACATATATCTAGTGGCAAGAGCAAAGACAACATTTGTTTACATCAGAATAAAAGATCAACTTCCTTCCAAGATGTTCAGATTGCAAAACAGAAGCCTTTACTTTCAAGCTGTTAATTTTCTCCGTCGCAGTAAAATGCTCAGTGATAATTTAAATCTGAGTGTAGAAATGGACCCGTATGGGATCCCTTTGCATGATTAAATAAAAACAAAACAAAAAAACAACAACAGCGGAACAAAGCTGCTCTACATCAAATGATTCTCCTAAATTACATTGTGTTGTCATCAACCAACTCATTTCAATGCAGTGAATGCACCACGCAACAAATTGAAAACAACTAAGCTTTTGCAAGTGAGGCGACCCATTATTATATCGGTCCCGAGATAATTACTCAAACGGTCTGTGGTTTGGTTCTCATAAACAAAACAAAACAGATTCTTTAACAGAATGGTATAAGATCCCAGCCAGAAAGCCACATTAAAATGCCATTGATAAGTCACGCTCCTACCGACTTCTAAAAGCTTGCTGGAGCCAGCCAAGAGACCTGAAAACACAGGCACCAAAAAAGGGCCATCTGTTACACTTAAGTGCGTGTGTGCATGTATTACTAGAAGAATTTGATAAACAGACATGGTGAGGCCCATTAAAGACAAATAGTTGTTTTATGGTTAAAACATTTTTTGAGTTAGGCTTACAATTAGGAAAATATTCAAGTTGGTATTAGGATGAGGGATTTAGGGGTTAGGTTTAGAGTTATGGCCTGATTTATTCTTAGTTGTGTGCCATTGTTATGCAACGAAAATAGCCGATCTACAAGCTCACAACGGCTTGCAGCACAACACGTTGTGAGCTTGTGGAGCTGCTATTTTCAGCTTTACGGTCAGGGTTAAAAGTGGCAAGAAATTGTAAATCTGGCATTCATACATTTGCCGCACTAAAATGTTGATGTACTCACAAGTATAGTAATACAAACGAGTGCGTGTGTGTGTGTGTGTGTGTGTGTGTGTGTGTGTGTGTGTGTGTGTGTGTGTGTGTGTGTCATCCAATTTCTGAAAGCTAGATGATTCTGATCTGCCCACATTAGTTTATTTTACGGATGACAGTAGTTAAATGTATGATCGAGGTACACTAGCACTAGCAGACCTTCAGAATGCTCTTGGTCTCCGCCCATTGGTTAGTCCACTCCCTGGTAAGCTCCAGGACCTGAGAGAATGTCAAGGACAGAGGGTTTTTGTTTACTGGGGGAAGGGAGTGTGTGTGTGTGTGTATGTGGGGGGGCATCACAAGTTCACAACATATATCTTCTCTTCATTCAGTGGAGCAACACTCACCTTGGCCTCCTTGCGGTGCAGCTTCTCTGCTACCTTCAGAGGGGAGGACGAGTCTCCACGGGGAGCCTAAGGAAACAGACCTAAATGACCTCCTTGATACAGTTTTTAATACATGATGGATTTTCGAATATTTGGGAGATATTATTCATTATTCCTTTGTGGGATGTGCGCACCTTGTTCTCCGCTCGCTCTAGGAGCCCTCGGACCTTGACGAACTCTGCCTGCAGACCTCTGATCACCGTCCGTGATGGTTTTGTCTTCGTTCACCACAGGTGAGTTCACGGTGTCCTTAGCTCTGCTGGCATAGCGCAAAGTACTCAGGGTCTCACCGTAGTTCACGTCAGCAGGAGAAATGTCTGAAAGCACGCAGCAAACTGCACACACAAACACACTAATGAACTGCAGTGATATTGTATGCAGAAAGGAAATTCACAGTTACATTTGGTGAATTTTAACATACAGTACATAACACATTTAACATGTTATAATAATAGTTTAACATCTATTCCTATTAGGGGTGTAACCCAGACTTTTCAGAAGCCATGTCAGCGCAGTGTTTCTGTAGGGGATGAAGATCAGCTTCTTCTTTGTTGTCTCTGTGACCTCCCATCTGATCTCAGTGAGGGCCAAGAGAGTGAAATGCTGACTCAGGTGAACAAATTGCATGATTTGCCTTGCATACTGTATGTTATTCTTCATTTTACATTGTGTGTGGGAAAATAAAGTGTTACTGGATGTTCATTACCATGCCCAATCGTGTGTGTGTGTGTGTGTGTGTGTGTGTGTGTGTGTGTGTGTGTGTGTGTGTGTGTGTGTGTGTGTGTGTGTGTGTGTGTGTGTGTGTGTATGTGTGTGAATATGAGAACAGATGGGCACATTTTCAGGAAACTTAAGAGCAAATGATCAGTAGGCTGCCCTGAAGAGATGATTAACTTCTGGATCGAAAAGATCAAACAAATGTCAAAATCAAGGTCAATGTTTAAAATCAAGAACAGATGGGCATATTTTCATGGCTGGCATGGACTGACCGCCGACAACCAACATAAAAACCCAGACATGCATCCTGAATGGAAATTGACTTGCCTAGTTAAGCACACTTACGAGTTAGGAGTATAATATAACCCATGTTTTATTTCTCCAGTGTTGTATTGTTTACTGCCAAAAGTGGTGACCTACCGAAGTCTGACTCCAGTGGTCGCTGTTTTGTAATTTAAGCAGCCTTCAAGAACAGAGGCTACATAAACTCTCATCGACGTGTTCCGTGTACATCAGGTCAATAGGTTGGTTTAAATTTACAGGCACTGGATCAGATCAACGTTGAAGATTAAAACTGCTGGTGTAGATTTTGATTGACCAGTGTTGCACCGAAATTAGTCACCCAACATTGTGAATTACTTTTTTACCTGTATGAATGACAAATAAGAGAAGGAGAGAAGAATGCGCTTACTTCTGGCAAAAGAACGTCATGTTTTATGTACATGTTGCAGATGAACAAAACACACTTGTAAAACCTGCATCCAATACAGAGTCGGTCGTCTTTTTGCGAGGGGTATAATGTTAATAATTCATTAATTTATTCGGCCAGTATGGTAGATTTATTTCCTCTCACGCAAGTGCAGAATAATGTCATCCACAGATTGTCAGCTGTAGTCTGTGCAGTGTTTGGACTTTTAACACCTTTTAACACTCGACATCTCCCAATCTGATCTCCTGAGGTGGTCTGTTAATAGTCAGGACAAGACAGCTTGGTGTGTTCAGGCCCTGTTGACTGTTTTTAAGCTCGGGCCCATTCATTTCTAATCGGCTGGTTGACATGCTTTGGCTACTCGCTACTTTATGTTAATTTCCACAAATACTGTATGTGGGGAGCAGTAATTAAAATTCCTGGGATATTTTTTTTCCCGCAACGCCTGCTTAGTGGAAATTATCAGTTGGCTGCCCCTAAGAGATTATTAGGTTTTAGGTCAAACATCAAAGTAAAAACCGAGACGCAGAGTTGTTGGTGCAGGCAGGGTTTGCACCACCAGGTGCTTCTGCCTACCCATTCACAAATACAGATAACTACAACCTCAGAGTAGTTATTATGCAGTAAAGGTCTTAAGATAGCTTAAAACGCCGACAGTATTCCGACTAAGCAAGCAATAATGTGGCTAGCATCAAGTATTTGGAGTAAAACTCTGAAACGATTATAATGAAGAATTTTTTATTCTGGCACACTGGGAAACTTGAAAAGTAGCCCCAAATGCTAAGTGTTGTTTCGCAAGTGCTGGAGTGTTTGCACAGTCTACTAAATAAGTGTTCTTGCCCAGATTTTAATTGTTATCCACCCGCAGGTTGACTGGCTCTGTAATATGTAATATGAAAAAGGTAGTGTCATGGTGCATGATTCATGCCGTAACCTCCATTTACCCAGAGCTGAGATCACGCTGCCCAGGGTGACCAGGGATTTGTTGATGTTGGCACCTTTCCTTTAGCCTGGCGCCTGTGGTGCGCGGTGGCATAAGCTCTCTCGCTGCCTGCCAGGTCTACCAGGTGGATTTTACTCAGCATCTCACATGGCAGCTCTGCATGGAATTGAGCCTGTGGCGTGGATAAAATTACAGATCCTTGTTTTTGGTTCAAAAGAGGTAATGTCACAGAGGAGCACTTTGCAATATAGTTAAGTATCAAAACAACAGTGCTACTTGGGATGTAAAAAAAAAAGTAAACTGGCTATGGCTTTGAAGATGGTACTTCTCTTAAAGCAAAAATGCTGAAAGCATTATTGCATCAAATAGACAAACAACAAAGTGCTAATTAGAGCTCTTGAGGGCGGATGTTTATAAACACCTGAGGATATGAAGTTTTCACTTTGCAGTCAAACTTTTCTACAAGTCCAACCTTACTACAACATGAGGCATCAGTGTGACATCATATAGAAAGCCTGGGTATCATGACTGAGTCTAATTAGTAAAATATCTGAGTACTTCTTCCACCACTGCTGCTGGCCGTGGTGCGGTTGCCGTTCCCAGCGGTCGTCAGTTCCTCTACATCACGGTAGTTGTGTACACGGTGCTTGGACAGGTCTAGACACATTGTGTTTTTGTGGTTTATGATGACACTTCACGAAACACTCAACGTTATCTTAGAAGTCTACTTAGCCAAAGAGGTATGAACAGAATGGTGAATAAGAGACCGTCTTACTTAAGGCAGGTACAGACTGCCCGACCTTAAAGTGGTCGGGGGGTCATCTGATCGTTAAGCATAACACACTGCAGGAGTTTATTTCTTGAAATCGGCTGTCATAATATCGTTGTGGTCTTCACAACAGGATTGATCCCCGACAAGGGCTGACACACTGTAGGATAGTTCACTAGGATGCTATCTCCAGAGTCAGACCCAATACATACATTTGAGTTTATTCCAATTCATTTTAATCGACGTATCCCGTGATATGCCTCTCCCCCTCTCCCTCTCCCCCCTCTCTCGCTCTTTCTCTCTCTCTCCCTCTCTCTCGCTCGCACGTCAAAGTGCGCAGAAGCGGTCAGTGACAGAGTTGCCATGTCCGCTTATTATAAGCGACTTTGGGATAGTTTTTCTGTAAAGTTGCTTTTTTGGCCTTGTTTCCTAATGTTGTTTGAACCAGTTATTCTCAAACATTTTCATGGCAAGGACCCCCAAAATAATATTTGTCCGCAGAGGCGCAGACCTCCCCCTTCTGAAAATATGTCGTGCCATAGACCCTCATACAAGATCTGCGTGGATTTGGAAAATATTCCACAATTCCCCCCCCCCCCCCCCCAGATATCTTCTTTAAAAATAGCCTATCTACAACGTGAGCTTGTAGATCGTCTATTTTCAAGTATCCAATGTATTTATTTATATATATAGGCTTACAGTTGTTTGGCTTGTTTTCACAAACCTGGTTGCTTATTTCTCTCGCAAAATCTGGCAACACTCACTCACAGACAAACACATACACACACACACACACACACACACACACACACACACACACACACACACACACACATACATACAGATCGCTCGCTCTCTGTGTGTGTCTCTCTCTCTCTCTCTCTCTATCTCTGTGCAATAGTCTCAAATAAACAGCCCCCTTCGAGCACGCTCGCTCACTCTCATTCTGTTTTATAATAATGTTTAACTTAATACAGGACTGGACAGTAACTATGCGGGGGAGGGATCTGTTTGTTGTGGTCAGGCCACGGTGGCTGTAATGTGCTCTCATTGGCTGTAGCGTGCATCTCCTCGCAAGGTGGTCGCAGCCCCGTTCATAGTGTATGATATTGTCTGCTGTCCTGTCCCACACAGAGCTGAATATCTAACATGGTAGTTATCTGAAAACGGTCGGAAAGCCGTCGCAGAGCGGATAATCGCGGCCATATCGTCTCGCGGAACCTTTCACACACAGCGAGCATTATCTCGCAGATCAAAGGCCGATCTGCGTCAGATCGGGAGGTTTTGTCGGCGAGCGCCAAAAAATGTCGGCGACAGCAATATCGGACCCAATCTCCTGCAGTCTGTACGGGCCCTTACTCTCCACATAAAGGTCAGTCCTGGGGATGCTCTCTCACTTTTAACCCTCCACAGTCTGTCGGTTTGATCTCCTGTTGAGAAGGTCCTGCACACGTTCATTGTAGATCTCCAGGTAGCTGATGCCAAGAACAGAAAGAAATGCAACATAATGTATTAGACTTACGTTTTTATCACAATATAAAATGGTGAAGCAAAAATTAAAGCTACAATCCAGGACTTATTTGAATAAAATAATATTTTATCCAAAATGGATAGTAGAGTATGTTACCCAACTGATGATGGTATGAGATAACTTAACTATGATAATATAAAAACAAAACTAACAGTCTGGCCTTAATTAAACTAGTAACAACTGCATGACTGGTGCATTGACAGGAACCTGGATGAAATGTTCCTGTCAATGGTATGTGAAACCCATACATACAGCACAGTTTGTGATTACACCAAATTAATCTCCATCTCTGTTTTGGGTTCATCATTCACAGGAATCCTAGCTTAAAG
Source organism: Gymnoscopelus braueri (assembly GCF_963280865.1). Classification (NCBI taxonomy): domain Eukaryota; kingdom Metazoa; phylum Chordata; class Actinopteri; order Myctophiformes; family Myctophidae; genus Gymnoscopelus; species Gymnoscopelus braueri. The sequence continues at coordinate 40,722,925 of NC_137619.1, forward strand.
TTGATGGCAAATTTGAATGTATATACTGTATGTATATCGGCCCGGGATGCTTTTAGAATGTCTTAATTCCAGTTAATTTAAGGACAAGCCAAGTTGCGACTTTTACCTTAATTTGTCATTTTAATTTCACAACAATCACTGCAGTGAACTGGGGTCTTCCTGTAATACGAATTAATTCAGCCCTTGCAACTCTGCAACAGCAACAGTCAAAAGCAAAAATCCCTTTTCAGGGCTGCCAATCCCATGACAAACAGGATATTTAAAAAAAGTCTTAAATAAATAAAATAAATAAGCATCAAAAAGCTCCAAATAAATGAACTACAACTTTTTTCTATAACAGCATAAAAAAAACTTTGTCTAGGCATATTATAGTGTTAGCTCTCATATACAGCCTTCTGGAAGACCGTTCCATTTAAATGTTTTTGTTCATTTGTCTGGGCAATTCTGTTGTCCACATTTTGATAATGGATTTGGCCTAGAAACAGAGAATCTGTTGAGAATCAATCAGACAACCCCATCAAAGCAAGTGAAGCAGAAGTCCCACTGAGTGATGCAAATAGGTGCAATCAGCATGACAACCTTGTTTGCAGACAATCCTGTACACTTAACCACTTAAGTCCTGTATCCATTTATCTATCAATCTGGGAACCCATCGGCAAAACAAAATTTTCCTTTGAATTTGCCTCTGAGGTCACCACCCGCGATCCCGTGGAGAGACCGGATGTCGGCCCGTTCACTCGCCTTCAGCCCTCCTCTTCCGGTGGTCTGTCTGTGTTTTCATTTCTTCTAACAACAAACTGTACACGCAAACGTGTAGAGTTTGTTGCCGACAGATTCAGCTGCAGAGCTCTGAATCTGTCTTGAGAGATTATCTATCTATAACGCACAGAATGTGTGTGTGTGAGTGTGAGTGTGAGTGTGAGAGTGTGTGTGTGTGTGTGTGTGTGTGTGTGTGTGTGTCATAACTCGGAGACCGTGAAATGTTGACTTCAAACTTGGCATGCGTATCGTAGAAGACCAAAGGGTGTTGCCCAGAATAGTGATGCCAGGGTTAATTTGGTTAAAGAGAATGAAAAGTGACTTCAGTTCACTGTTGTTTACTCCATGGCACTTCTTATCATTTCATATAGTCAGATCTAAAGTCCCTATTGACAAGTAATTTCTGTTAGGGTAAATTCATCCACATACCTGCGATTTGTGCTCTGAATTTAACCTATGCTAATTAGGAGCAGTGGGAAGCTACTGAGGGAGCAGAGGGGCTCAGTGTCTTGCTCAACTTCACAGGAAAGCCACAAGTAGCCAGTATTGAACCAGAAAACTAAACCCAGGTGACCTCTACCACCTTAGCAGCTGCGCAGGGATTGAGTGTCAACTGAAATTACAATTTTGTACATTCTTTTCCAACACTGCATGTGATGTTGAGACATTTGATTTCTCTCTCCACTGACTTACATTAAATTCTATAACAAAGGCAAAATTAATGCTGGTGCCATATTCCAATACAAAAAGACTAGCTTTAATATTTAGATGGCTCACGTGGTTGCCCGACTTGCCTCATAATTTCAAGACAGATTCCCAGATTTGTGGCCTCATAAAGAAAACCTGGAACATAAACTCACGTACTGTGTGACAAGCCGTTACCTGACTTCAGCACGAAATGACACAGCATCACTCTCGTTTCTCTGTGACATCTTGAACAAGCCTTCACTGATACGTGGGATTAAGCCTTTATCCCCCTGGTACATAAAAAGAGAGAACAGTAAGTACACATAGGCCCAAAATCACAAAACATTCTGTCAATATACTTTGAAAGGACAACAGCATTTTGCTCCTACTGTGTTCCCTTAATGGGGTGTCTTTTACTATTTCTGTGACCAAACGTTGGTACATGCGAAGCCTGCTGAACAACACAAACACTGGCTCATCTGATACAGGGTTACTGAAGCGTGAAAGCAATTCCACTCCGATTTGTGTGCCTTCTTGTTTTAATTACAACGTAACAGATAGTACGTATTAAGAGCTGTATAATTATCTAGGACGTTGACAGCAGCTCTGCTGATGACCTTGCATATGTCTCCTGGTAGACAAGCAGATAATCTCATCAGCCATATAAAGAAAAATCTGATGCCGTGCAAGGTGATAAAAGAAAGGTGGGCACAGCTTCCATCATCATATTTTCTGATTTGTGTAGAGACGGCACAGCATAAGACAGTGATTCTAAAATGCATTAGATTAGGCCATGGACTCCCATTAGATTTTTTTCATCTCTGGGAGTGAGACCCCAATCCAATAACATGTTTATTGTTACACATGATTTGGTCTGATATGGTCTGTCACTTGGTCCAGAATTCCTTTACGGTCTATATATTCTAGGCATAGAGATAACAGTGAAACGCTGATAAAAACCATTCTTGTATGTCCTCTAGTTGTATTTATTGTACTTGCACACGTAATAATAGCTATGAATCATTTTGCTGGCCAAGCCTGGGTCCCCAAGTTTAAAACCACTGGCAGAAGAGGAGGTACAGCTGCTGAGATGTTGCCATAAAAGATGGGTGTGTACTTGGGGCGAGGTGTTCACTGGGTGAATAGCTCAGGGACAGATACACTGGCCCTCATTTATCAACGCGGTGCAGCCCAAATAATGGGCGTAGGGCGAGATCACCGCACCTTTCGGCATTTATCAATATATCCTGACTTGGGCTTCATCCTACCGTAAGCTGAAATCTCACGTCTGGTCGAGACCAGTTGTTGACGTTGGCTGCGCCCGTTTATTCCATTCTAGACCTGCGGAGCAGCATTGTCTGACTGTCTGACAGGCATCTGGACACATAATCCACTCCTAAATGTATATCTACACTAATAAATAATCCCTGTGAAAATATAACATTTTATAAATTAATTTATACAAACTGCTTTAACAGTCATTCAGTTGCATTGGCTATGTTAAAATAGCAGATCTAAGCTCAAAAACGGGTCGCATCGCCACTCGTTGTGAGCTTGTAGATCTGCTATTTTCAAATATACAGCGCTTCTGCGAGCGCATTTTCGGGACTCCCGACGATCTTTTCATGGACAGTGAGGTGTACAAACTTACAGTAGCTTGTCCTATGTTAGGGAGTTATGTCATAGAGAGTTATGAAGACTACAACCTTGCTGGGTTAACGATATAAACCCGACGCTCCAATCTCTTATTAACGTGGCGGCATCACTGCCGCGGAATGACTGCCGCCCGTCCGAGTCTTACGGGGAATTATCCTACATGACTGCTTGTGCACTGCTCGGTATGGGGTTAAATAAATTAATATACAAACGTATTCCATTCATGGCGATGTGATTGGTATCATAATATGTCATTCATGTAGGCTACAAGCCTACGTGACAAAGATTGTACCGCTACGGATTACATGAAAGACACAGTTGGGCGGTGTGTGTGTGTGTGTGTGTGTTTTGTGTGTGTGTGTGTGTGTGTGTGTGTGTGTGTGTGTGTGTGTGTGGTGTGTGTGAGGAGAGAGAGAGAGAGAGAGAGAGAGAGAGAGAGAGAGAGAGAGAGAGAGAGAGAGAAGAGAGAGAGAGAGAGAGAGAGAGAGAGAGAGAGAGAGAGAGAGAGAGAGAGAGAGAGAGAGAGAGACAGAGAGAGAGAGAGAGAGAGAGAGAGAGAGAGAGAGAGAGAAGAGAGAGAGAGAGAGAGAGAGGTGAGGCGTGGTGACGTTGGTGCGTATGTGGCGCTCGTGTGTGTGTTGTGTGTGTGTAGCCACTTGACAGGCAGGCGAGGCGAGGGCGATCGGGGGAAACTCTTTCTTATGGCTTTGATGTCTTTGGTCGTATTCTGATTCTTCTTCATGTCGTAAAATCGGGGGTGCGTTTTGAGAATATTTAAGGGCGTTGTATTTAAATGACGCTCGATTTCAGACGTGAGATTTATATCAAAGCTCCGACCTGATGTACGCCAGGATTGGCTGTGTAGGATCCGTTGATAAATGTGACTTTGACGTTGGTGTACGCCGAATATATGGAAAAATATAAGCCGGTTTATACGCTGCGTTGATAAATGAGGGCCACTGTGTGCTTGGGCGATTGTTGTGACTGTCAAATCAGCATGCAAGACAGCATTAGCCTATTCTAAGCACATCGTATGAGGATGTTTAAAGAAACAGAAAAAGAAGAGAAAGCAGCTCTTGGATGTCAGTATGAATACACATCTCGCATAGAACGTGGAATGTGAAAGGAAGCCTTACTTCATTTCCCATCATAGTGTGGGATTTTCAAGTGCCTGTCTGGCCGTAGGTACGTATGTAAGTAAAGGCAGAACAGTGTTGCAAATATGCCCATACTGTACTAATTATTATTTTTTAGAGAGAGAGAGAGACAGAGAGAGACAGAGAGACAGAGAGATGCATGGCTTGTCTGGCATCTCAAAAAGTTCAGTAGTACATAGTAGATTTTACTGTGTAGTAGTATCAAGTTACATTATCATTTTAACCCAAGTCACACAAACTCCTGAATATGAATCAAGGAAACATTCTCTCAGTCACTAAGACACATGGGATATTAGGGTTTGATTGCCTTTTCCTGGGATGCAAAAATAGGGCTTTCTCCAGCTGAATCATAAGCCAAATCAAAGGAGAAGGTCTTCTCACAGTCATTTGATCCATCCCCTCGTTTACCATTAGATACAATCTGGATAAATTAAAATCAATCGAGTAGGCTGACTAGTCAATGCCTAATATTCCAGTATGACATAAGATATGGCCTACCTTTTTATTCAGAATGGTGGTTGTGTTGCCCTTCATGTGGACAATCACTTGTTTAGATGATAACTGTCTCTCCCTCTATGGAAACGTGATGATGTGCACATTAGTCAACATTACTATATTTAATTTTTCAGTGTACCATATTATATTATCATATACAGTACTAGTATTTGCTACTATTGTTATTGCTACTACTTGTATCTCAATCTCTGTCTCTCCTCTGTCTGTCTGTCTCTCCCTCTCTCTCTCCCCCCCAACACGGTCAAGGCAGAGGGTTGCCCACCCTAGAGCCTGGGTCTAAAAAAAGCCTGGGTTTCCGAGGCTAGGGTCTGCCTGACGTTTCTTCCAGTTAAGGGGGAGTTTTTTGTTGCCACTGTCGCAAAATTGCTTGCTCAGGGTGGGAAATATTGTACTTTTACAGTTTTACTCCACAACAATTTGAAAACTTATTACAAAACATATATAACTACTTCAGCCCTTTATACATTTCGGCCATTTGAGTACTTTTCAAAAGATTTGTATACATTTGAAAACTTGTGAAATGGAACATTCTGCATAACGAGTACTTTCTACTTTTGGCACTTTTAAGTACATTTTGAGACCAATACTTATGTTCTTTTACTTCTTTTACTCATTTTGAATTCTAGACTTTTAGTAGTATATGTAAGAGTATTTCTCCTTTATTTCTACATTGCAGTATTGTTGATACTTTTACTTAAATTAAAAGATTTGAGCACTTTTCCCACCACTGTCGTTACATTAAACTCTGGGTAAAACAATGAAGGCCCAGGAAGGATTTAATCAAACAACGGTACCTTTTATCCAAGGGTCGAACTCGGAAGCCATCGTTATCTGGTCAAAACAAACCAGAGGATAACCTCTGGCAGAGGAACAGAGCCTTAATTAAAGATATAACGGGGCTTATGGTGAACTGAGCAAACTATGTTAATGTTCTTATGATGATGTTCATTTATTACCAACTTTGTTCTACTTGACTTGTTGAATGATCAACACACCTGTGTCACTTTGAGTTTCTTACATCTCGTGCGCAACTCAACCTCACCACTAGAGGGCACTATAAGTATGAGATATGTACTGTCACTGTGCATAGGAGGAAATCTGCCAGACTGCCACAGATCAACTCCTCCGAAACCTTTGTACTCAATTCATCGAAACATTTAATGACAGATGAATATACAATACTATGCAAAAACATCGTATAAACGAGTAGAAAATAAAAAATATGTACAGTAAACAGTTCAAGGGGGCTTTGGCTTTTTACAGGGGCCGTTAATAGCATAATAAAAATACAAATAATTATAATAATACGAATAATAATACTAATACATCAGCAAAGACCCCGCTGTGATAAACTTCCATAGTGATGATTGGCCAGTAAAATCAGCAATAACTGCTCCGTCGAGCGACGGTGTTGCGCGTCGAGGACGACCGCAGACCTACAAGCTCACAACGCGCCACATAATCAACATCCGCGAAGCGTTTTGAGCTTGTAGATCGGCTATTCTCGGCGTAGCCGGTCGGAGCGGAAATAACTTTACGTCATCAGGTGACCGGAACCTCCAGTGCCGTGCACCTTCAAAATGATTCCCCCAGTTTAAAATGTGTTTAGTTTGGTATATACTATAACAGTTTCGTTTCTTTTGGTATAATAATCATTTGGTATAGACCATCTTTTATTCTAACTCGTAGCGCCGACTAGCGAGACTAAATTAATTGTAGGCATTATGTGGGGAACAAAAACAATGTGACGCCAACCAGAAATGGCGAAGGTTGCTTTTGAACGCAGCCCAGTTTCCCATGATGCACCACGACTCGCACCCGGGTCACTTTCAAGTTTCAAAATGATGGCAGAACTTGAAGAAGGGCTGAGCACGAAACACAGAGCAGAGGAATTTAATAACGCTGTTGTTGACAATAATACTGGTGAAACTGGTGAGATAAAAATGTGTCTCTCGTTTTCACCAGAGGGGGAAGAAGATGGCGGAACTGAAGACAGCGGTTCGTTAACTTTAGACCAGACACATTCACAACATCATCAGTCTTCAGTGGGAACTCCAGGACAACATGTCTCAATGCAGGAAGAGGACATCATGGCTTCTAATGATGATCATGTTTCATCAGAGGATCCACTAGGTTCAGAACAACTCGTTATGAGCACCATGGAAGACAAAGAGAACACCACTGTGTCTTCTACAACTACAGGTGGTGGTAAGTAGTTTAGCTACCTTTAGCTAACGTTAAGCTAATGCAGTTATCGTTTAATCTCTGGGGAGTGGGGACCCCAATCTAGTGACTCTTCTGACACTGTAAAAACAGCAGTGGTGTAAAGTAACTATTACTTAAAGGTAGGGTAAGTGATATTTTTTGGTTAAAACAAAAAGTATTTTGTTAAAAGGTTAAAATACTATATTCTGATAGTAATCATTGCTATAGAGTGTTTTTTCAGTAACAGATGTCTCCCTGTCTCTCCAGCTCTTTAATAAACAGAAAATACATTTTTCGGTAGGTGTCAACATCTCAGCCAATCAGGAGAAAGTACCAATTTTTAAGCTTAATTTTGTGTTCATTAGTTTTGTGTGTTCCAGTTCCAATTTTGTCTACTCATTTCTTAGTGTCATCACTTCCAATTTCACTTGTTTAATCTGTATCCTGATTGAGTTCTGTGTCCTGGTTGGATAAAATTGGAAATGAAACTGAAACTGAAACGAAAATGCATTTTCTGTTAAATAAAGAGCTGGAGAGACAAGGAGACTCCTAATACTGAACAAACACTCTATATCAATGAGTACTATCAGAATATAGAGCTATTTAACACTTATTTTAACCAAAGAAAATCACTTACCCTACTTTAAGTGACATTTTGAGGTATTTTTTACTTTCTTCAGTATGCACTCTTTTCAATACTTTTACTTCTACTCCACTACATCTCAGAGGAAAATATTTTACTTTTACTCCACTACAATTATATGAAAACTAGTTACTTTGTAGATTTAGATTATTATTATTATTATTACAAAATACAATCACCACTTCAGCCCTATATATATATATATATATATATTTTGGCCATTTGAAAATAGCAGATCTACAAGCTCACAGTGAGCTTGTAGATCTAATCTAGAAATATATTTTTGAACTTGTGAAATGGGACATTCTGGTGATTCTGCACAATGAGTCATTTTACTTTTGGTACTTTAAGTATATTTTGATATTGATACTTTTGTACTTTTACTCAAGTACATTTTGAATATGGGACTTTGAATACCAAAACGACAATCTACATTGCAGTGTTGATACTTTTCCTTAAGTAAATCATGCGAGTACTTTCTCCACCACTGAAAAAAGGGTCAATTCTTTTCAAGTTTTGTGCACTCATTTGGTTCCTATTAGTCCTAACTATCAAAAGGAATTAGCCTACATCTATTCTGTACAGTTAAAGTTGTCTGTGAAGTATGTCTAACTCTGGACCAATATGGACAGCTGCATAATGCATGTGCTGGGCGTCACTCAGTTATGTCCATATTTGTCCAGATATTATGGAGATCGGGGGAGAGAGCCTAGCCTATTTGACCCACACAATAACCAATGCTGTACTGAAACCTTGATGAATACACAGGACCACAATGGAAACAAGCCCTTAGGGCTTTTTGTGTTATCCTTCGTATAATCGTACCACTGTACTATTTGCAAACCGTTAATAAAGTATTCAATCAATCAAAAACCTGAACACACTGATTATAACCCCTGACATCACCGGGCATGCTGCCTGTTGTTAATACACTTGTTTACTGACACCTTTTCTACAGATGACTCTCAACAAGACGATGGCCTCTGTCTGAAGGGTTACCGGACACTCGCTGGTGTGGTAACTGTGGAGCAGACTATCTCGTGCCAATCTTCAGTGGAAACGACAGGACAACTTTCAAGGCAGGACGTCATCGGGTCTTCTATTGATGATGATGATGTTTCATCAGAGAATCAACTCAATTCAGAAAAACTTAGTACAAGTATCATGGAAGACAAAGAGAACACCACTGTGCCTTCTACAACCACAGATGGTGGTAAGTAACGTTAAGCTAATGCCGTTATCCTGATCTGTAGACCAGTGATTCCCAAGCTTTTTTATTTTCAAGAACCCTTCTTATTCTACGTTTTTTTGTCTCTGGGTGGAACCCCAATGTACACTGTACATTTATTTTGGGTCAGGCATAGTTTTACTGAGGTTAAGTTTAGGAATAAGGTTAGGTTTAGGCATAGTTTTACTGAGGATACGTTTAGGAATATCTGGTGGCGACCGTTCCGAGGCCGCTGGATTTGACCAGGTGCGAGCGTGTTTTGGGGCGAGCGTTCTTGTATTCTTTCTACAAATATGGACATAACTGACACACCGCCCATATATATGGCAAATAATTATGGAGATCCCCGACATCCGTGCAAATCAGCGTTGTTAGCCAACTGTTTCTATTGTGTGTGACGTTAAACCAGAGCTTTTTTGTTCTTTATTTACCCAGGGTAGTAGCTGAGCACAAGTGCTCATTTTCAGCAACGCCCTGCACATAGAAACACACAGACAGACACAAACCAGGGAGCTGACCAGTACAACCACAGTCTTATGCTCTTGGCCACTAAGCAGCTCCACTGGGGCAGTTGGGGGTTCAGTGCCTTGCTCAAAGGCACTTCAGCAGTGTTGGGGGAGTGGCGACCATTCACTTCGCCACCCAGAGTTTCCTGCCGGTGCGGGGAATCGAACCGCTAACCTTCCAGCAACAAGGGCGCTCCTCTAACCTTTAGGCCACCGCTGCTTGATCAGCAATAGAGGAGCAGGAAGGGAGTGTGTGAGTAGGAGGGAGAGCCTATTAGACCCACACAATAACTAATACTGTACCGAAAGTCCGAAACCTGAACACACTGATCGCTGCGTCAGTTTGTACAATAACCCAGACAATACCTGTTATAATGACAATGTTGTTTACTGACATATTTTCAACAGATGACACTCCACAAGATGATGGCCTCAGTCTGAAGGATTACAGAACACTTTCCGGTTCAGTAACTTTAGATCAGGCTATCTCATGCCAATCTTCTGTGGAAACTACAGTACAGCTCTCAATGCAGGAAGACGTCGTGTCTTCTAATGATGAAGATGTCTCATCAGAGAATCAACTCAATTCAGAACAACTCATTAGTAGCATCATGGAAGGCAAAGAGAACACTGTGCCCTCTACAACCACAGATAGTGGTAAGTATAGCTAATGTTAAGCCAGTTATCCTGCTGTGTAGAAAGTGATTCCCAACCCTAATAGGACCCTTCTATTTCTTACAAATTTTAACTCTGGGATCCCCATCTATACTGTAAAATCCCCAGTGTTAATTAATTTATCTCTGAGAGTGTATAAATGGATCCAAATAGTGCCCATTGGTTCTATTTATACACTCTTGAGTTACAGAACCATAAGGTCAATTTGGCTGACGAGCGAGAGAGATTCTGTTGTGTGTGACATCTGATCACCAAAGCTCGACCAGGGAGGGAGAGAGAGTCTATTTCATCCACACAAAAAACAACGCCTATGATTAACACAATAACCCGGCAATGCCAGGCAAGCTCCTCCCCTGAATAAACTTGTTTACTGACATCTCTTCGACAGATGACGTTCAACAAGATGATAGCCCCCGCCTGAAGGGTCCGGAGGCCCCCGTTGAGACTCCCACTAAGCATGATCATGATGCTGAAATGGTGAAAAGAGCACAGGAGGAGGGCTGTGTGGATGTGGTGTTCCCTGGCACTGTGACTCTGGAGGGCTGCTGTCGATTTGTTCATGAGATCCTTAAATGTGTCCTCTACCAGAGACAGCAGCTGCCCATGACCTACGACCAGCTGAAGCTTTCTCAGAAATGTCAAGCTTCAAAGCAGGTGAATTCAGTTACCTCTTAAGACTGTCATTTGCACATCCAGTGTGAATCAAGATAATTTCCCTTTCACTTCAGTGTCAACAAGCAAGGCCTGTCGCCTGTATCACTTATTTTCTTAGTGATAATTTTTTTTATTTTTATTTAATATATCAAGGCACCAACGTGAATTTTTTTTTTTAGTCTGATCAAAAATAGCAGATCTACAAGCTCACCACAACGTGTCACATCATAATGTGTTGGAAGCTTGTAGATCTGCAATTTTAGCTATTTTTGAGAATGATTGGATGAAAAAAATGACATTTCAATATAATACTTTCCCTCAATTACTTTAGCAAAATGTATTATTTTATAATCAATTCAATTAATTACAGTAGTTTGATTAAATGTTGCACACCTACATCAAAGTGGGGCCTTTTATTTTTAGCTGACCCGAAATGTGTTTTCCCTACCTTCTAGAATAAGGAGGTGGCAAGCTGGAGACCAGTGCACTCAGCAGACATGGGCTGCAGGAAGAGTGAGCGGAGCCTGCAGGAGCTGGACACGTTGCTAGAGCAGCTGGAGGTGCTGTTTTCCCTCAGCCTGGTGCCCCGTGTACTTCTGCTACTAGGTGGCTCTGTGGTCCTTCCCAAAGAACTGTACGAGATCAACATGGAGGCACTGATATTGTCTTCTGCAGATAAGAGCCTGCGGGTATCGTCATGCTTACGGCAACTCTTTCGCACACTTTTTGTCACTGATCTTTTGTCTGATACTGCACCTGTGCGTCTGACGGCCACCACGGTCTTAGTTCTGGCTCACAGGGAATGTGGCGTTGGCTGGTTCCGGCCTAAACTAGGCTTTAAAGTGCCAACCCGGGTAAAAAGACGTATTATTGTCCTGTCAACTGATACTGACATCTGTAGGGACCTCCAGACTGAGAGGTCAGACTGGAAAGAGTATGTTTGGTTTCAGGCCCCTACAGCCATCAAGGGCTTCAGCTCGTGACAAGCAAAGCAGGGGAGTACAGTGATTGGAATCTTGTAACTATTTTTTATTGGGGTTCAGGTGATTTCTGGACTTTTGAATTGTATATTTTAATTATTAATTATTATGGGTAATTATTTTTCTTTTTTAGTTTGGATTAAAAGTGAAACGATTTATTGGGTGCATTATCCTCATATTTCATTCATTTTTCTCAGATTTACAGTCAAGTGAATCAGTCTTTAAATTTTTCTCAAATGCTTCTGAAAGGTCTGTAATTTGTGTGTATATATATATATCGGCATGTATATAGCAGCCTAAGCTCGACAATTTTAGTGCAAAAATGTTTTATGTGCAGCATTTCAAAATGCCATTATTATTTTTGGTTTTGTCTTATAAATAATAATATAAACCTTTTTTTGCAGTCGTGAATTGATTCACATTTATATTCCAACATAATGTACAAGCAATCACTGTGCTGTTATGTTAGAAGTAGTTCAAACATAACTAAGGTCGAATCAAATTGACACAGTGACCAATGTGCCTGGATTTGGAATGATTGAAATTGAAGGGTTTAATGAAGCAAATATAATGTATAATGGGAGGCTATAGTTGAATGGGCAAATGGGTTGTCTGGGAAACAGAGGGTCTCTGGTTCTCCCCCTGGTCTAGGGGGCTCTGATTAAATCCCTGAACAATACTTCTCCCTGGGTGTTGTATTAGTAGTGCACACTGCTCCTAAGTTAAGATGGGAAAATGCAGATGACGAATTTCATAAACTCCTCAAAAAAAGTTAGGAAACTTGACTTCGGTCGATTATTTCTCCCCCTCAACAATACCAATTGGTATTGTATTTTACATCTTTATCGTTGATTAGTCACCTTTTCAACGAGATATAACTCGAATTGTGGAATGAGAAACACAGCTAAACATGTGGGTAGACCCCAAAAAATCCGTCAATATGCTTCTGTTGGTAATCGCTCTCGCTTTGAGTGACCTGCAAGCAGGTGTGTGACTGGCAACTGAGCATGGGTCTTGCAACTTTGTTGAGTTTGAGTATGCTCCAAGCAGCAACATTGCCCCCATGGAAAGATGCCACACTTGTCCCTTCAGGATAAGGCCTAGTGCAATAGGGCAAGTGGAAGCTGGTGTTCTGTTATGCAGAGTGGCAGCATTATTTGGTGTCAGCCCTGGTACCATTTCCACCCCAAGAAGAAGAACCATAGGCTTTCTTCCAGAGATTTACAGGCAAGATTTTCACAAACGGTACCACAGACAGATCTCTGTCAGAGTTGCAGGACCCTTGCTCAGGTGCCAGACTGCCAGTCACACAGCTGTGCTGGCAGGTCGCTCAAAATGAGAGTGAATACTAACAAGCATATTGGGGGATTTTGGCCAATTGTTTGGGGGGGCACTACCCACACGTTTAGCTGTGTTGCTCATTCCACGATTTCACGATCCTTACAAGTTATACCTCGCTGTAAAGGTGGCTAAACAATGATGTAAAATACAATACCTATTGGTATTATTGAAGGGGAGAAATAATCAAAGTTATGTTTCAGAACTTTTTAAACTCTTATTTGCAGCCAGTTATGTGGGCACAAATATAATCGTTTCCTAATGACGCCAGTTAAGAGGCTTTCAAAGCTGGAAACGCCATTATTACACAAAACTGAGGACACCAAGAATAAAAGTCATCAATAAGAGTAGTGGCACCTCATGTCCACTCTTTTTTCAATGTTAGTTAATGTTATCTTTGTAGAAGCGTATGTGGTCCTACATACGTAGATCATGACAATGGTCAAAAGATCTTCCTGGTTGAACTTCTTGGATGAAAACACATCAAGTTATGGTTCACTGTACTGCCAGTAGTGCATGTTATCACATGAAAGTTTCAGCATATAATCTACATAATTACGTTTTATTTCAGACACAGACATTGACCTCAGTATTATATTTTCTAGATTTTGTTCCATCACTGCTATAATCATGAATACATTTCCAAAATTACATTTATTTTCTAATAGAGAGCAGCCAACTGGACTGCCATAATACTTCCTGTGAGATGTATGCACAACAAAGACAAACAGACAGGCAAAGCAATGGACAAACGGGCAGGCTGATGTACAGAAAGCTGACATCCCATGCGGTGTTGCTCTGACACCTACTTGTGTATTGACAGGAAAACATGTGGTGGTAGTTTTTGATCTCTAGGTTACAGACAGTAGTCTACTCTAAAGTTGTTTGACAACTCAAACCTGATACTTAGAGATGACACAGCCAGGGGGTCTTCATGAAACAAATTAGCAACTGATCAGAGGTTGAGCCAATCAGCCCGTATGGTGGGCCAGGGTTGAGCCACACACATGTACCCGCATTTCTTCTACACACATCTAATGTATGAACCATTGCTATATAACCAAGCTAACTGAAAATGGGACGTTACTACTCGCCCGGCAGGATACCGGTAGTTAGGTCATGATTGACTCCTGCTCCAAGCACTGTATGTGCACTTCTTGCCGGGCAGGCTGCCGGACAGTGTTCCATGGAGCTCAGACTGCATGGAACCCTGTTGTACTCTGTTTTTATAAATTGACTTAAGGAATATTATCGGTCTCAACCTTTCTACTCTTCAGACAAGGCCTACGAATCTTTCACAGGACTTTTGTACTTTACCACACTTTCCATTGCCAACATACCCATGTTGTCCTATACAACAACTTCAGTTAATATTTCCTTATAGACACAAACAACCGGTTAAAATGTTGTTGTTGCCATTCTATCCAATAAACGCCTGGTTCTAGTCAGCACATGTACGAAGAAATGCTACTAATTGATTTATTTACTTTGTGCTGTTTGAGTGATTGTTTGTGGTGTTCTTTGACTTCTCTCAGAAGAGTTTAATGACCTAGTTTAACTTCACTCATCAAATATTTAGTTTCGTCCATGTCAGATGTCAAATGTCCAGAGACTTTGGACAGGGTGCATTTAATTAATATCCATATAATTTATTTATGCAGTTGGGAGGTGGGGGGGGGGGTCATTTCCGGTGATAAGCTAGACTTTTTACAGTACCAGCTAGCAGAGTCTCACACCGTTTCCCATCTTTACTTGTTCTAACCTATAACTTCATCTCCTCTGCTGATGAATGTTAAGGGAGAATGCACTGTCATTACCAAGAGCTCAACAATTGTGATATTGTGATATCATCAGCACTTTCCATGCTGATATCATGTACAGATGGAGACCTTTCACACACCTACAAAATAGGACCGGAGTGAGAAATACAGAAATACATCACATGAGCAGTTTGGAGGATAGTGTGGTTAATGGCTCTTAAAACCCTTTTGTTCTTCTTTTTTTCTCTCTTCAGAATTGCCTATAGAGCAATCGAGGTTCTGCTATTTTGTACACTGCAGGCAGTGTTTCACCATAATGACTAGGTCTGTTTGGGAAAACAAATGACTCCTGCAAATTCCATGAGATTAGATTACAATTTCTGTATTGACCCAATTCTTACTGTGGCTTTGGACATAGACTGAAGGGTCAGCGGAGTTGGACACGTTGCTACAGCAGCTGGAAGTGTTTTTTCCCTCAGCCTGGTACCCCCTATACTTCTGTTAATATACGTCTCTCTTGTCCTGCCCAGAGTTGTATGAGATCAACATGGAGGCACTGGTATTGACTTCGGGCCCGATTTCAAGATAGAGATTAAAAGGTTTGGAACTCTTGGGCCCTGGAGATCACAGCCTGTGGGTATCATCATGCTTTTGTTGGTATTAAAAGTGAAACCTGTGATTATAACCAACTTTATTTGTCTCAGAGGGCAATTGGTTTGTCATTTTATCATTTGCATTATAATAAAGATGATTTATTTGATGGTTAAATTATTTTATTACAATCCATGTTTCTCAGATTAATTAGTCCGGTGAATCAGTGTTTTTCAATTTACCTCAATTGCTCCTGAACAGATGTGTTCATGTTTGTGTTTATGAAAGGTTTGTTCTGTTTTTTACTGTAAACTCAACATTGACTCAGTCTTCCTGCATTATGACGTTCATGTGACATAGAGACATGACAGAAATCACACAATCTCAGTGCAAATAGATATACATTTATATGTGTGTGTGTGTGTGTGTGTGTGTGTGTGTGTGTGTGTGTGTATATATATATATATATATATACACACACATACATACATACATACATACATACACACACACACATACACACACACACACACACACATTATGTGCAGAACTTCAAAGGCAATGTATCACCATTACATGGGTTGGCAAGCATTAGTTCTACAGCATTATAACTTCTCCACTTTCTTAACAAACTGGACTATGTCATCAGCTAGTGGTTGTGGCTCCTCAAAGGCAGCAAAGTGTCCTCCTCTGGACAGGTAAGAGTAGGAGTAGATGTTCCGGAACCTCATTGCTGCCCATGAACGAGGACAGTGCATCAGCTCATTTGGGAGGGCGGCCAGTCCTGTGGGAACGAATATCCCAGTCCTAAGAAAGGAAACAAAGCCAATTTAGAGTCTTTCAAATCTGCAAATGCCATTATTTAACCAAACTGAGGTCACCACCAGTGTTAAATTAAAGTGGCACCTTGAATCCACTCTGTCTTCAATGTTAGTCTTCAAGTTCTCTTTGTAGAAGCGCATGGAAGAGACAATAGATCCCGTGGTCCAGTAGATCATGACATTGGTCAAAAGATCATCCAGGCTAAACTTCCTGCATAAATAAAATAAGTACTACCAGCTATTACCAAGGTGCATGACTTAAAGTACAGTATGTTCCTTTCAAAGATAAAAAGTTGTCCTTACTAGTATATTAAATACATTTTCAATATGTTATTTTCATTATTATCGAGATTGTTTTGACATGAAAATATTACAACACAATGCAATAACTATACCACAATGGATGAATAAAATGTAAGTGCAACATTATTTTCATGCAATCTCTTCCTCGTAAAATGCAGTATTGGTAATTGAG
Organism: Gymnoscopelus braueri; assembly: GCF_963280865.1. Taxonomy (NCBI): domain Eukaryota; kingdom Metazoa; phylum Chordata; class Actinopteri; order Myctophiformes; family Myctophidae; genus Gymnoscopelus; species Gymnoscopelus braueri. The sequence continues at coordinate 40,739,576 of NC_137619.1, forward strand.
CAGAGTCTTTCTTTCTACCTCTCTAATCCACCATCCTCCAGGTTTCTGTTCTCGAGGTCAGTCCAGGAAGAAAACTTTTCCAGTATGTAGGCCGCCAAGCCAACAGGAGAGTCATTCACTCCACAGCCTGTAGACATGATTAAAGTGCCAATAAGAATGATGTACTCAAGTCAACAAAACTAAACATTGTAATAAAAAAAAGCATCTGATACTGTGCTTTTAGGCCTGAACACCTAAACAGGAAACTAGAAGTTTAACTCTATAACTGCCAAAGACGTTTATAAACGTCTTTGGGCCTTCAGCTATTGCCTGCCAAAGACGTTTAAAAACGTCTTTGAAAAAAAAAAAAAAAAAAGATTGACACCTTTTCGATATTCCAAACGAATAAGGAGATAACAATTCCCAAAGATTTGCTGCTCCATCCACTTCAATGTTAAAATTGAAACGGACAAACAATTCACAATGTTTTTTGGTTTGAAACTACTGGTTTTGAGCTATTTTCAAACATCAAACAACACATGACAACAAGGTCAAATTGACCTCGTTGACATTTGTGAAACCACACCTGAATCTCATCTGTGATTAGAAATTATCTGGGATCAATCATACTGGAGAAAAATATTCTGTGGCTATGCGAAAAGGTACCAAAATCGGTCAAAACCCTGGCAGAGGCTACAGACTTTTTGAAAAAACTCTGGCAGGGTAAGAGTTAAAGTAGGAGTGAATGAGTAGCCGTGTCATTATGACCATCAACTTCACAAGACCAGGTGTGCGAGTCCAACTTCATGAAAACGCATCCACCGCATGGAAAGTCTGGTTTTCATTTTGAATTACCAGTGTGACCAGGTCTAGAGCCCGCTTTCCATATCTGGTCATTTTGTACACACACATACACGCACGCACCATTTCTGTATCCGCTCTAGACTCAAACCAGCAACCTCTAAAGCAACTTGATCCCTGTCCCCCCCCCCCACACACACACAGGGTAAATGTACTTGAGTACTGTACTCAAGTACAAATTCTGAGGATCTGTACTTTACTTGAGTATTAGATTTGTTTTCATATGTATTACTCTTACTTGATTACATTTCCAAGACACATATTTTACTTTTACTCAAGTACATTTCTAGGAAGGGTGTAAAGTACTGAGTACTTTTAAGTTCACCGTTTCTTTTTTCTTCCCTCAAATACAAATTATGAGGAAGGGCTGGGCTTCCCAGCCCTTTCTGGGCTTCCCTAAAATTCAATTTTAGGGAAAATTCAATTTTAGGGAAGGCCACACTTCTGCTCTCACACTAGCCCTGTGTCTGGCTTCCCCCTCCGCTCGCCTCTTCATTACAACAATTCATTGATATAAAAATTAAGAAATGTACCCCTACTTTTACTTTAAGTATTTTTCAAAGCATGTACTTTTGAATACTTGGGAGAGAAAAGTATAAATACACTGGGGGGACGCGCAAAGAGTTAGCTCAGGGTGCAGGCCATCTTGGGCTTTGGGGACAAGACATTGAAGACAAACGTGTTTGTTTTTGATGCTGTTGGATTCCACAAATAAACTTGATTTTTATCAGCTTCAACTGGATGTATATAATTTCCCATCACAACTGTCATAACCAAGAGCTCAACAATTAGATAGAAGTTATTTTGACTAATGAACAGTTAAAGTGATTGTCTACATTTGTTCATAATGTTCACTCTGGTGGGTGTTCTCACCCACTGTGTCTGGCTTAGTGGCCTGTATATGGAAGTAGCCCGTTTCCCTCAGGATCTCATAGAAATTCTTCTCCATGAAAGGGAACAGGCGACGGACATCTTCACGAGTTAAGCCCACCAGATAGGGCACGTAGCGTCCAAACAGGATTGACATAAGCACTTTGAAACCTTTTTGTGCAGAAATCATGTTCAGATGGAGACCTTTCACACACCTGAAAAAAGTAGGAGCAGAGAGAAATCTAAAAATCTAGAAATACATCATTAGGTTGAGGACGGTTTTATCAACATGGCTCGGTGAAGCTTGCTGTAATTCTCCTCTTCAGAATCTTCTACAGAGCAATGGGGATAGGCTCTGCTATTTTTTTACACTGTGGGCAGTGTTTCACAATATGACCAAGAATTTCACAACGTTCTGTCTGGAAAGAGTGACTACAGCAAATTCCAATGCAATTATTAGATTAAGACTTCTATTTAGATTCCATTCTTACTGTGGCTTCATTTGAGCCATGTTTGTGGTGATGAGGGAGCCCCAATCCCCCCCCTGCAGGTAGAACTGTGAGAAACCTAGACGCTCCATCAGTGTCAGGAAGATTCTTGCTGCAGCAAGACTGTCAAATCCTGGAGAGACACAAGGGGTCAAATCCAGGGACATTTCTTTCTTGATCTCACTGAAATCTACATGTTGATGCATCTACATTTACCTTGTTTATGAGGGGCCTCTGAGAAACCATAGCCAGGGATGGATGGACAGATCACCTCAAATGCCAGGTCATCCTGGGTATCTGTCAGCAGGGGAAGAATCTTGTAGAACTCAAAGAACGAGCCAGGCCAGCCATGGACAAGCATGAGAGGGAGAACCCTCTGGCCCTCCTTTTGAGGTGGTCGAACATGGATGAAATGTACATCCAATCCTGAGGAAAAGCAATAAGGAGAAAGTGACAAATATGATATTATACGATCAGGGCTAAACAGGTAAATTATGGTCACTGTCAACCAGGGCTTACCTTCAATATTGGTTTTGAAGTGTGGGTACTTGTTAAGGACCACAACCTGTTTTTTCCAGTCAAACTGATTCCTCCAATAGGAAACTACTTTCTTGAGGTAGGAGGAATTGAAGCCATACTGGAAGCAGCCATTTTCCAAAGGATCTGTGTAGCGGGTTCTGTCAATACGTTCATGAAGGTCCTACGGAAAATATACACGTGTATATGAATGCTACATATGATTAATGATTCATCATTGATTCAAATAATCAAATTAATCAAATAATCAAATTAATTAAACCAAATTAATTACCGTAATCTCTTCATCTGAAGTTTGCACTTCAAATGAATAGATTTTATGATCTTCTATTTGAGGTTTTTCTCCTGCTCCCCACCAACCTTCCCCAACAGGGATGGTTCTGACTTCTTTTTTCTTGTTCAGCAGATATGCCAGGATCAGCCCACCTGCCACAGCTGACCCTATTACAACTTGCTGTTGAGCAGGCTCCAAATTGAAGAAAGCTTGTCTGCAATGTTTAAATCAAAGAGAAAGAAACCTTTACTTCACTACAACCATGCACTGGTTGTGTTGTGCATAGATAATATAATATGCAAATGATCTGAGGGATTATTAAGTCATTAAAACCGGGAAAGCATCTGTGTCATTTTTTATTTTAACCACTTTAACCATTATTTTATACTTTTCAAAAATAGAGCTATGAGCTTGTAGATCTGCTATTTTTGAAAAAATCTCGAAAATGTGTGCAAATCTTTGAATATATAGTTTAGAGCAAACATTTTAAACTCAAATCTTTGCTTCTGGGGGGGGGGGGGGGGGGTCCGAGGCCCAAATACATATCGTTTTGGGGGTCCTTGACGTGAAAAAAGTTTGAGCACCAGCACCACCATTATAGCAACATAAGTTTTTCAGAAAACTGTTAAGATTTAGAAAACATTTGTAGAATTGGAGTCAAGTTTTAAAGGGATTAATTCAGATTTGTGTGAAAGGGGCGACTTACTTCAAAATAACAAGTCTCTGCATTGTGTTATGCTCGGAGGCTTCTTGACTGGAAGAGTAGGTGGAAATGTTTCAATATCACAACCCAGAGCAGCACAGCAGAAAATACTGTAATTCACTGAACCTTGCTCGCCTGTGCTGCCTGTACTTTGCACTTTATTACATTCTTTATCGGATATTAATGGATGACTGGAGGAACTTTCACAAGCGGAAAAGGTCTGTCAAACGAACACCTGATGCCAATAGCGTCAACAATAACCTCGCGTCACGCGTCACCGGCCTGTGGAAAGAACTGCTCAGTGGAAGTCAGTGCTCAGATTCTGTCTAGAGCCCGCCTAATATATCCCGTCATTTCCAAACACATAATAGATGATTTCCGTATCCGTTCTAGACCGGATCTACAGCCTGCTAAATGAATCGATCCCAGTCTAACAAACATGTGACGTGTTTTGTGTCTGGCTCAGCGTTGCCATGTTCACTTATTATAAGCGACTTTGGGCTTGTTTTTCTATAAACTTGCTTATATTGGTAGTTGTAGGTTGTGTTTTTTTGGGCTTGTTTCTAAGTGTAGTTTCTTATTTGGGCTTCCTAATGTTGTTTAAACCAGTGTTTCTCAAACATTTTCAAGGACCCCAAATTAATATGTATTTGTCTGCGGACCCCCATCTGAAAATAGTTTATGCCAGCAGGGACCCCCATACAAGATTTGTGTTGCTAAAATGTTTCAAAAATATTCCAAGATTTCTTTGAAAATAGCCAATGTGTTTAAAGGGCGAAGGGCTCACTTCTTTTGGGCTTGTTTTCATAGACCTGGTTGCTTGTTTCTCTCTAAAAATCTGGCAACGCTGTTTGCTTCCTCTGGTAGTCCCACCCCTAAACAGACAGACAGGCTGTGACGTAATTTGTTTATATAATAAACAGCACAGTCAGTCGCGAGTGTCTGTATCCACTATCCGAACGTGAACTTGTTTTCGTTGAGGGTGTTTTATTCTTTCTTTGTCGAACATCATGATGTGGAAGCTCGTCGTGGCCGTGGTGTTAGCGGCGGTCTGCGCCGTGGGCACCGCGGGGATGGTGGGGGGCTTCACTGACGCAGATGTCAACGAAGAGGGGGCTCAGAAGGCCCTGCAGTTCGCTGTGGTCCAACACAACCTGAGATCCAACGACGCGTACCTGAGCCAAGTGCACAAGGTGGTGAAGGTCCAGAAGCAGGTATGTTCGTATAATGGGATGCTTTTGAATTAGGAATGTTGTACATTCTCTCATTTAAATCTGACTGAAAAGCATAATCGTGTTTTCAATCGTGGGGGAAAAGTACTCAAATGTTTTACTTCTGCAATGTAGAAATGCTCTGTTCAGTCCCAGAATAAAAAAAATACTTGAGTATTGATTGATTGATTGAATACTTTATTAACAGTTTGACAAAAAAAAGCACAGGAAGTAGGCTATTGCTCTATACATGGTCTGCTAAAAGGATTAAACCCAAAAAATCACTATGGCTTTTTTTTCCAACAAGGGGGAAGGAGAGTAGAGGATTCACTTGTTTTTATGACTGTTGGTAGGGCGTTCCACATTTTGGTGGCATAGCAGTAGAACGAATTTAACCCTTTGTTTCAGCCAAATCTCCACAAAAAAATATTGTGGAGCTCCCTCTGGTGTTGACTTTGTGGTTACTTTCCACCACTGCGTGTTTTTAATCTAGCCTGGTTGTGCGTGATAGCTTAACCACAAGCAGCCTAGATACAGGTAGCATTTATAGCATGTCATAATCAAAGACAATAGAGAATTCATACATATAAATGTTCTTATTATTATATCTCTACCTGTATCTTTCACCCTTACTGCTATTGCTGCTATGACACATGCATTTCCCCATGTGGATCAATAAAGGTCTATATTATCTTATCTAATTTAAACTTTGTAAAACAACCCATGTAGAACCAGATCATTTGGCTCATGGGCATAATTTGGAACGGCTCATAAATTGTGAGTCATAGTCACAGGACGCTTGTCCGTGTATTGACTAAATAAATACCCTGCCTGAGCCATACTGAAGCTTATCTCATAACGTAATTTAGAGAAAAATTATATATGTATATATCTCTCTCTCTATATATATATATATGTGTATATATATATATATATGTGTGTGTAACCACAGCCATGAGGCCTACAGAAGATGTACCTTCTGTGTGTTGTTAACAAAGAGAAATTTGGGGAAAATATTCAGTCCTGAAGTAACTGCTGTTTTTGCTGACTCATTGTATTTTTAACTGCTGTTTCTTTGCAATCATGAATGTATAATGTGTGTGGACTTATTCTAAAGCTTAAGAGATGTTGTACAATAATTATTAACCAAGACTTCATGTAATCGTATAGGTTTAGAATTAGGAATAAGACTATTACACTGTAAGTACATGCTAATGTGTTATAACAGGATGTTTGCGGGGCTCGGCCAAGGGGAGATATTAGACTTTCAGGCCAACAGGCTGAGTGGCTCAGAGCCTCTGCTTGAAGACCAAAAGCCTAATATCTCCCCCAGTGAAGTGGGGGGTTCCTACGCTAAGGCACAGAGTATTTGACCTTTTGAGTATAACTATGACCCTAAACCCGCACCACCAGTTCTGAATCCATCTCTCTCCTGCTTCTCCCTTTCAGGTGGTGAGTGGCATGAAGTACATCATCACTGTGGAGATGGGAAAGACCCCATGCAGGAGAGGCGGCACAGAGACAGTGTGTGCGGTTCACGAGGATTTGCAACTGGCTCGGGTAATGGTGAAATCTACGTATATCTATTTATGCAGCTATCTAGACATTAATTTATGCCAAATGAAAAGGCTACTTTCTTTGTAATAGTGAAGGAACCCTCACATAGAAAATAGTACTAATGTGGATGTGGTACATCTACAAGCTAATGAATAATAATGTTACAACATTGTTACAGATTTTATAGAATTCTATTATATGTGAGACTGCACTATTCATTTTATATTGAAAAGCAGATCTTTTGACATCTTCCGTATTTTTGGCCTGTGAGCTTATTTTTTCCTCTCCGTTTATTTTTCCTCCCCCAGCCTTACCAGTGCGAATTTACTGTGTGGAGCCAACCATGGACAGGTATGATCAAGGTGACAAAGCAAACCTGCCTGCCAGCAGCAAGCAACTAAACCACCATCTCCAAGATGAGCTTTTTTGCTGATATAACCTCAACATTTCATTTCCCAATTTGTCAATTTATGTTACGTTGCCATTTTCTAGCATGAGTCACCAATTAATACGATAGCACTATAAAAGGAAATAACTATGCAACTCTGTAAGAGGATTAACTTGTTAATAAAGTACTTAAAACATAGTAATTTTGTCCTGCACTCGTCTGTATCAAGTTCAGACTGACTTCCTCTAATTGATGCATGCATTGTTGCAGACAGTCTTTGCTAAATATTTCTCAATGGTTGGAGTTATTCTGAAAAGGATATACCATTATCTTAAAGAAATTGAGACAGACTTTTTTTTATTTATATCATGCATATGCAAGTAGTCTATGAAACTTGTCATATTAACTAGAATTAATCCAACACTGTTGGGGCTATTCTACCACTTAATTACACTGGAAATGTTCTGTATATAAATTGTCTCTCTTTGCTAGATTTTGTGTATAAAAAGGAAGTGAATCTTGTGTCAAGACAGTTCCTGCATAACTTCTGCTCTGGTATTATCATTATCATACCATGACTAACTGGAAAAGGGTAATCATTTTGTGCAATCAGAATGTGACCATCAGCAATGTTGCCTATCTGGCCTGTTTGAATACCATCTGAAGTGCAGTGCATGTGCCTTTCTACACTTTCCTCGCAGCTGTCACATGGTTTGCAAAATGCTAATGAGATAGTAAACTAATATAAGTCTTTGTGGAAGTTTAGGGCAACACAATGATACATCAATGGCCCATAGGCGGCCTACTGCCCCTTATGCAAACGTTTTATGGCAGTTGGCATGGTGTTGGAGGTCCCTCAATGCTGTCTGATGCCCTGGGCCTAAGTATTGCACTCTCACTCACCTTATTTCTTTTTAATGATCAAGCACATGGGTTCTTTAACTTTTTTGGCTAGGACTTTAATCTGGAGTCTCCCTGTGACTCAAACTCACAAAAATACATAATGAATTGTCAAAACATCTAACTTAGTCAACAATGTAGACTAACTGTGAAATATGCATATGTAACTATAGAAATGTATATTCACATTCAGAGCCACCCAGCCCACCTTCCTGCACCCCTTCTATCCCTCAACCCATTTTGTATGTTCTGCTGACCCTTATTTTATAATTTTACTGTCATGACAGGAGAGGTAGGCCTACAATATTTTATTTATGGCTACACATAGGCCTAAATGTGAGAGAAAGCTCAATATTGAGGTGTGTGTGGCTGGTTGAAATTGTCAACCAACCAGCACCACTCACGCACTCTAAAATGTTGTACTGGGGTCGACATAATCGCGGCCATGTTGTGTAGATGATCAGGTCAAAAGTCCGGTCTAGATAAAACATTAACATTATCACATGACCTTTATGGACATTTCAGTCAGACAACCCTTGGATTAGATTTAGAATATATTTTTATTGAGCATAATTGAGCATAGATATATGAAGCATAGTTTGACGTCAGGGCTCTGAATCTATTCATTCCCTGTAAGCATGAACATTTTAATAAATGTTACATGCCAAATAGAATTGTCAGGGAATGAATTAAGACCCCATGGGAATCTAGAAACAGAGCCTACAGGTGGATGCCGGGGAGGCGGTGGGATTAAGAATATTCATGAGCAACAGGCCAACAGCATACAGCGAGGTAAGCGACAGACAGCAGATGTTACAGCAGGAGACGGCGATGACAGCAGAGGAGCAACAGCAGCAGCACGACAGCGCAGCCAGATAAGACAGAATGAACAGGTGGCACTGGGCAGTGAAGTTTAAATAACCGCGCAGATCAGAGAAGAGTGCATGTAGAAGAAGAAGGAGAAGGTCACCGGATCAGGTTGGCGCTCTGCCTTGAGTTGCCTGTCTGAACTAGCTCTGCGAGCTGTGCACCATGTTTGTTGACACTCTTCAAAGCCAAGCGAATATTGGCCAGGGACGTCGTCAGTGAAGTAGTAGTTCAAAGCTGTAGTAGTTTAAAGCTGTAGTAGCCTATAGTGTCTAATCCAGAGAACGCAAACATGAAGGTCCTAACCTCAGATGATCTACAAATTGCTGAGCGACTTCTGCAAAAACATTTGCCGAAAAGTTTAAAGGTAACTTTATTTATGTGATGCAAGAGTTTCCTGTTTCGCAATATTCATTTATAATGGCTGGCATGGCAACATGTGTTTGCAGGTATATGGATTCTTGTTTGGTATGAACAGAAATAAACCGAGTACATTGGAGGTTGTTGTGGATACGTGGCCTGATTTTAAAGTCATCATTTGCCGCCCTGATGCTAAGGTAAATTTGCATTCAAGGAATCCTTGAGTTGTTATGAATTCTATGATCATCAACGTGTTTGCAATCTTGTCCTGAACGTTATGACAAATTAAGATTACTCCACAGAACAAGAGGGCTTTAGATGGCATGAAAAGGGTTTCATTCTATAGCATGGATGAGCAGGTGCTGCGAGCAATGCTGACTGAGGAGAGTGCAATTGACTGGAGCACTTATTTCCTAATCGGAGGTGAGTAGCCTACTGCAGGTTACGGTAGAACATATTGAGATTTCATGCATGAGCTCACAGGCACAAATCCTAGCAAAACTATATGACTAATTTAAATATCCTAAACACTAAATACATTCACCAACCCCATATCAGCTATTTAGCAGCAGTACAAGACAATTTCCCTAGATGGTGCTGTTCTCTTGGAACATCAGCTAACAATCAGCTTTATCATCCTTGTTTTGGGTGACAGTAATTTCCATGAGAAATGACCAGATTGTGCTCAAATAGCATAACCTGCTGTTTTGCTCCACAGGATTTGATTTTTCTCATGCCTCCATGTTAAAAGAAGTGGCCTCAGCCAGAAACATCAATTCTAGAGGCTTTGTTTTGGTACATCAGCTATATTTACCAGACTGTAGCCTTCTACCCCCGTTGGCAATGGAAAGGTAGGCTTACTCCTATGTACAGTACACTATACTACATAATACGTAATGTACTGCCCCATAAAGAAAAAAAGCTAGACCATTTCCCATTTAACTTTCGACATTCAGGGTCTTGTGCAGTATAGCTGTTCCAGCTGAATATTGTTTGTGGATAAAAGTTGAAATGTACCTTTTATGTAACCAGATAAATTGTACCCCCACCCCAATCCAACAGTGCAGAGTTGAAGCTGTCATCTCTTAATGATTCCCACACTGAGCTGGTTAATAAAACCTGGAAGTTTGGAGGGAATGACAAGGGATACCGGAGGATTCAAAACATCATCACCCACTTCCCTACTTGCTGCATTGAGGATGACCAGGGCCAGCCTGTGTCCTGGATACTCGTGTATGATTACTGTGCCATGGGCATGCTCTACACATTACCAGAACACAGAAGAAAGGGTTATGCCAAAGTCCTCATCAGCTGCATGGCCAAGAAACTCCATGCTCTGGGCTACCCAGTGTATGCCTTCATAGAGGAAGAGAACGCAATGTCCAACAACCTCTTCAAAAACATGGGCTTCATTGAAAACCCCTCATACAGGGCTGCTTGGTTCGAATTTAACTTTTGATATGCTTGCTATGCTTTTGTATTGCAGGCTGACACTCTTATCCAGAGTAGCCCAATTTAAAGAAGCACGTGCAAATGTAGTTTAAGATCCTATATCACCATCATTACAGACATCCAATATAGTAATGACAAGATTACAGGGAGCTGATTTTTGCTTATTATATTTTACTTTCATTACATTTTATGTAGAAAAGACCATTCAATTCCAGGTTAATATAGGCCTACCATTCATTTAAAGACCTCATGCAACTGTTAATTATTGTATTTGTTCTAAGTTGTAATGGTGCATTAAACTTTTTGTGGGGAAATTCAGGTGTTGCTGTATATGCTATGTGTAAAACTGTACGTAGATACCTTAATTATTGTCTCTTTTTTCTTTTCTTTCTCTCTGGAAATAATCAAAAACGATGGAGCTTGCACAAAAACTAATTTCACCCACTGTTTTACACCTGTAAACCTGTGATATGACAATAAAGATGATTCTGATTCTGAACAACAGTAAGTCTGAAACATATAGGATAGGAGCATGTAAGAGTAGGCACAGAGAGCTAAGAATGAGATAAAAAGTAACAAATAATATACAATAAAAGGTATGGTATTCAGCACACTGGTGATGTTTGCTCTGTTCTGAGACTGAGAATGTATAAAGATTATTTTAGTTGACTGTAAAGCCCTTTTCTATGTATTTCCCAAGCTGTTATATCAATGCAATTCCACTAACAAAGTAGCCTATATTATTTTATGATTTTGCTCCAGTGAATTATTTTCAAGCATATTTTCAAGAAGGTAGTGTGTACATCAAGTACAAAAATAAAACAAAACAATATCCAAAGGAGCCTATGATGAACACACACGCACACGCACGCACACACAGACACAGACACACACACACACACACAGACACACACACACACACGCACGCACGCACGCACGCACGCACGCACGCACGCACACACACACACACACACACACACACACACACACACACACACACACACACACACACACACACACACACACACACACACACACACACACAGTAACATTCACAAACATGTTAACGACAGTGAACTTGAACGTAACTCAAGAGGCGGGGGCGGGGATTCGGGGAGAATCGTTTGTCTTCACGTCAAATAAATAGTACTGTGTAGATTTTCATAACAAGCTAGAAGTAAAAAACTAATTATATATCAACAATCGTGATTTTTTTTAAGACACTTGTCCAAGTCGCGCTTTGTTCTGCCAAAGCCATTTTACAAGCTGCTATCGCGGAGATTTTGGTAGGCTAGGTAGGCTAATTCTTGCATGACTGCCACACTTGTTCCTGTTCAAAGGTTGTTCAAAACCATAACTGCTCTGTAACTGTTATGTAGTTTATGATTTGAATTTGGTTTTGCTCAGAGCTTCTGAATGGCTCTGAGCCTCTCTCTCTCTCTCTCTCTCTCTCTCTCTCTCTCTCTCTGAATATAAATTACATACAAACACAGACATCAATAATACCTACAACTGAACACACAATAGAAATAGATGGGTTTTGCAGTTAAAAAAAAAAGAACATTACTTGTTGAAATGTATAATGTTTGGTTAACTTTAAAATATAAAAAGAAATACATAGAAGTAATTTATTTAGAATTACTACATTTGGATTCATGTATATTGTGTATTTATTTATTGTAGGTTATCTTGGATGAATGTCAGTGGTTGAATGTCATCATCGGCAAAAAGAATCCTACATCAACATGGAACTGACAGAAGACCAGCTAAAAATAGTTGAGACCCAGTTGAAAATGTTTTTACCTCAGTCACAACAGGTGCGTCATGAAATAACATAACATACTGATTCATTCACAATAAGTTGTTCATATTTCATATTGCAAGTAGCCTAAGTGGAAACAAATCCTGCATGCCTATTTACCTTGATAGAATGAGAGGTCTTGAAATGTAATATTTGTTTCATTTCTAAGGTTTATGGTTGTGTGGTCCTCCGAAACAGATGTCAGTGCAACTCATTCAGGTTTCTAGTGGACCACTGGCCAGAATTCAATGTCATTGTCTGCCAACCAAAATGTGAACAGGTAATTTGCATCAATTAAATAAGAGTCAATTTCTCTCTTCTTTGTATCTCATGTGTTTGCTTATATATATTTTGCAGAGGGGTGACCTCTTTAAAGTCACAACCATCTTTGCTAAAGAAGAAGCTTCCCTAAAGGAAATCATAAGGAAGACAAACATTAACTGGACCAAATATCTTTGCTTTGGTAAGAATGTACCTACTTTGGCTCCTTTCCTTGGTCCTAATAAATTATATCACCCCAATAGATTTGTATTTATTTAAATGACATAGTTCAAGCGAAATAAGCACAAGGGTCTGTTCATGTTTTAGTAGGCTACTTAATCAGAACATCTGTGCTGAAAAAACACTTCTAATAATTGGGAATAAAATTGAGCACTAGATTTCATTGACAGATTAAAATTAACCCAAAGCAAGCTTATTTGAATGATACATTTTATTTTTATTTTCATTACAAGAAATGTCACTCAATCCCATTCCAGGAATAGATCTTTGTCACGAGGTGATAATCATGGAAGTTGCTTTGGAGAAAAATGTGTCTGGGAGGAAAGTAGCAGCATGCCACATGATGACACTTGAGGACATGTCCATCCTTTCCCCAATAGACGGGTACAGATCCGCTGTACAGGGTTCATTTTTACACTCAGAATTAAATTTAACTTTGAGGATTTTACTGTGTAGTAATGGGCCTCCCCTTTTCATCAATTTAGTTTACAAACCAAATACATTTGTGGTCTTGAAAGCTGAATGTACTCTTTGTTTTGCATCAGCTCAAAGGTCTCAGTAGGCTCCTTGGATGAATCCCACACCGCCCTGGTGAATAAGACATGGCCTTTTGGGCAAGGCGAGGACAGTGTCGGGATGATCCAGGAAATGATCGTAAACTTCCCCTCCTGCTGTGTGCTGGACGAAGAAAGCCAACAGCCTGTCGCCTGGATTCTGACGTACACGTCGTGTGCCATGGGCATGCTGTACACCCTGCCAGGACACAGGGGCAAAGGATATGCCAAAGTTCTCATCAGCAGCATGGCCAAGAAACTGCATGCTTTGGGCTACCCGGTGTACTGCTTCATTGAGGAAGAGAACGCAGTGTCCCTCAGGCTCTTTAAGAACATGGGCTTCACCGAAGACCCCTCATACAGGGCTGCATGGCTTGCTTTCAACAGTCTATGAAATAAACTCCTTACAAATGTGAACTTAGTGTCAAAGATACAGTGTAAAGTGTAAAGATTACAGGACCACAACGGAAACAAGCCCAGAGGGCTTTTTGTGTTATCCTTTTAAGTCTTTGAAGACAGTACCTCTGTACAATCTGCAAATAAAGTATTCAATCAATCAATCAAAAGATCATCTAAAAGTCATAAACTAACCATATTGACATTGATGTTCCTCATTTGGGCACATTTTGAAAACTGGACTTTCCAAAAATAGCAGAATCAGCAGATCTACAAGCCCATGTCACATCGACATCTTGACACGTTGTGAGTTGGTGATCTGCTATTTTCACTATTTGTCATATGAAACTGTATCGTCTGGGATGTCATCTTTTCCTGGTGTTAATCACTTAAGCCTTATTTTATACTTTGTAAAATTGGAAAACGGTTATCACAATATGGTCAAAAATATCATGTTTGATTTATCCATATCGCCCAGCCCTACCTGCTACTGTTAACTAAGTGCCTCATATTGTCCTTAAATTACTTATGAATTACTTCATATCCCACTGGCAATGAAGTTTCATCATGACTGTTGTCTACAGTAATACTAGATGAGGTCCCACCAGGCCAGTTTCATGTAGATTTTTATACCGATAAGCTACAGCATTTAATTTGAACTGATTCACAGTTTCAAGTGAAATATGTATATAAAAGGTTCAAATGTATCTTAATGCCCTTCAGATGGCATTCAAAGACAGCATGGGTATAAAAGGTTTTTGATTTGTTTAGCATTTTTGCAAATAAAGAAATCAATAAAATAAAAACGTCAAAGGGTCACTAAAGCCAGATTCCATTCCCCAAAGCTCGGTCACTCGCTCACTCTCCTCGCTTCCTCCACTCGCGCCTAAGCCCCGCCCCTGCGAGGCGCCGAGGATTATTTGTGAGGACGAGTGGTCGAGTGGTTGCCGTCAAAGGATCGGACTGCACTGGGTCCGTCATTTCAAAGCGACGGAAAATTCCGCGATCACTTATGACGTCTCAAACAGCTGGACCAGAGCCGTGGATGAAAATATACATAGAATAATATGCAGGTATAGAATAATACAGAATATAAGAATAGACAATTCATCAATGTGGATGGCCACATTGTTATCTTTATAGTTAACATTTTGTGCAAAGCCATTCATTCCTGAAATAGTGAACGAAGCGCCAGGATGATTAAACATTTATGAATTAAATCCTTACCCGTCCCTCTTTTTGCTCTTACAGTCCCCAGACCCCCCACCCCCCGCAGCAGTCCCGCACGGCACTGCTGCTTATAACAGCCACCGTATATTACAGAGTATGTCTGACTCTGAATTACATCATTCATGCAGGGTAGCCATACGTCCTCTTTTACCCGGACATATCCTCTTTTGGGGGGCTGTCTGGGGGGGTTTTATAAAATCCTTCAAATGTCCGGGGTTTTGAGAGTTTGGGTGATATCCTCCCACTTCTGGGACGAAGAAAAAAGAAAAAAACTCAGACGATTTTGTGATTTTGCTTGATAGCGAAATAAATCATGACTGAAAGAAGACACTTCACAGCTAATAGAGAATTTTAAATTTTAAGAATCGGTTCATAATTGAATGAATACGGCTATAGTTAAAGCGTAAAGTGTCCTCTTCTATATTCAGTCTATATATAAATACAATACATTATTTTAAACATAATCTTTGTCACAGTAATTTATAGTAGCCCATGCACTGCATTGAGGCATGACGCAAGGAGAGAAATGAACTATCAGCTTTAGACAGAATAAGTGTGCACAATATACAATGTATATAGGCTAATTGTATTATACTTTATATCGTATTGTTGCGTCTTTTCAGTCAATTTACACTGTGTGTGTGTGTGTGTGTGTGTGTGTGTGTGTGTGTGTGAGAGATGCGCAACTAGTGATCGGCGGGGGCGAAGGGGGGGGTGGGGGGCAGCCGGTGTTTTCGGGGCATGGTTTCGGGTTTCAAGCATTGTTTGTGTGGCCACATGTGGAGGAGGACCATGTATACGTCACGGGAGAAGGGAAAAAACAAAAAAAAAGTGTACACGTGATGCGGAAGTCTGCCGCGGAGGAGCTGTGGAGAGTCGTCGAGCCTACACTTGATGTACACTCGCTAAATGCGGAAGTAGAGAGCCTCCTCGGCTCCTCCACTCGACTCCACTCGCCTCCTCCAAGAAGCAACTGAGTAATTGGAATTTAGCACATCCGGTTTGGAGTCGGAGTGACCGAGTGGGAGTGAGCGAGTGGCCGAGATTTTCGGGTTTGGAATCTGGCTTTAGGCTTCCAGTATATGATTTATCACCCATGGTGTCTAAGCGCTCTCAAGCCATACAAAGCTTTCTCCTTACTGGTGACATCTGGTGGATGAATCCTTGCAGGTAACCCCATCATCAGTCAGACATACATTATAAATGCATTCAGTAAGTGTTATGAAACCATACTTTATTGATAATAAAATAGAATACTAATTAAAATAGATTTCTAAAATGAGTTAATAGTCCTTTCAAAATCATGATATTTCCTCCAAAAACAGGCACTGCAGAATCATGTCAGCATTCAGCACATGCATGAAATGTCCTTTTAGCCGAGTACACATTGAAACAGCCACAGAGGGAAACCAAGCTGTAACTTCATTCACCGTGACCTCTTCTCCATGTACTCCTCGAGGCGTACCTGCCACCTTTCCCAGTAGTCCAACATCTGTGTTGAGTTCAAAGGATGAGCGTGGCCAGGTGAACCATCTTTGTAGGCCACAACAATCAGTCCTTTTTCAACCTGCCAGGGGAAACCAAAACAACATATTAAGCACATGCAAGACACAGAGTACAGGAGAAAAGGAATGGACGAGATGGTGTAAGAGCCTGCAGATCAGCTATTTTCGCTATTTGATGTACAACAATGTATATATACTGTAGGGTTATGTCATCTTAAAACACAGCACCTGGTACTTGTAGTTGTTATCGCCATTCAAGGCGCCAGCGTAAGCTGCCACCTGAAGAGGGTTGTCATATGTGAGGCTGAGGTGGGGTTTGGGTTTCTCTGAGGTTTTCCATTCTATCACACACAGCACACCCCTGTGGATAGAAGTAGCATACATGAGGGAACAGAGGAACTAAGAAAATCAGAAGACCAAAAGAATATAGTTACTTGCATTTTAAACTAAGACATTTACCTGTAGAGGGCCACGCAATCCACAATACCTCGATAATCTAGTGTCCCGTGATGTACAGTGCTCTCGATAGCTCTTACTCCGCTGATGTCCTCCAGGATGTAACCGATACTCTCCATGTATCCCTCTACTTCAGACGGATATCCTGGGATCACATCAGGCTTCGTCTCTGTCGCTGTAGCATCTTGTGCGAGAGTGTCCTCCACTGCATTATGGAAAAGCCCCCCTTGCCTAAATATATCTGTTTTGGGGGGGAAAAAATATATATATATAATAAAATCATAAACCCACAGGATTGTGCATAGACAGGTTTTACAGGAAACCATTAACCCCGTAGCTTAAGATAGATAAGGATCTACATGCTTCCATACAAAAGTAGCACTAGAGGTGCAACGGTTAATGGAACTAATTGATTTAATCGATTATAAAAAAATATCGATAATTTTATGAAATAATTTAATCAATCCCTATTTTGGGCATGTCGTTAAAGGTGAAAACTTTAAAAAAGAGAAGAGAAAAATAACAACGTATTTGAGCTTGTAGTTTTTTTTCCGACAGTTTTGCGACAAAGTATAAAATAAGTAAAAGCTTCAGTGTTTTGTTGATTTGTTGATGTATAAAAATATATATATATATAACAACGTGCTTTTTGATAATTTGATTAATGGAAAAAGTAATCAATTGAATAATATCTAAGAAGATCATCGATAGTTGCAGCCCTAATTAGCACCAACTCTACCACAATAAAAGTAATTTAGTGGGCTAATTAATTCATACATTTCATGAGTGCACAAATTCTACACCAATACTACCTAGAGTCTAGGTAGTATTAGAGGGTGGGTAGACCGTTTCTCCAATCAGCACCAAACTACTGTTGAGGGGTCTGTCATAAGAATAGTAACACCAGGGGTCACATGTGGTCTGGGGGCCATAGGCACACCAAACTCTAACACTGTTCAGGACTCTTGCCATGACACACCAGTGGCCCTCTGGCGCTCCACAAGGGGCCATAGCCACGCACACAGTTGCTCCAATCCGCCCCAAACTTGGTACTTGTAAACAATGTTCAGGTGTCATGTATCTGTCTGTGAGAATAGTCACACCAGCACCCCCCCCCCCCCCATTAGGGGCCCCAAGGTGCCACAGGCCCACCGATGCTCCAATACTCTCCAAACTTGGCACAGTTTGGGGAGGGGTTTGGCATGAGAATAGTCACACACACAAAAAAGAATTGGACACTATACAGGCAGCAGTGTTTAATGCTTCAAATGGCCATAACCAGTGACCAAATTGCTCTGATCAAAGGATTTTATTGCGCAAAATATCTAAACTTACTTTGAGTGTACTCTTTGAAGCCTTCCTCTCCCAGCTCTGTGATCATCCTCCTCTTCCACCTCTCCAGATAGAATCTTTGCTGGGGGGAAAGTGTGTCTTGAAGGACGCGGGTCACACTGGGGACTGAGGACGTGCCGTCCCGTTGTAAAGAGATCCGAGCTGGGGGTCCAAAGAACTCACGTCCACGAGCCCCATCGTCATCATCACAGTTTAAGAATGGGTGAACATGTTTAGGCACTCTGAGCTGTGATGTCCTGGTGTGAGATTTGACCACCGGTCCATAAAAGTGCGAGTTCTCCTCTTCAATGCTTTCAGGGGTTTGAGAGGAGACCCTACTGGACACAACAGATTTGACCAGAGAAGAATATCGACCACTGTCCACTGAACTGTATGGGCTGGTCCTCTTCTTGGAAGATCTCAGGATGTGATGGACAGAAAAATACCTCTCAAACAAGCATGTGCACCGAGGGGTTCGTTTAGTACAGAACACCACACGTTTGATACAGTTCAGTAACTGGTTAGCATGCATTCTCCTGCTTTCAGACAATAATAAACAAACACCATGTATATAAAAAACATTACACACCACTGTGTCACTTTGTGTTTAGAGGGCGATATCACTAACTTCAGCCTGGTTTCATGCTCTCAGCTCCGCCTCTCATACGACATTATTTGGTGTTACACACATTTTATCTAACTTATCTTCGTACCTGGGAACCGTAGTTCCTTGTTTCAGTTTAAGAATGAATCAGGAAGGGAAAAAAACACTAAATCCCATAATGCTCTTCGCAGTGTATCATTGAAACACGTCCGGGTTGTCCATTGAATTGCTGGTAGTTATTTATTTGGGTCAAACCTTTATCTCCACTTTTACCTACCGCTTAACAACAATAATTATAACTAATTTAGACATAAATATGCCGTTATAATGAGAGGGTGTCGCAAGAGCGTAGTTATGACGACAGAACAGGATATAACAATACGAACCATCCGCCACGGACACGTATATCTCGCGTGACCAAAGAAATCGCCAAACCTACCTGTGGTTTCTATCTACTGATCTTTACTCATATCCGGTCTAGAGCCTATCTACTGTATCCGGGGATTTCCACATTCACATACACCTAAACATACAGGCTACTTTCGTATCCGTTATGGACCGGATCTGCAAACTACAAAGTGAACGGATTTCAGTCTTAAAAACAGAAACAAAACAAAGTGAAACATGACTGATGTGGCACAAAAACCAATCAGTGTGTTTTAAAAAGTGACATGGTCCAATCAAAATAACCTAAGGGCGGGATTTAGTCTGTCATCGGGATGAGGGCGAGAAGAGCGATTTGACAGGTTGTGTCGGCTAACTAGCCTGCCAACAAGGAACATTCTTCTGACCTACTAGTCATTTTTAGTTAATTCGTTTGGTTTAAGGATTTCGTTATGATGGCATCTACCCCAGATGAGAGTGACAAGGAAAAGGTAAGTCATGCGAGCTCAAAAAAGTAACACTACCCGCAGGTTAAGCCCCGTTTGGCACAACGTAGCAAAAGCCACAGCACTAGCTAATGTGATGCTAAGCAATGTTAACTTCTTGTCTCACTACTATCTGTATTCGTTGCATGTTGAGTTGTACACTGTACAATCCTCAGTGTTCATTTAACTCTATGGTGTTATTTGGTTCCATTTATTTTGTACAGCTCTCAGACTTCCAGATAGATAAGGGTCTATTTGGTTCGATTTGTACAGTCAGAGTTAAATGAACACTAAAGATTGTATTGTGTATAAGCTAGAAACAGAACAATGGATAAAGTCCATTTATGGTCACTTTATCATAACATAAGCCAAGCTGCTTTGTGCTGCTCTGTGCTGGTCTGCCTGCAATGACAAGGAAGTCAAGGTCTTATTAAAATATCCACATCCCCTATTCCTCATTGAACTACTTGCCCAATACAACAGGTGCAATTGGCATTTGATACACAAAACATTAGACTATTCACACATTTGACATGTGTCAAATGTGTGAATTACAGAGAAGTACAATTATTACTTAAGTTGCTTAGCGTAGTCTCTTTTGCTTAGAATTTAGTCTTTTTCGATTAATTGAACACACAGGACCCCAATGGAAACAAGCCATAGTGCTTTCTTGGGTTAGCCTTTTAGTATCCTTTTGTATGAAACTGTACCTCTGTGCTTTTTGTGCAAACTGTTAATAAAGTATTCAATCAATCAATCAATAGCAGAGATATGTACAACTAGTTAGTTATTGTCTGCATCAAGTTTATAACATTGTCTGTTATGTATAGTAAGTAAAGAGCTTTGCCTAATGTATGTTGTATGTTCCTCCTTAGACACGCTCTGTGTCTGTGGACCTAAACAACGATGCCTCTCTGTGCATCGACATTCCTGATGCACTCTGTGAAAGAGACAAAGTCAAGTTTACTGTCCATACTAAGGTAAAAACAAAACTCATCTACTGTAGACATGCAAACAAAATACAATACCCCCTAATCCTGAAAGCTTTTCTTTGTTGCTCTGTGTTTCCCCTACTATTATACATGCCCTGGCCAACAACAATCCCTGCCAAGCAAACACAATCCTTTTCTCAGATATTAAAACCATATAACCTACCCATTAATTTGCAAATCTATAAGCATTACATGACGTGACCTCAAAATGTTACTTAATTACAGAGAAACTATCTAGATATAAACATTTTTATATTAAGTTGCATAAAAACAAATATGATCACCAGACATACAGTACAATAAAATGGTTGGTATGATGTGCCCTTCTGGGCCTGGAAGAAATTCTAGGGGAAACACTGTATAGAATCTTGTGAATACATTTTGCCTACCTGGAGTTAAGTGCCATTTTGCCATTTAACCAAATTCCTACACAGACCACGCTGAGCTCTTTCCAGAAGCCAGATTTCTCTGTTCCGAGACAGCATGAAGATTTTATCTGGCTACATGACACTCTGGTTGAAACCGAGGACTACGCTGGCTTAATTGTGAGTCAACATACAGTATCACCGTATTTTCCTGTCAGAGAGTTCTATTCGACTGTCAGAAAACACTAAAGAATCCAGGACAACAATGGTTGAAGGCCGTTTTTATTTCTTCATTTTCATGTTATGAATGGGATATTTCTGCCTAAAATCCATAACCACTTTAAACCTAGCATCCCTCTTTTGGGCATGTCTTTATAGGAGCTGCTATCGAAAATAGCAGCTCTACAAGCCCTCAACTTCTAGCACTGTGGCATATTGGGAGCTTGTAGATTGGCTATTTCCATTATTTTCAGAAATAGGGCTTATGTGGTTAATGAGAAATGAAATGTGTATTCAGTCATGTACATTCTCCTTTAATTATGTCTCATTTATAGATTCCCCCAGCCCCTCCAAAGCCTGACTTTGAGAGTCCAAGAGAAAAAATGCACAAGTTGGGGGAAGGTGAAGCCACAATGACCAAGGAAGAGTACACCAAGATGAAGCAAGAGCTGGAGGCGTGAGTGTGGCATATTATCTAAAGCCTAGTAGTTTATACTCCGTAGTGCCTACTGTATGTGTGATAAATTAAGCTTCAGTCAAGTTCATTCACACACTGTTGTACAACAGTATGCTAAATTGATTTTTCAAGGAAATGAAACGTGACAGGTGAAAGGCATCAGGTTTTTCGCTTGAAATCACTATTCATTATTAAAAATTATTCCATTTAGTGCAATATCATTAATGCTTTATTTCCTTTTCTGAAAAAAACGTCCTTGTTACTATAAAGGGCTATCTACATCAAGTTGATGGCAGATTCCACACTACAACTATAATGACAACGATATATGGTGGTTATAGTGCTTGGTGTTAATGGCCCTTTAAAAGTTTGTTCCAGGGAAAAACAGCTTTCTTTTTTCCATTAGTGATTATGTGCTGTTTGTTTCTCATGTCTTCAGAGAATATCTGGCTGTGTTTAAGAAGACTGTACAGGTTCACGAAGTCTTCCTTCAGAGACTGTCCTCTCACCCAGTTTTAAGCAAGGACAGAAACTTCCAGATCTTCTTGGAGTATGACCAGGATGTGAGTACCTTGTAAACCATATTGCTGATTTCCTTTCCTGGACTGTCGGTTGGACAGGAAGTAGAGAGTACAGCAGACTTGTGACACATGGCCTACATCCTGCTGAGGTCAGCTTTAATTCCTATCTACTCTGTCAGCGCTGTTGATTTGCTGCAGCCAGCTTAGTGTTAAACCTTTTGATTCATTGACATTGACAGAATGTAGTGCTAGATTTTGCTTAAACTATATATATATTTTCAAGATATTTTTTTCTGCTTTAATCTTGATAGTGACACTGAGAGAGAGAGAAAGGGGATGACATGCATTTAAAAGCCTGGGGTCGGATTTGAACCCAGGCCGGCTGTGGGAAGGACTATAGCCTTATTTAAGTGGTATACTATGTGATCCAGTGTTGGGGAAATAATGTATGAAGAAAGATTTAAGCATTTTGAATTTAACACATTGAGTGCCAAAAACGGTCCGGACCGTTTTTGAGAAGCCATGCGTTGTGTGCCAAAAACGGTTTTTTTTTTCTTCTCAGCACCAGGAGATATCATTTTTCGAAGATTTAGACTCCAATCCACTTCCTGGTTAACTTATGACTTCAAAAGCCTGTATCTCGGCTCCTGTGTACCTTTTTTCTAAAATATGTATTTTTGACTATTTTCGACTATTTTCAACTGGCTGCAACTATGGAACGGATTACCTAATGTTTTAAATGTTTTCCCCCCGATTGTACGAGACCTCTATGTGTGTAATGAGGGGATCACCTTGAGGACGGTGATCACTGAAAATATTTTGTGACTACTTGAAAAAGGTTCAAAAATGGTTAAAAATCCAGGCACCGACTGTACCCTGTTTTAAAAAGACCCTGGCACTCAATGTGTTAAGCAATTTGGATTTAATATTTCCTGGGTGCTTAAAATTGATACATTCCCAGGAATATATTGGTTTGAAATCAGGAAGCCGGTATTTCATACACAAGCTTAAGTTCATTTCTGAAGCAAGAACCCTCTGAACAAAGTAATTTGCTCACAATATACAGGGTTCCCATACATCCTGTCAAAGCAGGAATATTTTTGATGCACTTTTCCAGTTCCAGACAATGGTCCAATGTCCTTGAAAATTAGTAGTAGTTTGCAGATTAGTTCAGATTAGATTTACATAAGGTAATCATACACAGGAATCGGTAGTTGTAGATGTTGTGTTCAGATGTAGAGGTTGTGTTCAGATGCACCCTATCAGAAGAATGCTATACCTTGCTAAATTGTGTCATTTAGCCAGCAGCATGTTTTGAAACAACTCAAACAGTTGGATGTCTTGAACACACATGCCCCTTGAAACCTGTAATAATAATGCATTCAAACTCGAGTCCACTGAAATGTGACTATTACACTTTCAGCTGATTCTACTAAATCAGTAGATTTCTAGATTTTTCAAAAATGTTCAAAAATAGCAGATGTACAAGATCGCAGAGACTTAGCCGACCATGTGGCTAGCCTGTGAGAGAGGGATTTGAGCAAAATGTCTACCAATTCATATGAATTATATCAAAGATATTTAAAGCTCTTCAAAAGTAAGTATAATGCCCATAGTCCTTTTTTATGTGAAGGAATTTCTACAATAAGACAAACTTTTATTGTGTGTGTGTGTATTGGCTGCTTCTACCCATATTTCTCTTTTTGGGGGGTAATAAACAGTAACTTGAATCAATAATTGACCTTGAAAGTTGTCCCATTGCGATGTCAATGAATCATAAAAGTCTCTAGTGTATCTGCAGCAGTGACAGGGTCTGAAATTAACAATTGCCAAATGCAGGGTAGATATATCATTTGGGGTGTATTATGTTTTGGAAGCCACCCCACTCTTTGGGTGGCTGAGTTATTTTGCAAGAGAATATCGGCATTTATGGTTCAGTGCCTAACAAAAGATCAGTATTGATGGCTCATAGCACAGGCAACTTTACCGCAATAAAATATCAGCATTGATGGCTCAGCGCAAGTAAGATTTGTAACAAAATATCAGCCTTAGTGGCTTATTGCACAGTAATTAAATTACATTTGTTGTTGAGAGACTGGCACATTTTATCTTGTTTTTGCAGTGGGGGTGGAAATGTTATTGTCTCCGCCAGGCCGAAAGGCATGGCGAGAGAGTATGTTTTACCCTCCGTCCGTGTGTCCGTGTGTCCGTCCGTCCGTCCGTCTGTCACCAGCTAATCTCCGCCACCGTTGGCTTGATCGCAGCGAAACTGTGCACACACACTCCCTGGATGCCAATTCCGAACTTCTGCCCCAAATGTTTCACATGGGCCTTTTATAGCGCCACCAGGAGGCCGATTTGTGCAAAACATATTTTTTGACAGTACTCCTACAGATTTTGTCCAAAAATCTTGCAAATCGGTACACAGTATCTCTATAGTCATTAAACAAAAAAATTCTTTCAGATTTTTCATATTCCATCCTGATTGGCTAAAAATGGCTTCCAAAGTTTACAGGAGTGCTCCATTTTCAACAAAATGCCTCAAATCATGAACACAGCATGCAATTTCGGAGAAATTTTGCACGCGTATTTCCACTATGCCGAGGAAGAAATGCCACTTGAAAATGTTCAAATCAGCCTCATGGTGGCGCTATAACAGGCCGATTCATGTTTTTACCTATAACTGCACCGATCTGTGTAAAACTTTGTATGCGCACTCCCTAGAGGTCAAGGAAAAACCTTTGCCCTGCATTTTTCCCATCTGCTTTTTATAGCGCCACCAGGAGGCCGACTTATGTAAAACACATTTCTTTATATTACTCCTTCCGATTTTATCCAAATTTCACGCAAATCGGTACACATGATCTCCATAGTCATGTGATCAAGTCGGATGTGTTTGATTTTTCATATTCCATCCTCATTGGCTAAGATTGACATCTTAAGTTTGCAGTAGTGGCTTGTTTTTAACAAAATTCCGCAAATCATGAACGCACCGTCCGATTGCGGTCAAACTTTGCACGCACATTCACACTATGTTGAGGAACAAATGCCACCCTTTTAACATTGGCCTGTTATAGCGCCACCAGCAGGTCTAATTTAGCCCAAAAAGAAGTTGCACAAAATGCCTCAAACCATGAATGCAGTGTCCGATTGCCGTGCAAGGCCTAAGAACAAATGGTACCCTTTAAACATTGGCCTATTACAGCGCCACCAGGAGGCCACAATAACCTACCTGACCTGGCGGAGACCTATAGTTTTTGTATTATGTTGAGGAATGGTGGTTAATGCTGAGATCCCAAGTCCCAGTATTCAACCCTGCAAGTAATCTTCTCTTTGGATTTGGGACAATTCATTATTGGTTTTCCCCTCTTCCAAAAAATGTCTCTCTGTAGCTCACTGTGCGAAGGAAGAATGCCAAGGAGATGTTTGGAGGTTTCTTCAAGAACATGGTGAAGAGCGCTGATGAGGTCATCATCTCGGGGGTAAAGGTGAGTCCTCTGCATGATCTGACTACATGTGTGACCGCATCAGACGGCACATGACACGTCATATCTCCGTTGTCGAGTGGAAACCTTGTATGTCCGGGAAAAAAATGACTTTTCCCGATGGATCTAATGGAGTTATGAGATCCTTAGTCATAAACTCTAATACGTTTCATTGTTTAAGCTCTTTGAACCTGGTGTCCCTATTTTGGGTATGTCATAGGTGAAATATGTCCAAAATGGCAAAAACAAGCTCACAACACGAACACGTTGCATCATTCATGACTATTTAATAAATTTTTTTTTAAAGTTTTAAAGTATAAGATTGGGCTTAATTGGTTGTAAAACCCACAGAGACATAGAGTTTGACCAATAACATTGATCTACATATAAAACCAATAAGAGGTTTCCACCCGATGACTATATTCAGATGGTGGCCATTTTGCCCTTACGTCATCATACCACCAAGTATGACATGAGAACAAAATGCCTGCTACGTGGTCGATCGACGGTTGTTTTGATAACTGTTTTTTTTTCTCCTTTCTTTTTTTCTAGGAAGTTGATGACTTCTTTGACCAGGAGAAGATATTTCTGCTTGATTATTACAGCAAGATAAAGGATTCCACTGCTAAAGCCGAGAAGATGACCCGCTCACACAAAAGTAATTAAGGGAACACCCTGTGACTAATGGTTCATGGGTGTGAACTGTGAATGCATGTCTATGATACCAGTGGTGTAAAGTAACTAAGTACATTTACTCAAGTACTGTACTTAGGTACAATTTTGCTTTACTGAAGTATTTCCAATTTTCTGTGCTTTTGCTTCTACTCCACTACATCTCAGAGGCAAATATTGTACTTTTACTCTATTACAATTATTTGAAAACTTTAGTTACTAGCTACTTTACAGATATAAATTATTTATATTTTAAAACATACATTAACCATCCCTATTTTAGGCTATTTGAAATTTACGATTTACAAGTTCACAACGCATCGCGACGGGTTGTGAGCTTGTAGATCGGCTATTTTCAAACATTTTTTTACTTTTACTTTTGGTACTTTAAGTACATTTTGATGCCAATACTTTTGCACTTTTACTCAAGTAACATTTTGAACACAGGCCTTTTACTTGTAACAGAGTATTTCTACATTGTGGTATTACTACTTTTACTTTCTCTTCCACCACTGTATGCTACATTACTGATCATTTACCTCTTTCATTTCAGATGTTGCTGATGATTACATTCACATCTCTGCCACTGTCAGCAGTCTATCTGCTGATGATAGTACAGCACTTAAAAAGTGAGTACAATCTATTATATTGTGTTTTGCAGAGATTCACAGCTTCTAAGATTATTTGCGGTGGTCACAAACCAAGATGGGCCGTGGATTTTAATTAATTGCAGGAAGAGTTATGTAGATAGCTGGTATGTGTGTAGATATGCTATTCCTTTTGACAAATGATGTAGCCCCATCGCTGTGATCTTTATATCACTTGAAAACAAGGCAGGTGTAGGCCTGTCACAATTATTACATAATCGCCTCATCGCAATTATTTGAGATGGTCGCAATTATTTTTTGCATAATCTTCATAATCCCTTGCATTTTTCTCAGGCACTTGGAGAAGTTGGCAGACTTGTTTGAGAAGCTCAGGGTAAGGAGAAGCTCATCTGCCAACGAAATGAGGCAAATGTTGTTACCTTTTTGTTATCTCCTCGTGCACTATACGATCTAACATGCTTCACATGTTGTCCCGCAGAAAGTGGAGGGTAGAGTGGCGTCTGACCAGGAGCTCAAGCTCACAGAGCTGCTAAGATACTACATGAGAGACATCCAGGCAGCCAAGGTGAGGCATGTTTATCTTCTTTTATAATGGAGACGGAGGACGGTTGCCTGGCTTTATGAACCACTTTAAACCTGGCTTCCCTATTCTGGACAACATGATGGGTGAAAAGTTGTACAAATAATCAAATTTGGGCCCCTGACAGCCTGACAGCGTGTCGCGGGTTCGATTCCCGTTCCCGACGACCTTTGCTGCGTGTCACCCCCCCCCCCATTCTCTCTCCCCATTTCCTGTCAGCCTACTGTCCTATCAATAAAGGAATAAAAGCCCCAAAAAAAATCTTCGAAAATTGATTATCTACAAGCTCACAACACGTCGCAAGCTTGTAGATCAGCTATCTTCGTCACGCGATGAAGTACTGCTAACCTCCTAAATCCTGACCTAAGTTTTCTGAAAAACTTCAAATATTTATTCAAAAAATCTTGAAAAAAATGTATGTTGCTATATACTGTACATAGCAACAGGAACCCCAAAAGGGGTTCCCGTCCTGAAAGGTATAGTTACAAAAAGGGGTTCCCGCTCAAAATGGGTTAAGACAATATTTACGGTGAAATAGTTGGCACCGGGCAGCCTTTCCTTTGGCAGCTGAGAATTATCAAATTTAGCTCACGGCCAGTTCTTTTTTTATCAAATTGTTGAGTCATCTGACCTTTCATGCTTTTTCATACTGACTGAGTGTCAGTATGAAACATTTAGTTGTTGATAGTACCAGTTTTTTGTTTTTTTAAGCACATGTTTTTTTTTATCTAGAAATATACTGTGTATAATTGGTGTCAATAGTGGAGACCTCTGTGTCCTCTTGTTGAAACATTTTGGTTTGCTTTCCAGCATATAAAAATGTAAGTGTTTTTATTTTTATCCGATATGAGGAAAATACATTTAACTGACAGGTTGTGTAGCATAATGCAATGGAATGCTACAGCAGGAGGCTCCTTACAGTTATATCTGTGAGTCTACAAAATGGGTTTAGAATGTGATGTAGTGTTTAGTGTGACTTTTGCCGTGTTCTGTTACAGTAGAACCCTTTAACAATGTTTGTTCAACTATGGGGGCATGTCTGTTAGGACCTTTTGTACAGGCGAGCGCGGGCCCTAGCTGACTACGAGAACTCTAACAAGGCTTTGGATAAGGCACGACTGAAGAGCAAGGACATTCCCCAGGCAGAGGAGCATCAGCAGCAGTGCTTGCAGAAATTTGACAAGCTATCAGAGTCTGGGAAGAAAGGTTTGTTGTGTCCTCCCCTATACATGTTTTGACTACTTTGTGAATTAATTTACGGAGAAACTGCAATCCATAAGATTTGTGTCCTACCCGGGATTCGAACCTGGGTCTCCTGCGCGAGCACTGACATTTCTACTGCTGAACTAAGATAGCCTGATTATCGGACTGAAGCTGAGTGGAGATTCAGTCTGAAATTGGCTCCAGTGTCGGGGATTACAAGGGGGAGGGGATTAGAAATTCCCTAAACCAATCCTAAGGGATCCCCACGCCCACCTCCGCCTCTCATTGGACAACGCATTTTGTACCGGAGAAGTCTTAGGTTCACATTTACAACTCCAGACCAAGAGGCAGTCCACTGCCAGTGGACTGCGGGCGTGGGCGGGGTCTATGGTATGGAACCAGGCTAGAACTAAGCCATTTGGGGAGGGAAGATATTAAGCTTTGCATTATCATGCAATACCTCTTGTCAGCCAGTAGTGTCCTACCTGACCAAAGGATATACTAATATACCTGTATGTCATACAGATTGGGTAAAAAATTATAGTATTCAGAGTGCAGCTTTTTAACATGTCCTTTTGCCACACTATTTCTGCTTCAGAACTCACCAGTTTCAAGGGCAGGCGAGTGATGGCCTTCCGGAAGAACCTCATAGAGATGGCCGAGCTAGAGATAAAGCATGCCAAGGTGAGCGCAGTGATTATTTGTACTGCAATGAAATGTTTAATGTGAGGAATGACGAGGTGTTCCAACACCCCCGCCCAAACATTGTGACAGAAGACAACCTTGCTATTTATTTTTGTCTCTGCAGAACAACGTGACTCTTCTGCAAGGGTCCATCGACCTGCTTAAGGGTATATGACCTATTTCCAGCTGCTCGTGTCCCACCTTCAAAACGTGACTGGACTTCGGCGAAGGGAATCGTTGCATCTCCTGGGCTTTGCCTGAGCCCAAATCTAAACCCCCCCATCCTGCTCCTAATCCCAGGGTCAGATGCCACTTTAAAAACTTTGCATAAGAGCAAGTGTCATGTTAGCAGTCTGTCTCCATGTTTACAGATTCCCTTTCCCCAGATCCCTGTTTTGTTCTGTCCATGATCCATGGAATTTACCAGTCGCCAGAGACTGAGGCTGACATCACCCTAAGATCTTCCATATTTTTGCATCCTGAATATTATATTTTTACTATGAATATTCTTGCTTCCTTGTTTTCATTATAATAGAGATGGTGGGATTTTGCCTTTTTGATGATGTTTTTGCCTGCATAAAGGCACACACTAACACTTTGCTTCCTCGCATAAACTTAAACACAGATTGGTAGCATTGAGCCTATTCTGGCTTTTATTTAAAACATCTATTACCATTTTCTGGGTATAGAGAATGTGTCGTTTTTTTTCTAATTGCTTATCCGCTCTAACCTTTTTCTTATGATTCTTCTCTTACAACGCATAAAGCTGTGGCTTTTTCTTTTGCTTGGCAAATCAATGGAGGAGTTGCAGTGGGACTGTTTCACTCAGACACTTTATACAGTGTAAAAGGGTGTGGGACTAGTGCCTGGAAAAAGTGTCTTCATGCTGTGCATTCCTGGGCTCTGAGATTAGTGTAGTACCGAGCCAGAGTTCTCCAAACCACTAGAAAAGTGCTGATCAGTGATTAAGAAGACAAGAGAAATCCCACTGTGTTCAAAAATAGCTTCACTGTACCTCAGGAATGGACACTTGGATTGCCCTCGCATTCCTTCCAGTCAGTAATAACTGGGTCCAGATCTCACCGTTGTCAGAGATGCACACTCCCTTGACAATTACGATTACTGCTTATGCATACTACATGAAGGCAAATCCATCGCTTTATTAGCTAAGATAGCTGATTAGTGTTGGCAATCAATTTGAGGGTTGGAGCCGGGGGGGAGGTGTGAAGGCAATCTGTGTGGCCCATACGCTTGTATCACACACACATTAGAGCGGGTGCTATGAGGAGGGTAAGCAGCTATTAGTTCATTAGCTAAATTATTTGAACAGCTAACACATTTATGTGAGACGAAGTGATAATACAAATGAAGAAAGCAACGAGTCTGCGTTTCCTCAGAGCGTTTCATTCCTTATCGTTTTAGTTGCTCAGGGTTGTACTATCTGCCTGCAACTGAGATAACTACATTCACTTGCTCCTTCCACTTGGAGCAACACTTCCCATCCACTCATTCCTCGTCATTAGCCGGCCTTAGCCGGTGTTTTCATCATCACGTTTACTTAAATTTGCTTTTGTCTCTTTTGGATTTGAAATATATATAGCTGTGAAAACTCACTTTTTCCCCCTTTTGTTTTTCTTTTTTACAAATTAAAGAATTTGTTTCGACAAAATGCACTAAAATGAAAACTACTTTCCAATCATTCCAACCTCAGTGGAGTCTTAAAATGTATTAAGAGTTTTTGATAATTGAATGTATTTCTAATGGATTCCAACAGTGTGAATTACTTGATGTGTTTTACTTACAGAACATCAGCATTTTATAAATTTGTTACAACTAAATAAATCCTACTTTCCCAAATTTGTACTTAAAGTCTATTGTTGGGGGGTGGGGTGTGTGTAGAACATCTGTTTTTCACACCACATGCATTTTAATAGTTATAGTGCTTGGTGTGGACCGCCCCTTAAGAGCGTTTTTTTTGCTTGCAAGGGCCAGTGTCAGCTCTAAGCATAAGCAAAACAGAATACCCATTGAGGAAATGCATCCCCAAAGCCACTAGATGGTGGTGTGTATTCTTACCCACAATCCTAGCTCCGCTGGCTTTGTGTGCTGGAGGTTCCAGGGTGAAGTTGCCAAGTCCACGTCTAAAGGCAACGTCACCCTTACAGTGAGAGCTGCTGGACACTCGTGGCTACACGTGTATTTATGTCTGTGCTAAATCCTAATGTGTCCAGAGTCCTGATTTGGGTCAATAAGGCATATCAAGCAAGCTAACAAAATATCAGTGTGCTCATCATGGGAATGAACCCCAAAGAAATGTACCCACATATCCAGCTTAGCGAGCATCACCTAGCAACCCTGCCTAAATAAACAAATGATTCAGCAGTGAAAGCCTACTGACCAAGTTTGTGTTAAAACAAACTTTAGAAGATTTTGAAGCATTCTCCAGTTCTTCCACGGGGTCTACTATTACATATATTTTACTTACAAGTGCATAAGCTAGTTGATCCAAAGACCAAATCACTTGTATGACCAGTGCTATTTGAATCTACATGATCTATTACCTGAGTGAAATGACCTGTCCATGCAATTAACTGAGATTTCAAATGAAAATACAAGTTGCATTATAGCATGCTTGAAATAAGACTAAATTCAAATTGGACTGTCATATCATGTCATATCATATACCGTATACAGTATAGGCTCTGTGTAAATAATTTCTGGGGTTCTCAATATTGACAGCACCACACACATTGTCATTGTCACACTGACCTCTGTCAATACAATAACTGGCTGAAATTACAGACTAAACCCACTGAGATCACAACGCATCACAGGTGCAAACAGATAATTTGCCAGCTATGATCAAAGCAAACAATGTGTCTACAAGCATGACCTGCTGATGGTGAACTATGTCTGTACTTGGAACAAGTGAGTGAGTGAGTGAGTGATTGATTGACTTGAGAGAGTCCAGCTATTAAGACATTTACCTGAGGAGGACCTACTTTTTGGACCAATAGCCCTGACATCAATAGTGATTAGATCACATGAACTCATTATGTATAGCACTACAGTGTTTAATTATAACTCTAGATGAAGAGGCCTCTGAAACCATTGTATCCTCTCACGTTTTCAAAGTGGGGTCCGGGGAGTTGTTTAATTTCACTATAGTTCAACTGACTTTTTTATTATTACAATACAAAATATATATATATAATATCCGAACAATATATTTTTCAATGTCACCTCTATGTTATTTCTAATGTACAACTGTGACATTCTTACAATGTAATTTAGCCAAAACATGGCCTGATGGCAGTTAATTTGGTGGTCTGTGAAATAAAAAGGAACTGAAGGAACTGACATAAACCCTACTGTCCCTATTGTGGGGGCAAACATTCAGTGAAAGGTCTAGATCAGCTATTTTCAGCAAAGAGATTTGGTGTAGAAGGAAAAAGAAAGGAGGGGGCCTAGTATAGAGCCCTGGGGAACTCCGGCCAATGAAGAGCAGTATATAGGGTTCAAGTGGTTAAAAGATGCAGCTGTGGGGCCTGGTGAAACCAAATGCTTAGCTTCTGTTCTCTGAAACTGGTGTGGTTGATACTGATTGGTGTAACTGAAAGTTACACCTGATTAGATGGGGTGCTTGTGTCTGTGTGTCTGTGTGTGCTGATGTGACTGTGAACAAAATAACTTGACAGCGGAAATATCAACGTTCAAGGTCACAGTCACGGTCAGGGTCACAATTAGATAATCGTCCATCTCTCAGGAACAGAGAGATGCAGAAGAAGACATGTTGTTGGTACATGTTTGCATCCCCAGGTGATTTTTTTTTAATGTCTGTCTGTCCGGAGCTAATCTCACAAACCACTGGCCCGATTAGCGCCTACATTTATTGTGCACACTGCCAGTATAGCCACAGAAATACCCCTGGGCCCCACTCATTGTTTTTTTTTAAATATTGGAAGTCAATAGGGCTTGGATTGGGCTGAGACCATGTCCAAATTTGGAGTAATATGTCATAGATATGTCATAGATGATTGATGAATAGACGACTGACATCACAGACACAATGAAGCCACAATGGAGCCATGCCTTTCCCATGTGGATCCCAAGATCCACATGATCTATTATCTTCCAATAATAGATTTTAAAGGATTTTTACTTCCATTCCAAACAAACTCTTGCACTGCACAAATGTATTTCTTCTTTTTTTATGCTATATATATTCAACAATACATACTTATTTGATGTTCTTAATTCATAACTATATGAATACCCTAATCTTTGAGAGGCCTGGGGCAGATAATGTGCTGTAATGCACCTCTCTGTAAATTCATCTTTCATTTGGCAGATACTGTAATTACTCTGCCCGCAGCAATACATGGCAGAGTATTGTAATTGCCTCTGTCTGTGCCTGTGAACAAAAATAACTGATGGGTGTATTTTCATAATACTTGTTTGGAATGATCTGTAGGCTGCTGAATAGATAATTATAACAGATAATTAACTGTAGGGTGAACAAGGGTCAAGGTAACAATCAAGGTCAAGGTCAAAATTTAGAAGAAAATGGATATATTGCTATGAAACCTGATGTCTGCTGTATTTGACTATTTGTTGGCAATTTATTTTAATCGCTAAAGTAACAGGTCAGTGATCAGTAGGTTGCCGCAAAGAGATTATATTTTTTTTGTAGAAAAGGTCAAAGGTCAAGATCCCAATTAAGATAAAATTTTGCCTACATAATGGGTTATATCTCAGGAACAGAGAGCAACTACATATAAATCAGGCATTATCAACTCTGATGAGACTAATCAGAACATAACACAGGCTCTAAGAAGTAGAATGCGCACATTAAAAAGGGGCGGTCAGCAGAGCGAATATGTCCACTAGTACACAGGTAAATATGAAAGCAATGCAAATAGAGGATACTTTCCCTGACTTGGGTTCCTGTGCATCAGAAGCAAATTCACTAGTGGCTTATCATACCAGTGGGCAGAGAATTGGTTTTATCTTGGTAAACTCTTCACAGCCCCGAGGCTCCATATCTAAAAACATGATTGACCTAACCATGTCTTTTAATACTTAAGATGCTGCTTGTTTGGTAATAATGGGACGGTAACAGATTCAGTGATATGTATTTATTGCTGCTTAAATGAAGGTCTTATTTTACAATAGAAAATAGATCTACTGTAATTTTAGAAAGGAGTCAATTAATTATCATCTGACATGATATAAAAAACACACCTATTATAGATTGCTAAGTAATAGCACAGACAAACCTACCGTTTACGTCATCATGGATCAGTGTTCCCACTTATAAAACCTGTTTTGCTTAAGCTGCCAGTGGAAAGTCCAGGGTCTAAGGATGCTTACGTTCTTTTTTTATATGGTTTACTGACTGTCCAGGACACTGAAAAGGGCTGCTATTCAGCATGGTCAATATTAAGATTATTACAG
The DNA here is from genome assembly GCF_963280865.1 of Gymnoscopelus braueri. NCBI lineage: Eukaryota > Metazoa > Chordata > Actinopteri > Myctophiformes > Myctophidae > Gymnoscopelus > Gymnoscopelus braueri. The sequence goes on from NC_137619.1 coordinate 40,774,514, forward strand.
GATTATTCCAAAATCCTGTACATTCCTCATAATGACATGATTTAGAATGGTGTGTGTGTGTGTGTGTGTGTGTGTGTGTGTGTGTGTGTGTGTGTGTGTGTGTGTGTGTGTGTGTGTGTGTGTGTGTGTGTGTGTGTGTGTGTGTGTGTGTGTGTGTGTGTGTGTGTGTGTGTGCGTGCGTGCGTGCGTGCGTGCGTGCGTGCGTGCGTGCGTGCGTGCGTGCGTGCGTGCGTGCGTGCGAGAGAGAGAGAGAGAGAGAGAGAGATATGTTGTGAATTAATTAGCTACTATATTATTCACATTATTGGTAGGAATATTCACTCCTTGACTTAAGTATGTCCCTGCCAACCCTGCCAACATATATTTTAAAATATCTTTATACAAACAAGTTAAAGTTAGTTTTATACTTCAGATGTTGCATCAGTTGGAACCTTCTGCCAGAAACAGTCTATTGTGTCTTAAGAGAAAGGAAGGTGTGGTGGCATATTCAAAACACTCTTAAGTACACACAGTGTTGTCACAGCTTGGACGTCAGAATAGCTTCAGGTGACCTTTCTACACATTCAGCAGGTGTGGCTGGTCACAGCGACGTGGGAGGCCTCTTGCTGATTGTCTAACCAGTGGGTAGATCTCTCTCCACTCTGTGACTGTCACGGACAGACCGGCCCATCGGGAATTATACCGAATGCCGATGCCCCTGATGGTCCAATCATACCCTTACCCTCTGCCACAGTCCCGAAGGGCTTTAAAGGACCACATTGACAAAGAAATATATTCTGTTCCATTGCCTGAAACCTGTTCTCTGTTGCTTTAGTAATTGTTGATCATGGCTGAAAGTAACTAAGTACATTTACTTAAGTACTGTACTTAAGTACAATTTTGAGTTATGTGTACTTTACTTGAGTATTTCCAATTTCCAATACTTTTACTTCTACTCCACTACATCTCAGAGGCAAATATTGTACTTTTACTCCACTACAATTACTTGAAAACTTTATTTACTAGTTACTTTTCAGATATAAATTATGATATTACGAAACATACATTAACCACTTTAGCCCTATTTTATACCTAGGCTATTTGAAAATATCAGATCTACAAGCTGTGAGCTTGTAGATCGGCTATTTTCAAACATTTTTGTACTTTTACTTTTGGTACTTTAAGTACATTTTGATGCCAATACTTCTGTACTTTTACTCAAGTAAATTTAGAATTCCGGACTTTTACTTGTAACAGAGTACTTCTACAGAGCAGTATTGATACTTTTACTTAAGTAAAACATTTGAGTACTTTTTCCACCACTGCTGCCAGGTCCCACCTGATCACGTGGGAGTCCTGACTGCTCCAGAACATACTGAATAACTGCAAGCTTGCATAATGTCTTCAGATTAATATTATAGTACAGGTCATCATCAGGAGTGATAATACAGCCTCCTTCCACCATGCAACAGCAAATGGTGTACTATAAATCTTACATGGGCATTCTCCCTTGGGCCGAACCTTCTTCCAGGAGGTCTCTGAATTGAATTTCCCTAAATCATCGAAGATCCGGTTAGAGTTTTTAACCACATTATGTACTCAAGCTCTCAAAGGCAAAGAATGAATGAATGACCCGAGCCTAGCATCCTTCTGGGAGAAGCTGTGTAGACGGTGTGCTCAGCCAGCTGTTTTGGGGGTCTGTGTCAAACACACTTATGCTGTCATATAGTGCTCCAGAGTAGCACCCAAATACAAACATCCTTGTCCCAATCAGTGGTGGAAAAAGTACTCAAGTGAAAGTATCAATACTGCAATGTAGAAGTACTCTGTTACAGGTATAAAAGTCCGGAATTCAAAATCTACTTGAATAAAAGTACAAAAGTTTTCAAATGTATAAATTCATGAAGCATTGTGAGCTTGTAGATCGGCTATTTTCAAATGAGCCGAAGTAAAGTAGTTATGTATGTTTTGTAATAATAATCAAAATCTACAAAGTAACTAGTAACTAAAGTTTTCAAATAATTGTAGTGGAGTAAAAGTACAATATTTGGCTTTGAGAAGTAGCAGAGTAGAAGTAAAAGTACTGAAAATCGGAAATACTCCAGTAAAGTAAAACTACCTCAAAATTGTACTTAAGTGCAGTACTTGAGTAAATGTACTAAAGTACACCACTAGGGCCTCTGTTGTGAGTGACGACTGTCAAACGAAGAGTGGCGGACACTCAATGGGGTGGACTACAACCATAGAGTTAGAAAAGACTACAACTCCCGGAAGGCTTTCGCTTCCTCGTCGCGTTACAGCCAATCGGACGGGTTGTGGTCTAATGGTCGCTATGTAGGGCACGGGGCCAGCACAGCGTCTAGCCAGCTCAAAGTGCCACGACTTCACACACACAGTCAGACCCACGGCTTCTCAACTGGACAGGAGGAGAGCAAGCAAAGGGAAACAGCAAGTTGTAGCTAGAGATAAAAAAAAAAAGAGGTAGTTAAGTTGTACATAACGGAGATTTGTTCATCCACACAACCCCCACCAGCTTCCTCTCTCTCTCTCTCAAACCCACCCTCATCCTCTCTGAAGCCTATATATCTCCATCACCACAGAGGGTAAGTAAAAGAAGGGAATCTTGCACATTTCTTTTTTCATTCAGTTGAGCTAACGTTAGCTAGCTTGGGGTTAAGCTAGCCGCTGCTGTTTGTAGTTCATTGATTCTGAGCTCGAGCTGTGATCTACTAAACTACAAGGAAACGACCAGATGACAGTTAGACTGCTTAGCGGTGTGTTTTTTATTTATTTATTGTGAACGCAGTGAGTGATACGTGTCAGTCACCTGCAGGGCAGGATGCAGATGCTAAACCCAGCCAAGTCCCACTGATGCTGACAACTTTTCTAGTAAAAGCTGGTCTTCTTTTAAACCACCCGGCATCTCGTCATCATAGCCGCAAGCAACTCTTTTTAGATCCTATTTTACATATCTGGAATCTAGAGTTGGCAAATAATACCAGCCCTTGACATCCAAGCAGAAAAATCTGATTGTATTAAAACGACATTAAACTCACCAACATTGCAGCTGTACGGAAGGCTTGAATTATCCTCTTTCTATCTGCAAAGTTTTTGTTTAATTACAGATCCACCGTAGACATGCTATGAGCAGTGGTGGAAAAAGTACTCAAATTCTTTACTCAAGTAAAAGTTAAAGTACCAATACTGCAATATAAAAATACTCTGTTACAAGTAAAAGTCCAGAATAAAAAATTTACTTGAGTAAAAGTACAAAAGTATTGGCATCAAAATGTACTTAAAGTACCAAAAGTAAAAAGTACTAAATATTTGAAAATAGCAGATCTACAAGCTCACAACGCGTCGCTGTGAGCTTGTAGATTGGCTATTTTCAAATAGCCTAGCTATAAAATAGGGCTGAAGTGGTTAATGTATGTTTCATTATATCATAGTTTATATCTGCAAAGTAATTAGTAACTAAAGTTTTCAAGTAAATGTAGTGGAGTAAAAGTACAATATTTGCCTCTGAGATGTAGTGGAGTAGAAGTAAAAGTATTGGAAATTGGAAAAACTCAAGTAAAGTACAAATACCAATTTTTTTTACTTAAGTACAGTACTTAAGTAAATGTACTTAGTTACTTTCCACCACTGGCTATGAGCTACTTTCTGTCAATAAATTCCGTGCAGGTGATTATTTTTTCTAAGTTTTGGAGTTTGGAAGCGCTCGTTTTCCATAACGCAACGTCTTTGCTGCCTCCTGCATTATGTGGCTTTTAGGAACCGGTGGTCCGCAGGACCGTTCAGTGATTTCCAACGAGCGCTTCCAAACTCCAACACTTAGAAAAAGTATCACTTGCACGGAATTTACTGACAGAAAGTAGCTCATCATAACATGTCTATGGTGGATTTTTAATGAAACAAAAACTTTGCAGATAGAAAGAGGATAAGTCAAGCTTGCAATGTTGGTGAGTTTAACGTCGTTTAATACAATCAGATAGGACTCTTCTGTTTGGATGTATGAGCTCAGCTGTCAAGGGTTGGTATTGCAACTCTAGAGTCCAGATATTAAAAATGGAATCTAAGAGTTGCTTCTACCAGCATCACATGAAAGAGTTATGGTCATTATATTTCTATAAAAACTAATTCAATGAAAGTCAATGAATGAGAGATTCCCTTATAGAATGTTTGCCTTAACTTTTGCAGCTCAAATGTTACAGTTACAAATGAATACATACATGTGTATATACAATACATATATACATTTACTGTGAATAGCATTTATTCAAATGAAGCTGCTATGACTTGACAGACAGATAATCACAATTGAAGGTAATAATAGCATTAATTGTGATTGTGTTTGATTTAGGTGTTACTGTGTGCTATCATACATAGGAGGACCATCAAGGAAACAAGTCCACAGGACTTTTGTGTTATCCTTTTAGCTCAAATTTCTGACTGTACCTTGTGCTGTTTACATTTCTGTCTAATAAAGTATTCAATCAATCAATCGTGGACAGCTCCTGTACAGTTAACTTAATGCTGGTATACAGAATGAAACCTGAATGAAACACACCCACAATTAATGTCATTACTTTCACGTGTGTTTACCTGTCAAAATGCCTGCTGTGAATAGGGCCATTGGTTTGGTGTTCCCACCTGACCTCAGCCGCTTTCTGCCCCTGAAGCACACTTTCTGGTTTGTTTTGTCTGTCGCTGGGATAAAAAAAAAAAAGCCACATAAACGGCATGCATTGTAAAATGGCAACAACTGTGACTAATGGATGAAAAGGGTGTTTTTTTTATCTGATTGTTATTGTTTGCTAATTAAGCTGTTCTAGGATGCACAGGGTCCTTTTGGTTCTTCCCATTAGAAATCTGAGATTCAATGCAGTCTTATTTTTTCACGTTTGTTAATTATTTTTGTAAATTATTTTACTTTTAAAAAAAAATAGCTTATCGATTATTTAATAAGTCAAAAGTAAATAATCGATAGTTGCAGCTCTAGAATGGTAGAAGACATACCAAAAAGCTGTAACTTTTACTTTCCATAAAATAGAAATCCTCATCAGAGCCACTCATATTCTAATACACGACACTTGTATAATATTCTATACGTATATAAGTGTCTGGTACTGAACCACAGCCACGGTGAGTTTACATTTTTTCCAAGGCAAGAACAAATAATAACAAAAGCGTTAATGCTTGTCTTGAAATTCTGCTGGGATTGGGAATGCGTGTTTAGTTTGGGCCCTTTTTTATGAATGGTTTTTATGAATGGTTGTTCTGTTAGCAGTTTAGAAACAAGGTTAAGGTTAAGAAGGCTTTGTTTAACACATTGACATTTTTTCCATGTTTCTATTTGTAAAATTCCTAGAGCTCTCATGCCTTGTATAAGAGAATTCTGACGCTGGTACTGTGTTCTTTCTTCTGACAGGATAGTCCAGACTGAATCATGGATATCTACGACCCCCAGACCCTTGGGATTATGGTTTTTGGTGGATTCATGGTGATCTCTGCCATTGGCATTGCACTGGTATCCACTTTCTCCATGAAGGAAACCTCCTACGAGGAGGCCCTCGCCAAGCAGCGACAGGACCTGGGCAAGATGCAGCCCCTTCGTGCCGAGAAAAAGAAGAAGGACAAGGCGTCTGAGAAGAAGAACAAAGGAAAGAAGAAAGAAGAAAAGCAAAATGGAAAGATCCCAGAGCCAGAGAGGATCTCAGAGGCCCCGGCAGCAGAGCCTGCTTCTGCCCCGGTCGTGGATGCAGCTCCGGTCCCCGAACCTGTCTCTGCCCCTGAACCAACTCCAGCCCCAGCAGCAGCCACTGTTACCCAGCTCAAGGCTACTGCTGCTGCGGCTGCTGCCCCAAGCCCGACTGTTGCTGAGGCCTCACCTGTTCCCTCATCTAAAGAAAAGAAGAAGAAGAAGGTTGCCCCAGCTCCAGCCCCAGCCATGTCTGCCCCTGCCCCAGCCAAGTCTGCCCCAGCCGTTTCTGCCCCTGCACCTGTGCCAGTCAAGTCTGCTGCTCCAATCCAGGCCAAGTCTTCAGCCCCAACCAAGTCTTCCCCAGCTCCTTCCAAGGCTGCGGTGGCATCTAAGCCTGCACCCGTGCTAGAGGCTGTCACCAAGGAGGTCCCAGTCATGGCTGTGCCACCGGTAGGCTCTCAGCAGACTTCCACTGCTGCTGTGGCTGCACCAAAGGCTTCCGAGCCCAAGAAGAAGGCTTCCAAGAAGAAATCTGAGCCTGGTAAGTGATAAGAGTCAGGAGAGATGCACTGACCTGCGTCGGAGATGGTGGTAGACCAAATATAGGAGTCGATGGCTTGACAAGGGGTGGGTCGAGCAGATTTGAAGGTTGTTGTGACCAAAGTCTAGGCAAAGTACATGAATTGGGAAAACCCCCTACACACACACACACACACACACACACACACACACACACACACACACACACACACACACACACACGCAGCTATTCCAAAGGTCCACTAGATGTAGCTCCCAGATTTAATTGTGTGTAATGCTGAAAATAGCAGATCTACCAGCTCATGATGTGTTGCGTTGTGACGCATTGTGCGCTTGTAGAACTGCTATATCTGTGCGTGCACCGGCAACAAAGTATAAATCGTCTCTCTCCTTCTGTAGCTGCTCTCCCAAGACTTGCTGTTACTAGTTGTTTTAGTCAATTTGCCAGGTTCAATCATGTCTAAGTACTGACTGACTAAATGTATTTTTATGTTGTTATTTAGAATAAATTATGTTCTCCAATTAATTAAAGCCTAGGTAGGTATACTTCTCATAAAAAAAGGTCTGGACATGTGTACAGATGGAAAATCCCACTTGCCTTTATTCAGCAGGACAAATTGCCAAGTGGGTCATTTGTGCTTGATTCGAGATAAGTGACAGGATGTTAATTAGCCCATTCTTTTGAATTGATGGAAATAGTTGTCTGGGCAGGAAGTGCATCAGCTCTGGTGATCGTATAGTTCTGAGATGTCTGGTGGTTAGACTGCAGTACACACACACACACACACACAATTTTAAAGACACACACAATCTCCTGATGAACCTCCAGTGTGTGCATCATCCCATCCATGCGAAGTTGTGCCAGTGAAACAGAGGTGGGCAATGTCTGGCACTCCACTTTGGAGGGCATAGCGCACTGGCCTGTCTAAACACCACTGCCCTGTTTTGTTAACTGACAAAGCCTCTCAGTGCCCCAACAATGGAGGGGTCTCTCCTCTGCCAGAGGGCTGTCTCTGCCTGGTGCCACAGTGCCCCATCACTTCGCCCAGCCGTAGCTGCTCAACGGCAGAGCGGGAGCTCGCAACCCAGCCATTGCCCCGAGGCAATGGCTGTTGTGGTGGCAGTCTGGTGAGGCACTGTTGTGGTGGCAGTCTGGTGATGCACTCAAAAAATGCTTGGCTTTTACCCTTCAGCGTAGCCATGAATTGAATCAACATGGAAACTGCCTGGACCTTGAGAGTTTATTATGACTGTTTTGTTGGTATGTCTTCCCATACCATTCTTTACTGCTTTTGTTTCTAAATGTTTCTCTGGAACACTATTGTGTCCGTCTCTCTCCCTTTCTCTCTGTCTCAGTGGTGGACTCCGTGGACGGCCCGCTGTACCTGCCTTACAAGGCCCTGGTTTCCACCATCAGCAGCATGGTGTTCAGCGAGGGAGAAGCTCAGAAGCTCATCGAGATCCTGTCTGAGAAGACCGGCATCGCGCAGGACACCTGGCATATGGTACTGTATGGGAGACTGGGCCGGAGGGGGAGGATGTGTCTGTTAATACTTGGAACACTAGCACAACTGTCTAGGCACATGGCTGTTGAATGAATGTAAGACTTGGAGGCTGATCAACTTTCCTGTGTGTGCGCGTGTTCGTGTGTGTGCGTGTGCGCAGGCCACTCAGAAGGGAGACCCAGTGGCCATCTTGAAGAAGCAGCTGGATGAAAGGGAGAAACAGCTGGCGGCTGAACAGGAGGATGCTGCCGCTGCCAAGAATCGTCAGAGAGAGCTCTCCAAGGTTAGACACGTCTCTGGGTCTCTGGGTGGGCAGGAGACTTGTCCTGCACAAGTTCACCACCTATTCAATTTACATTAAGTACTGTTTTTAATAAACAATGTAAATTAACGTCACACCAGTAGTGTTGCCCATAACTAAAAGTAACCTGCTAGAGCAGACCCCTCAAGACTAAGAGTCAGTAAGAGTTACCACTTAAGCGCTAGTTTAAAAAATCTTGAACATCATTTAAAAAGTAGTTGATATGTATGTTCAATATGTTGCATTGCGAGCTTGTAGATGTATTGGTATTTTCTAGCATTTTTCTGAAATTTGTGATTTGTTGCCTATGCCCAAAATAGAGACGCCAGGGTTAAAGTGGCATAAACTTTTTTCTGCTTAAAATGTGTAATTTGAGTCATACGACACAGTCGTGCAACATAGTATACATTTATTTCAGAAAAACTCAAAGGGGGAAATGTTCTTCAAAACAGCATGTGTACTGTAGTATACTCTCACACAGCAGAGTTGGTTTTGCTCGCCCTACAACTCTGCAGCAAATATGTGCTGATGATAGGCCAACCCTGACCAGCGTCTGCCTGCTGCCAAGGCAAACTGATTGGCATTTGTTTGCTCCCAGCAAAGGGAAACTAAGCGAGGCAAACTTCCTGAAACTGAAGCGAAATGTGTCGGCCACTCAGACACGTTATGATTAATACTCAGCATCCGTCTGGTAGATGTGCTGTTAACGGCCTTCAGTCTAAAACTCTGACTGTCTTGCCTCTTGTCATTCAGGAGCTGTCTGCTGAGAAGTCCAAGGTGGCCAGTGTGGAGACCAGACTGAGCTCCCAGCTGAGTAAGCGAGAACAAGAAATGATTGCTCTGCAGGCTCGCATGCAGGCCAGTTACCAGGACCACGTGGCCCAGACCCAGAAGCTCAGTGCTAAGGTCAGCTTTCATAAACAATCATTTTTAACAGCTATTTTCATTGTGTAATTCAGATTGTAGCACAGTTAGCTTGTGTGTTTTTTTTGTGTGTATTTTTGTTGGTCGGAAAACTAAAATGTACTAATATAAACTTATTTGTAATCAATGCATTCATGGAACAAAATGCAGCTCAATTGATTTCTATTATGCCAACTTAAAGGAGAATTTTGGACTAAAGTTTTCTTACCTTTTCTATGACGTTATGATATCTTAGGATGAATGGTACAGTAGAAATTTTTCATAACTCCACCCCTGAGCCACCACAGCTTAAAAGGTGCGCGGATAGGCCTTAGGTTAGATCACATATTTTAACAGCTTTTTTTTAATTTATTTTTTGTGAGATCTGACGTTCATAGTGACAGAACACTATGCAACCAAAAAAGATTTCAATCTCGTCTAGCGAGACTTCTGTTTTTTTTTTTTTTTTTTTTTTGGGGGGGACAGTGTTTTGTCACTATGAACGTCAGATCTCACAAAAAAAAAGAAAAAAAAAAGCTGTTAAAATATGTGATCTAACCTAAGGCCTATCCGCGCACCTTTTAAGCTGTGGTGGCTCAGGGGTGGAGTTATGAAATTTTTCTACTGTACCATTCATCCTAAGATATCATAACGTCATAGAAAAGGTAAGAAAACTTTAGTCCAAAATTCCCCTTTAACTTTCATATTTAATTGTTATTCATTTGGAAGCTGTTAACTTAATAAACTGGATGCGAACTATCAGTATGGAAAATGTCTATTTGTTTGCAGTCCAAAGATATTGAGTCTTCATTGATCAACTGCAATGGAAGACAACAACTAATGCAAAACAAAGCATAGTCTAATAATGGCATTATGGTGTCCCTGTACAATCTTGGAACTATCTGTGCAAGTTTCTCTGTGTACAGTTATTGGCGAGCATAGATTATGCAACTACAACTTAACTTTCACACTCTTCACACAAGTTTCGCTTTCACTTCTGTGCCTCATTTGGTCAAATGGAAATGGTGATAATTTTTATAAATAGACTACTTCATCAACAATTTATTTCTTTTCTTTTTCTTGTTATACATGGAATTTGATTCATTACATTTTCAACTACAACCCATCTTCCACATTTTTCTTAGGTTTCATTTCACTATTACTTCACCAGGCAGTGAAGGCGTGTCATCTGTTTCATGACATCATGCACGTAGCAGCATGAGCTGTTATTGGTTACCTTTTGAGGATATATCCTGGACAAATCATGTTCTAGACAACTTGGCTTACAAGCTATGCGATTAAAAACACTTTTTTTTAAGACTGGGAACGAATCTGATTTTTTTCTTTTCTTTGACTATTCAAAAATAGCAGATCTACAAGCTCATCGCGCGGCACTCGGTGCCGCGCTATGAGCTTGTAGATCTGCTATTTTTGAAAAATCGTGAACATTTGAGCAAATCTTTGAATATATATATATTTTTTTAACTCAAATCTTTGCTTCTGGGGGATTCTACAAATGTCTTCTAAATCCTAGTTTAAAAAAATAAAAAAATGTTGCTATAATCAGTGGTTCTCAAACTTTTTCATGTCAAGGACCCCCGAAATTATATGAATTTTGGCCGCGGACCCCCCATCTCAAAATATTTTGTTCCAGGGACCCCCCCAGAAGTTGTAACAGAGTTAAAAATGTGCGCTACAGAAAAAAAGATATTCAAAGATTTGCACACATTTTCACGATTTTTCTAAAAATCGTGCAGATCTACAAGCTCATAGCGTGGCACTCTACTATTGTAGATCTACTATTTTTGAATAGCCCAAAGGAATCTTAAAATGACACAGATGCGTTCTCGGTCTGAAAGGGTTAAGCAGGGCTCATTGAGTTGAGTACTCAATTATTCCTTTACATTTCATATGGCTGGAGGCTTTTTTCCGCAGCAAAAATCTTCTGCATTTTCAATGCGGCTATCAATGGCACAAACCTGCATGTTTCATTGACGGCAAGTTAACTCTCCCATCATTGTTCCTCCAATCAGATCCTTAGCCTGCAGGACCAACTGGAGAAAGGCCCCAATGCCCAGCTGGCCCGTGTCCAGCAGGAGAACTCCATTCTCCGTGACGCCCTTAACCAAGCTACCAGTCAGGCTGAGAGCAAGTGAGTTTTTCCAGCCCCTGGGGAGGGCATGATGGGAGGACGTTTGCATTTGTGTGGGAGGAGGAAATGACAGTAACTGAGGGCCAATGGTTTGCAGATCTATAATGGCCTACATTTTACTTCTAAACACTGAGATTTGGTGGAGGTTACTTTTGGGTTGTTGTACAGTGTATAATTACAAACTTAAAAGTTATGTCTGTGGAGCGTGACTGTGTTCAGACTGGGGGCCGGCATTAACCACTTAAGCCCTGTTTCATACTCGTCGTATGATGGCGTCACGTGAAAATGGCCAATCTGCAACTTTCAGCGTCGCTCTGCAGGTTGTGAGCTTGTAGACCGGCCATTTTAGCTCTTTTTGAAAAAAAATGGAAAATGTTAGCCTAAAATAGCCTAGTGTTTGAGCAAGGCACGTGTTCTGACTCTGTAACAACCCCCCCCCATCTCTCTGGCCTCTGCAGACAAAACGCAGAGCTGGCTAAGCTACGTCAGGACTGTACCAAACTAACCAAGGAGTTTGCAGAGAAGACGGACAGCCTGCAGGCTGAAGAGAACGCCAGGAAACGTTCGGAGGCCAATGTCACCGCCGCGGAGAAACAGCTCTCCCTGCTGCAGGTAAGACTAGCATGTGTGGCACAGCCATATCAACACCATTGCTTTCCAGGTTCAGATTGAATGAACATTGATGCAGTCTTCTTACTGCAACACCCTGCTTAACGCATTCTCGCCCGCGGTACTAACACGGAGCTAAAGCATTACAACGGGGATTAAAGTTCTGTTACTATGAAAGATTTCACAAAGATCTCCGTACCTGCAGTGCTCTACCTTTTGAATAGCAACGACCCCCAGTTTGATCAAAAATGTTTCGCTGGGACCCCAATCTACACTGTAAAATCCTCAGTGTTTATTTGAACTCTGAGAGTGTTCAAATGGAACCAAATGGACCTGTAAAGGTCCATTCGGTTCTATTTGTACACTCTCAGAGTTACAGACCCCAGTCTCCATTTTGGACCCTTGGTGGTCCCTGGACCCGATATTGAGAAACAGTGCTCTAGCGCAAGCCTGGTGTCACAACGCTTGGATGTATTACAAAATGCAGTTCTAAGGAAACTTTAATCACAGCCGTTTTCATTTCCCCCTACAGTACAGTATGTGTTGTGCAAAGTAACATTAATAATGTAAAGGAAGTTTGTTTTATAAAGTCCCACAGTATTAACCTAACCTCACATATCGAATAAAAGTTGACAGCCTTTTAAACCGATCTTAAATTCTTATGCTGCATGCTGTAAATTGTGTGGCTGCTACTTGGCATAACATTTTCCTGTGAACTAGCCCTCCACCCGCAGTTGCTGCATGAGTCATAGTAGTACAGCATAGTGTGCAAGCTTACTGTAATTGCTTTTTCTTATCCCTCATTTGGTTCCTGCTGTGCCATGTGGCCAGTCAAGATAAACAGTGCTGTTAAAAGTGCATTTTATTTTTAACATAAAAATTGTACAGGACCTGCAGCAGGTCAAACTTTCAATGGGATATTATTTTTCTGTTTTTAAACCGTGAATAACTATTGATGTACAAGGTAGCACTTAAAATTGCTTGCTGCTCACTACTGCCTCCCACTGTTCATTTTTATTGTGTAGGAACTTGAGGAGCAACAGGTGAAGGTTTCCGTTTTAATGCAAATAAGTGCTGCTCAGCGAAGCATTTACAGTTTTATGTCGACTACCACCAGACCGTAACGAGACTAAGAAGCCTTTTTAAGGCATTTTCTACAATATATTACATGTATCGCAGACAAGCAACACTACTGCCTGCAGTACAGTGGGACTTGGACATCAATGAAGTTCTCTCCCATTAAGTTCTCCCATGGGAGAGAACGACACACTGTGGCCAGCAGCGTCATTCTAGAATTTTGAATACAGCTTTGATAGAATTCTCCATTCTTGTTGGAACAGCTAGTAAATCGGCAAGCCTAGGCCTTGTCCACCTGTCCCCCCAGCCCCTGCTTAATGCCATGCTGCTGTGTGAAGGTTGATGGTGTTGTAATCACACAGCCCTGGGCTTTGCTGGAATGCAGCCACACAATAATGGGGCTGTGGGGGAAATGCTTTTCATCGCCAGCTGGAATGCGTGCGTGCCCAAGCATCACTCCACTATAGCCATCTATAAGTGTCTGTTAAATGGAGCCTGACCGATGGCAGATTTTTTGGGGTCCGATCCCGAATAGGCCTACCGAAGTTTTGACTGATATCTTTGTACAAAAAAATGCAAAATCTTGAAAAACTGTTTGAAAAACTTAGATTTGATTAAAATGTTGATACAATTTCTATTTGAGTTACAAATGGATAAATAAGTGAGGATTTTGTTGTGTGCACGATAGCAGAATGCTGGTCAGTCAAAGTCAAGTCTCTGCAGGGAGCAAGTGAGTCAGCGCTTCCTGACGGTCAAGTGCTCGTTTTGGCTAATCATTTACCAGCTTCCCTTTCCAACAGTTTAAGGGTGTATCAACATATTGTGCAATGGCATAGGTCATTAGTCGGTATACGTACGTGTGGTCCAGGCTCTTTAATGGTAATTCAAGGTTGTCGGGTTGTGATAGTTCTTTGACCTCAGAGGAGTCACCTGGCACCTCATACGGGAGTCCAATGTGCAGTTCCAGCATTTTCTAAAACTTGCAAAAACAAACAATTTGCATACTGTAAACAGTGTTTTATGTCTTTTTTCATTTATAATTAAATATAGGGTGCGTTCGGAAATGCGCACCGAGAGCACACTCACATATTAGTTTGCATTGGCCAGTGTGCTCAGTGCTATATATCCGAAAGCACCCATAATAAAAAAAAGTGACATGCTGTGGTGTGCACAGAACCTAACCGCTTTCTCAATTCCTCTAAGCATGCACAGGCCAAAGAACTGTGACTCTCACATGAACTCTCCAGTGATGTACTATACTTCACCTTTTAGCCGTTTTGACGGCATGGGGGAAAAAAAAGTATTTGATAGCAAGAGGATGTGATTCACATGAACTGCTGATCAACATCCCTACGAGAGTGGAATAATCAAACGACTGTGAGCCTCTGCTGCCCCCTGCTGTTTGACTAATACATGTATATGATGTTCCAACAGGCCAGTCATGCAGAAAGTGAGCAGGCTTTGCAGAGGAGACTCGAGGAGGTGTGTGAGGAGCTCAGGACCGCGCAGACCCTCAACGGCAGCCTGCAGGCCAGCGTGGAGAACTCCCAGCAGGACAGCGGTGCCTACTCTGGTAAGGCAGTCCACTTAAAATCTTTATATATGTGATTCTTTGTCCTTCTCAAAATAACAGTGATTCAAAATGCATCACTGTTGTTGTGTCATTGTGTTTATGTTATTGAATAACGTGATATTTCCTGATGCTTTATACTGTACTGGGATGACTATTTTTGTCCAGGGCCAGTTTGGCTAAGAAGTTATAATAGCATTTTACATGTTAAAACCGTGGAGGGTTTTGAGCTCAAACAATGTGAAAAGGTGCTGCCTAAAACAAATGTAGATAATTGTTAGGAACAAGGTGGTCCTTGTTCCACTCTCCTAGTAGGAAAAAAGCAAGTTCATTTAATAAAACCTTGAACTTAAGACATTTATTTTTACATGTTGACACTAATCAAAAGTGATTTTTTTTTTACTGAGCGGCAGAATAAATGTCTAGGTTATAATAAAGAGTGCAAGAAAATAATCTACTTAGATGAGCATTTACCATATTTTTGCACTTATTACCTTATTTTACCCTAACTGTATGGTCTAAATTAATTGTATAGATTATTTGTATAGATTAATTGAATTTCTTTTTTTATATAATCAACAAATTGATTATGAGAATATGTTCCATATTCAAATGGAGTAGATTATACTCTCCTGAGTAGATTGTTTAGAATGGTGTAGAATACCAAATATTGGGAGTATGATCTGGAGCATTGGTTCTCAAAGTGGGGTCCGGGGACCCCCAGGGGTCCTTGAGGGAGTTCCAGGGGGTCCCCAGCTAAATGATAGATTAGGCACCAAATGGACCCTTATGGGTCTGTAACTCTGAGAGTGTACAAATGGAACCAAATGGACCCTAACGGGTCCATTTGGTTCCATTTGTACACTCTCAGAGTTAAATTGACATAGATTTTACAATATAAATTGCGGTCCAAGTGATAGAAATGCCATTAAATGGGGGTCTGTAGCCCTAATGCATGTCAAACTGGTGATCCTTGAAATTAAAATGGTTGAGAATCACTGCTAGAGCGGTAAAAAATCTTCTCTTATGGGGGTCCCTGGCATATCTTTTGAAATGGGGGTCCGCAGGCTAATAAGTGTCAATTTGGGGGTCCTTGACATGAAAAAGTTTGAGAACCACTGATCTGGAGGACTGAGTAAGTGAGTATTGACTGTGATTTGTGTGTCTGCAGAGCTCCAGGTGCGTTTGGGGAGCGTTGAAGCTGAGCTTGGTGAGCGCACTGCACAGGCAGATGCCCTCAATGTCCAGCTAGAGCAGACACAGCAGGAGAAGAGCCACCTGGAACAGCAGGTGACCTCCATCAACTCATTGCTAGAGGCCAGTCAGAACAAAACGGCAGAGGACAGCAGCCAGGTAAGAGTCTGGCAGAAGTTGTCCAGCTTAACCCATTAACCCATTAAGGCCTGAGTCCGATTCTGTAAATGTTTTCTAAATCCTAACAGATTTTTGGAAAAAATATGAAAAATATTTTTTTACGATTTTTCAAAAATAGCAGATCTACAAGCTCATAAAGTGACACAGATGCGTTCCAGGTCTAAATGGGTTAAGACTGGGAACGCATCTGTGTGTCATTTTTAGATTTCTTTGGCTATTCAAAAATAGCAGATCTACAAGCTTGTATGAGCTTGTAGATCTGCTATTTTTTGAAAATTCGTGGCAAAATCTTGGATTACATATTTTTTTAAAGCGGACATTTGTAAAATATTTAGTTCTAGGAACCCCCAGAAGCAAAATTTGAGTTACAAATGTCCGCCCAAAAAAAAAGAGAAAAATTCAAATATTTGCAAAAAAAAATCATGATTTTTCAAAAATAGCAGATCTATTAGCTCATAGCGCGGCACTCGGTGCAGCGCTATGAGCTTGTATATATGCTATTTTCGAATAGCCAAAGAAATCTAAAAATGACACACACAGATTACATTACAGTCATTTAGCAGACGCAGATGCGTCATTTAGCAGACACAGATGCGTTGCCGGTCTTAAAGAGTTAACTGACTTTGCCAAAGACGGTTTGATAAAGGTAGCTACAGACTGTGTGTAAACATGTCAGTGTGACTGAGTTGACATTTAGCTTTCAGCCCTGCCTGTCAGACTGTGATTTAAGCTTTTCCATTGTCATTGGGTTAACAACGAGATGTAGTGCTCGGGTGGTGCGGGGTTAAAGTACCTGTCCACCACCGCTAGAGTCTGTGGGTTTGAATCCAGTGCGGTACAACCGGCTTGGCCAAGCGTACATATAATTGGCTAGTCTAAATGTAAAAATAAATGTAAAGAAATGGATAAAAACAGATGTTAGTTTACGTCACACATGCCCACCCATCACTCAGAGCACTCGTGCATTGTGGCACCTGTCAGACTACATGATTATGGCCAAAATGTTGTACACTGCTAGAACTTTGTTGGAGCCTAGGAGGACTCCATGGAGACAGCCACCCTTAACACCGTCTCATTAACCGAGCAAACCAGCATTCACAACAAACAATTTTGCCCATGATTTGAACATTTAATTTGGGACTGACAGACAAAATCCTAAGGTCTGTGTGTACAACTTAAGCCACAGTTTACACTTCTAAGAACGTCTTATGACTTTTCAATTGACAGGTGGACACCACAGAAGTACAGCAGCTAAAGTACAGGTATGTCAGTTTTAAGCCTACTGCGATTCAATTTTAAGATCCAGAGGGCCCTATTTTGCACGTCTGAACTCATTCAGTGCCCGGCTTATTTATGGCTCCGAGTGCCACAGCCAAAATTCATTGTAAAAAAAAGTGCTTAGGAGCCGAGATACAGCCTTTTTCAGTAAGAAGTTAAACAAAGAGTGAATGGAGCAAAATATTTTCAAATCATCATATCTTGGGTTCTGAAAAAAAAAAATCAAAAAAGAAAAGAAAATGTTTTTTTTGTTTGTTTTTTTACGTCTTAACTCATTCAGCGCCAGGTCTTGTGACTTAACTTAAGAACTGGAGGCGTGCGTGTCCAATGCTGTTTGGCTATTTTGAGTGGCCAAACGGCATTGAGTCAAGTCATAAGACCTGGTACAAAATAGGGCCCAGAGTTTTTGCACTTACTGAAAGGCTTGCTGCCTCCTTCTCTCAGCCTCCAAGAGAAGGATGATCAGTTGGCCTCACTCCACGAGGAACTAAAGCAGCTACAGATGACGCCGGAGGTTACGGTAAATGTTCTAAACATCGTCTTTTACTGCATCAGTCACCATAAAGATAAAGTTCTTGCACTGTAAAATCCTCAGTGTTCATTTTGCCATTTGTAACTGAGTGTACAAATGTAACAAAATGGACACTTACAGGTCCATTTGGGTGACATTTGTAAACTCTGAGTTAAATGATGATTTTTATGTGTAGCAGCATCTTGATATTGGTTGAGTATGCATAATACATTGTTGTGAATGGCCTATTCAAGTATACTTTGGCCCTGCTAGCTAATCACCGTTTTTGTGTCCTACCAGCAGAACACTGCTGTTGAGACAGAGCAGACAACCAACAGGTATTTGTTGTTGACTAACCACATGTTTTGGTTCTGATTATTTCTAGAAAACTGAATTTGCATGGTTTCTCATTAGTTACACTTTTTTTTTATTATATAATGTTTACACAAATAATGTTTCCCTTCATTTTAGTGAAGATGCCAGCCTTGTGGCATCACTTCAAGAAGAACTTAAAAATCTTCAAGAAGAAATGGAGAAACTTAAAAATACACCTGTAAGCTTTACCATCACTGTGTGCTGTGATGTTGTTCTCTTTCTTTATTCACTTCAAAACACCAAAAGCACCATCAGTCCAAATTAAAAAAAATTACACTTCTGTCCGTTTCTGATAGCAAACGGACAACTCTGCGGAGCTGGAACTACTGCAGAACAGGTAAATAATGTGAGGCATGGTGTCTGGAATCAACCAAATGTTAAATCTCACAATGGCTTTAATTACTTGAATGTGATGTTTAACTGTTCTGTCCTTATTTTTGGGCCGTGTGACCAGTCTAAGTGAGAGAGATGTCCTGGTGACATCACTACAAGAGGAGCTGAGAGAAGCCGGGGAAAAATCAAAGGCCCTGGACAGCGTAAGCTTTTTATCTGCAGGGTTTGTGGGAGTGACACTGATATTTACAGCTTTGTTCCTAATCGCTTTCCTGACCCCCATCTCTTGATCCCACAGCTGACAACATTTCAAACTGAAACCAAAGAAACTTTGCAGACACTCTTCCCACAGATACCCATAGAAACAGAGCAGGTAGGAAACCTTTCTCAGATTTCTTTGAAAAATATTAAATATGTACATTAAAGATCACATTAATCGTGCATGTCTCACTTTTTCCCCCTTTTGAAGCCCGACTGGTTGCAAGTCTTTGCACAGAGAGCACAGGAAGTTACCTCTCACAGTCAGCAGAGTCGGGAGTCTCAGACGAGCACTGAGCTACCGGTAAGCCACGATGACGCTTTGTTAATGTGACCTTGTGGTTTGAATATCGCAGGGAAGCGGAAGTTATGATGTTCTATTCTTCTTCTGTCGCTTTCCCAGGAGTTGTTGGAGAAGCTGAAAGAGGCTGAGGAGAGTCACGGCTCACTGCAGGCTGAGTGTGATCAGTACAGGACAGTCCTGGCTGAAACAGTAAGTTACTCCAGCCTAATTTACAGTCTGTCACACAACTGTGAGATGGAGTACACATTGAGCTTCACTTCAAACTTTGAGACATTATGACATGTATACACACGCATACACAGTATATACATGGTTCTGCATTCCTTGTCCTTCAGGAAGGAATGCTCAAAGACCTGCAGAAGAGTGTGGAGGAAGAAGAGCTGGTATGGAAATCTAAACTGGCTGACTCTGAGGACCAAGTGAGGGTGGTGAGTAGCGCTATGTGTCTTAATCCCAAGTGGATTTGACTGTTAACCGCTTTGCTTTGCTTTGACCTAACCGTTATTCTCTAATACACCACCACCAGGCTCAGGAGAAGGTGCTTACTTTGGAGGGGGAAGTTGAGAGCGTGAAGACTGAAAACCAAAGCGTGGAACAGGTGAGAATTTTAAAACCTGTGCCGGCACGCGTTTCTTCAGGCAAGCGTCTTTGTTAACCACATGAATCCTAGTGTCCCCATTCTGGGGTGAACATTCGGCGGAAATAGTTGATCTACAAGCTCACAAGACGTTGCGTTGCGACATATTGTGAGCTTGTAGATCGGCGTGGTGTAGTGGGGAAAAAAGGATTGGGCCTAGTACAGACCCCTTGGGACTAAGTATTGTGTTTAAGTGGTTAAATGTGTGTGTGTGTGTGTGTGTGTGTGTGTGTGTGTGGGTTGATGGAACTTCTGCTTTCTGGTGTCTCTTGTAGTTGAAGGAACAGGTGATTCTTCTTGAGGCCCAGCTGGAGAAGCAGGCTGATCCTGCCCCTTCAGAGAGTCAGGAGAGCTCTGAGGAGCTGCCACAGGTACATGGAGAGTTCATTAGCCTAGGGCTGTGCTCAATTAATCGATACGGCAATAATAGTATTGTATTCCCTGCTGATCATCGCATCGATACAGAGGCTACCATATCGACACGGCAGGAAATGCTGTGTGACGCGGCTTAAAAAAAACAAAAAACATCAGCTATGGTGTGTTTGTGTGTGTCTGAGACTCAGACATGAGTTGCAGTAAAAAATAAAAGTGGAATATTTCATTTGCATTTATTAATGATTAAATCTTTTGCATTTATCCATCAAAACATTATTTATTTGAATTTGTACTTATTTCCTTGCTTTTGGTTTAAATGTTATCAACTAAGTTTTTCAAATTGATTTGGAAACTTTAACCTTTCTGACAATTATATTGGTCAAAACATCAGCGTTCGTGGTCTAGGACTCTGCAGAAGTGAATTCAGTAGGACACGGTCATTATTCAAAATCAACGCGTATCGCGATATGTATCGTGGCCTCTGTATCGTGATACGTATCTATCGTGAGGTTGTAGGCAATATCCGAGCCTTTAGTGTGTTTGTATTATTTTGTTTCTATGTTCTGTTGTTGTGCGACTAAAATGAAGTTGTCTGCTGTGTTTCTAGCTGAAGATCATTCTGTCAGAGTGTCAGGTCCAGCTAGAATCAGCACAGAAGGAGGCTCAGACACACAAGGATGAACTGGCACAGGTATTATTCATTTACATCATTCAGTGTCTACAGTATTCAAGCAAACCGTGAATTTCTTTAAATGTGATGTCAAGTAATACTTTTAATTCAATTACACCTTTATGCATACTTGATACTGTATGTAAGAGGAATATATTATTGATTCATGTAACCAAGAAGGTAAGTTAACTGATGATGTGTAAAACAAAGGCAATAGAGTACTGAAGTCTGATGTCAAAATCACACGCCCTGGGTCATAAAGACATTTTTATAACCCATTGCTTTCTTAAATCACTTGTATAATAAATAAAACAAATAAAACAATCTGGGCATTCTTTCAAGGATATAACTGTGTATTGTTTATGATATTGAGTTATATTTGATACAGGCTGTGATTTATTTGAAGGTGGGCTTGTATTTTCAGCCTCAGGATAAACTGGTAGTTTTCTGGCGTCAGTTTATGCTTGTAAAATGCCTGAACTCCATTTTATTTTTGAAACAAGGTTTTATTATTAAGAGATTAGAAAATGGAAAATAGGCCACTCAGGTGGCACAGTATTTAATTGCCTGACCACCGGAGGTTGGGGGTTTGAATCCACTGTGGTTCATCCGGCTTTGTCGGGCATCTACACGAACACAATTGGCCCGTGTTCAGGGGAGGGAATCCAGGCAGGGAGGGTGACACTGCACGTAATCCTACGGGCTGGGGGCAGCACCTGTCGATCCATGTTCTCTGGGAGAAGTGGTGTTAGTGTTCTGTGTGGAAATATTGTTAGTGGGAATGAAAACATAAGCGCACCACCGGAAGTGGAGCGCTGAGGGCAGACCAAAACCCTGGTTTCCTTGCGCACGGGTGCTCCATTCAGCTTGTCCAAGTGAAAGAGTAAAAAACAGCAGAGGGCGCTGTTTTTCCTTTTTATTTGGCCATGGGTTCCCAGATTCCATTTAGTTTGACAGTACCATCGTGAAAATAGCAGATCTACATGCTCACGATGCCTCACAGATCTGCTATTTTCACAATTTCTTCCTTCTAATATTTGACAATTTGGCCAATGTTTAATTTGTATTAAAAAGGTATTAAAAGTCCTTAAATTGTCACTGATACCCTGTATACACTTATACTGTTGTTTACTGTTGAATGAGAAAACGATGTTCCACATGTAGCTAATCATTTGGGCACCCCCCCCCAAATAATTTGGGGTCCCGACCCACAGATTGAGAACCACTGTACTAGACCGCTAGACTCCTGCAGAACCATGCTGTTAAAAAAAACTCTGTCAATTGGATTTTGAATGGGAACATTGCTTTATGACCCAGGCGTGGCTTTAACATCAGCGCTTAGGTCCTCTATTCGGAGGCATTTGAATGCGTGATTGATTGGGCTTATGTATCTGGGGTTATGTATCCGGTGACGAGCACAAGCTTCCCGTTTCAGGTCAGAGAGCAGCTGAGCGAGGTTTCGAAGCGTGCTCAGCAAGAGCAGAACGGCCCAACTGAGATTCAACCCAGTCAGGTTAAGGTGCACAGGTCATAGAGCACCCTTCACATCTTGTGTGGGAGAGTACTGGACAGCGGACAGCCATTTAACCCAGCCCACAAATTCATAAAGATCCCTCCTGTCAATTAAGCCCGATTTATACTTTGTTGTATGACACACCAATAATAGACAATGTACATACTCACCTGTCGGATTACGATGCGTTGTGAGCTTGTAGATTGCCTATTTTTGGTACGGGGTACGGGATACAAATCTAAGCTGAGCGAGGTCCTACCGTAATTTTTTACACCAAACAAAGATTGGTCCAGTCTTTGAGATCTGTAGCTACAGCTACACCAACCGTTGTAGGCGTCACCTACAACTACATGGGCACTCCAGACCTGGTTAAAAAGTGTGTCCTTGTTCCAGGAACTTGCCACAAGGATGTGGGCAATGAGTAATAATAAAAGCCACTAACGGAGAATGTATGCAGTATTTCCAGTCTGTCCAGTACCTCCCTTATCTAGCAGCTGTTTATGTTATGCACCGTTTGTGTTGACCAAGTGCTCTTTGCTTCACTCCTAATCCTAACCACTGCTGTTTCTTTACCCTTTGTTTAGCATGCTCATTTTATCCTGTTCGCTGTTCATTCATTTCTTTTTAACAATTCTTAACGGCAACTAATTGTTTTGTTTTTGCGTGCTGCAGGTTAAAATGAAAACTAACATGGCACACAGGTCGAACAGCTTTGTCATGATTATGTTTATTACTGTGTGTGTGTGTGTGTGTGTGTGTGGGTGGGTGGGGGAGAGGAGACAGACAAATGTTTGCCTATGAGTGTCTTAATGTTGTCTGTGTGTGTCACCAGGTTCAGTGTGAGTTGAGTCAGATGACAGAGAAGTTTCAAGGGGAGGAGGCTCTGAAACAGCAACTCTCTGAGGAGTATAAACAGGTAAAGGAAGTGTACCGCTTTTCTACATTTTACTTTCATGTGCTTGATCAAGAGTACTGAGCTATCAGTCTCACCCTTGTACATCCCCTGTGTACACACTGTAAAACACTATTACGTTCGATAACTTTGAAGAGATCTTCCATTGCAATGCAACATTAATGCTTAAATCCGTAAGTTTTGTCTTCTCCCAACGGACAGAGGTAATTGTAGCATCTGGATTTCGAACTAGGGTCTTTCGCGTGGGAAACCCAACATCTACTGCTCATCCGAGAGAGAATCATGTTTGGCTTATGCGCTGCGGGCAGGGTTACTTGTCATCCAGTGATTAGTGTCATACATGCACCATGGTCTACAGTTCTCTATGACGTGTGGCTATGTCCAACCACTGAAGATATGCCATGTTATATTGTATTAACATACTCTACCATATAGATTGGTTAAAATAATGTTTTATTAATAAGAACAAGTCCCAGATTGCAGCTTTAAAATGATTTACCAGATTGATGCATCCAGGCAAAGTGATATCTGCACAGAAATAGTGGTAGCAGGAGGAGCAAATTTGGCGATGACACTTACACTCACTCAATTTTAAATAACCATTTTACCATCTGTATGCCTACAAACCAAAGTACGTAGAATCCAACTGAATTCCGTGTTCGAATAACCTTGTCCTTTTGATCAGATCTTGCTCTTTTTGCGTCTCAGTTTTAGTCATTTGTACACGGGAACAGTGTGCAGTAGGTTAGGGCTGTGCTCCTTTTACATGCATTTACAATGCAAAAATGCAATCTTCTAGGATACTATGTGACATAGTTAAACCTTTGTGGCACATATTTGCATGTGACAAGCCATAGTAGACCAGTGAACTGATTTTGAGCAGTGATCGCCTATTTCAACATCCATTGCACTGTTCACATTCCAGGCCCAGTCAGAAGTGATTGATTCCCTGCCTTATATTCCAAATATTTTCCCATAGTTCAGTGTTAAAAGGGAAACTGATTGTACGTCAAACGTGCATAAACGTGCAATTAATTTACAATGCAAAAATGCAATCTTCTAGGATACTATGTTGTGATATAGTTAAACCTTTGTCGCACATATTTGCATGTGACAAGCCATAGTAGACCAGTGAACTGATTTTGAGCAGTGATCGCCTATATTTCATCATCCATTGCACTGTTCACATTCCAGGCCCAGAGTGCGGTGTCAGAACTTCAGGCCCAGCTGGACCTCCTGAAGGCTGCTGGAGACGCCCCACAGGCAGACACAGAGGACATCGCCCAGCTAAAGGTGCTGTAAAAAAAGAAACCTTTTTTTAAGACGACGTACTAGGTCTTGATGTCTGAAAACGAATTTCACCCACTTTTTTACTCTGTAAACCTGTGATGTGACAATAAAGCTGATAGAGAGTCTTCACCCTATGTTTTGCATGTTCCACTTGGCAGTGTCTTTTTTAAGCACTTTCAACCTGAAACACCTGTTTTGGGCATGTCATTATAGGCGGAATGTTGCCAAAAATAACTGAACTACACGCGACACGACATGACACATCATGTTTGTTGGTACGACCAAGCATAAAACGAGGCTAAAAAATGTTTAATGGAGAAACTGTTCCACTTTTTTGTTTTGTTGCACGTATCGTTGCTGCCCTGGGAGTAATGTTTTCTATCACTCCAAAATACAGGAGCGTCTGGAGAAGGAGAAGAAGCTTTCTAAAGACCTGGGCCAGGCAGCCACCAAGCTGCAGCAGCTCCTCAAATCTACTCAGGAGCAGCTCACCAAAGAGAGAGATGCTGTACGGACACTACAGGAACACCAGCAGGACAAGGTGACAGGACCAGCAGTGTAGTGCAGTGCTTCTCAAACTTTTTCATGCCAGGAACCCCCAAATTGATATATATTTGGCCGCGGACCCCAATCTGAAAATAATAATAAATAATAATAATAAATTTTATTTGTAATGCACTTTTCATTCACAAGGAATCTCAGAGTGCCACATGGTAAAACATCATCAATCATATAAAGTTAAAAGCAGGATTTAAAAACAGACACAATAATGTTGTGCCAGGGACCCCCAGAAGCAAAGATTTGTGTTAAAACGTTCGCTTTAACCCATTAACTGCCAGAGGTATTTTCATATTTTTTTAGCCAGTGCCAGAGATTTTTCATTGAAAAAAAAAAAAGTACTCTAGCCGAGATACAGAAGAAAAATCATATCTCCTTGGTCTTTGGGTCAAATTGGAAAAAATAATATATAGAAAACGTAGATCTATGCGACTGGCACGTGGCGGCTTCAATAGGTTCGCGTAGATCTACGTGATTGGCAGGCAGTGAATCAGTTAAAAGAAACATATTAAAAGATTTGCACAAATCTTCATGCGCTATGAGCTTGTATATCTGCTATTTTTGAATAGCCCAAAGTATAAAAGGTTAAAATTATTGTGATGCTATATTCACACATTTTGCTGGGGACCCCCTGGAACCCCCTCAAGGACCCCACTTTGAGAACCAATGGTGTAGTGGATACAGACATGTTTCCATTTTAGTTATGGTCTTGAATCAGTGTTTAACTCTTCTTCTGTGTTGTTACAGGGAGAGAATGTGGAACTGAAGGAAGGAACTTCTGTCTAAGATGGAGGCCAACTTACCAAGGACACTACAGAAATCTGCCAAATATGCCTTATAATTACCATAGTTCATCCTTTCCAAAACTTTTTTTTTTGTTTCTTGTACTGTAGTTGATTGCAATGGTTGCAAAATTAAGAATCTTTTTGATATAATGAACATTTACGTGTAAGATGAGAAATCATGCTGCAAATGGTATTTAAACCCACATTCCATTAAGAATTCTGGCTAAGTCAGAAGTGATTGATTCCCTGCCTTATATTCCAAATATTTTCCCATAGTTCAGTGTTAAAAGGGAAACTGATTGTACGTCAAACGTGCATAAACGTGCAATTAATTTGTATGTCTTTTTGTATGTGGTTGAATGATGGGAACATTTTATGGTACAGCGATGCAATATATTTAGGGCCTGCTATATTGTGTAGCTGGCTGCTGACAAAACTATATGAAATTGAATTTGTATGAATGAATAAACTATAATGTAGCTATTCGTATGTGAAGTTGATAATTTTTGCACTATGCACTTGATAGCCTACTTGGTTAAAAAGAATAAGAAGATACCTGGTTAAAGAATAAAAAAAGACAAAACACTGGTCTTTATACCATCAGCTACTCTGCTTCATGACAGTTCAAGGGTCATCAACAGACAAGCCCTGGTTTTGGCCTTTTCATCGCTTAAACTCCAACTTACTCAGGAAAAATGCCTGAAGAATTATGGTAAGTGGAAGAGCTAAACAGCTTATGTCAATCACAGGGCCCTGAGTGCAGATACTGATTGTCTCTTCCACTTTTTGGTTTCTGCAAAACACCGACCCAGCGTTTGGGGCCAGACCGGTCTGCAGAAGACGCATGATAATGTGAATTTACAAGACTGGGGGCCTATTACATGAAAGGAGAATTAAATAAGCCTGGATTTAAATCAATTCCAGGTTTGACAAAGTCTGGTCCGTACAGCCTGGTTTATTCCGTTCCATGAACGCCAAGCCAGGCTCAAAAGGAGTGACTTTGTCGAGCTAGACCTTGTCAAGCCAGGCTGTGTCGAGCCAGGATGGTAAAACCAGGCTTCACGTATTCCTATAAAAGACCATGAAAGTCGATAGCAGAATCCTTGAACTTGACCAATCATGGAGTCCAAAACCAGAGCGGCGTTCTTCTCTGTGGCTGAATAGCAGCACTGCAGCAGCGTCACAATAATTTTTAACCACTTAGCTTTGGCTATTCAAAAATAGCAGATCTACAAGCTCATAGCGCAGCACAGATGACAGCCCTGATGCTGTCATAGTGGACAATATTGGGATATCCTTTAAAAAAAACAGATCCAAGAAATATTGAAGTGCATTTATTTATGCACATGCTGTCATTTCAAGATGAAAGTACGAATAGGCTACAGATATTATCAGTGAATTTCAACCCTGGAAAGGTCCATGTTGAAACTGATGTTTTGAGGTTCTTGACTGATAGTAAGTACACCGACTGCCTTGGCTAGAATAGAAAAAGGATAACTGGCTGCTGTTACTAGGCCCTACAGGTGCCTATTCACAATTGTTCCATATCTGGCATCCCTATTTTGCATGTCATAGCTGATAAAAAAAAAAAAATTAAAACATTAAAAAAAGCAGATCTACAATCTCACAATGCATCACTAAGCAATGTGTTGTAAGTTTGTAGATCAGTATTTTTCTTTAATACGGCTTAAGTGGTTAAAGGTTGTGCGATTGGGCTGTTTTGCAAAATGCGTTTACATGGCTGTGTTTAGGCTTTCGAGCACTGGTTCTCAAAGTGTGGTCCGGGGACCCACAGG
This sequence comes from Gymnoscopelus braueri, assembly GCF_963280865.1. Classification (NCBI taxonomy): domain Eukaryota; kingdom Metazoa; phylum Chordata; class Actinopteri; order Myctophiformes; family Myctophidae; genus Gymnoscopelus; species Gymnoscopelus braueri. The sequence continues at coordinate 40,801,824 of NC_137619.1, forward strand.
TGTCTCTTTAACCACAAGCACCATTTAAAAAAATATATTTTTGCTGTACATTTTTTTAAAGGTTGCCTATGACTTAACCAAAATAGGGAATGTCATTATACTTTCACCAGCTAGAAGGTAATCCAATGAGAATAATTTAAGATAATAGGTTTCCCTCTCCCCACCTGCATTATATAGTTGTACAATTGTGTAATCGAACAACTAAAATCTTATGGGATCCCCAATACCAAATCTTTTCAAATGGGGGTCCACCACCAAATACATACTGTAACAATTTGGGGGTCCTTGCCATGAAAATGTTTGAGAACTGGTTTAGAGAGCAGGGACATTATTGGTGTGTGGAGGCGGTGTATTTTGGTATTGGATGTAAACAAGTAACGTCAAGATGGGGTCAAATCAATACTTTAAACTGAAATACTATTTACAGAGAATGTGCTTATTCACTGCAGTTACGTTTGTTGTGCCTGAGCCTCTTTAACATGATCTCCACTTTGCATTATGGGTCATTTTGTATTTGTTCACTACATTTTGAAGTGCATTCTGGAAACGCATGACACCATAGACCTGTGTTTCTGGTCCAAATCTGCTGCCTAGCCAATCTACGGGACAATTTAAACCCAAGACTACAGTTATGCACAGAGAGCTTATTTGAATAGATTTGGATTGATATTACTTACCTCAAATACGGTCATAGTCTTTCAACTAACTCAAACATCGAAGTGATGTTTGTCTCGCTCCATTGTAGCCTACCAAATTCATGAAAAATAAATATAGCTCGTTTAATCAAAATGTGAATTAACAAGCCAACATGCGAATTGGCCTATGGAACTTAAACAGTTTGGCCCATCAACCTAATAACTTGCTGTATTTGGACCCATCATAAAAATTAATGTTTACAAGAGCTCAGCTGCCCTGCCCCTCATTTGACATGTTTCAGGTAAGCTTCCTCTTGTCAAATGGATGTGTCCAGTAGCACTGTAGTGGCCAAAATATTGCATCGTTTCCCTTTATTATTACAAAAGGAGAGAAGTCCTGCAAGAATTACCCAGTGCCCTTCCCAAGATTGCATTTTCTGTTATCATACTGACATTCTATCAGAACTAGACAGCAGTCACTATAGTTAAATGATAAGACTGGAAATGGTTACAATTGGCCGATTTATTGAACGAAACACTGGAGGCAGCTGAATGATTAGTTACATTTGTGAATGAATTTGTGTAACTTAACAGCAGTGTGAACTTGCCTCTGTCCTCTTTGTAAGTGTTGCCCAGTAAAGCTGCATTAAAGTAGGTTACATCATGTAGGAATCAAACTGCCATATCAAACTAAACAGATGTTGCCATTAACTAGTGAGAAGAGATTAACAGTCTGGTCTGATAAAAAACTAAACGGAATGCAATCGTTATTTAAGTCACTATGTGTAGTAAACAATATGCTTAAGAAACTTAAGTAACTTAAAACAAATGCAGGATTTCAAACATGCATTTTTACGAAACAAGCAGAAACTAGCAAAAGTTGTACATGAACAATTGAGAAAATAATCTTGGCTATAAACTATGGGTTTTACAAATTAACACACACCTGAACAAAACTTTTCAGAATCAAAACCAGTGTCACTAACAGTGTTAAGTCAGTTTACATTTAGGCTTTGCCTTAAGTGAGATCCATGGCCGTATCCAGTGATGAGCCCATGCTTAGTCCTACTATCCCTTAAAAACTCTTGTTGAATCCATCCTGGATGAAAAATGAATCCATCCAATAACCTTAAATCTATATGTATGCAAGGATAAAGTGGTGGTTATCGGGCAGGCCTATAAGTTGGCATCGAGGGCTTTTAACACTCTCTCCCTTCCAGCTTCTTTACGACCGATCTCCCTCCCAATTTGTCCACAAAGAACTGTTCATCCTTGAGGTCGGCGATGTCGGTCAACTCCCATGCATGTTTGATACCTGAGGAACAAAAAGTGTTTCTTTGAGGCACATGTGAACTTGACATTTTTCCCCAAAAGTCATAAACCAACGATCTACAGATTTTTTTTTAAATGTTTTTTTTTTTTTTTTTTTTTTTTTTAGCTTTAATATACAGGGTTCCCACACATTTTTAACCAATGAATTTTCTAAACTTTTCCATAACTTTCCTTAAGTATTTGACCCAATTTCCAGGCCTAGAGCAGGCATTCCAGGCATTGATAGCACACTGGGGTCATTATTTGACCATATTATGGTCAAATAATGACCCCAGTGTGCTATCAATGCCTCAAGACAGACTCGAGCGAAGGCGAAACACGTGAAAAAACATAACAGCTCTACAAGCTCAAAATATATCACAGAGCAACATGTTGTGAGCTTGTAGATCTGATCTGTTATTTTTGTCACGTGACGTCCTATATACATTAGGCCGCTCTCACACAGCTCGTGCAGCACAGCACTTAATTTGACCACGTTACATATTTCACGTAATGTTAGACATGCTTTGGGACATGTTTTTCGGAAAAGAAATAGCCAAAACTATGTATATCCAAACATTTTCCAAAACATTTGATTAATTCCAAACCTTTTCCCAGGCCTGGAAAACTGTTTTTCTAATTTCAAAAATATTTCCAGGAATTTCCTGACTGTGGGAACCCTGATTATATAAAGCTGCAGTGCAGTCCATAACTTATCATGCTTACCCAGGACTAGAACAAAGATCTCCCAAATTTCTACCACTCATTCAAGAACCATCTAATAAAAGGCTAAAAAAAGAACCCAAAAGAAACTACTCTTTAAATAATGGTAAAAATATATACATGTTTTATGCATTAAAATAAGTTCCAGATTGCAGCTTTAACACATTTAGACCAGGAAACGCATCAGTCATTATTTTGATTTCTTTGGGCTTTTTTTTTTTTTAAATCATTAAAGTTTGTGCAAATTTTTGAATACATGTATATATTTTTTAAAGCAAACATTTGTAACTCAAATCTTTGCTTCTGGAGGTTCTTCAAATCCTACAGTTTATTGAAAAACATACGTTTCTAATTCTATATCAGTGGTTTTCAAACTTTGTCATGTCAAGGACCCCCAAAATTATATGTATTTGGCCATGGACCCCCATCTGAAAACAATTTGTAATAGGGACCACAGAAGCAAAGATTTAAGTTAAAAATGTTCCCTTTACAAATATATATATATATTCAAATATTTGCAGAAATTCTCACGATAATTAGTTTTTTAAACTATGAGCTTTAAGATCTGCTAGTTTTGAATAGCCAAAGAAATCTTAAAATGACAAAGACCCTTTCCCGGTCTTAAGGGATTAAAGGGCTCAGGAGGTGGTGTGGCCATCCGGGAACTGAAAGGTTCCCAGTTCCATCACTGCCTCCTCCTGGCTTTGTGTCCTTGAGCAAGACACTGGACTCCTAACTGCTCCCGATGAGCAGGTTGATGCCTTGGAAGGTTGCCTCTGCCGCCTGTGTCTAGGGATTTTGTTGTCCTAACCATTATACCTAAGCCTACTGGATAATAAAAGGTAATTTGTTGGGCACACAAGCCAAATACATTATTCTCCTTATAAACCAGCTTTAATACAATAGAAATGGGGCAGTAACTCACTGATCATCGTCAAGGAAATGTGGACAAATAACCATCAGCCTTGTTCTTTGGTTTATGGCTTTGAAATATTTTTTAAATGCCCATAAATAGCCAAAGTCTCAGGGAATAAAATAAAAACATCAGCTGCCAGGCACTCGTAAGCGAAGTCTAATTTATACTCCTCTGCACTACGGCGTATAAATCAGGCTTTAGGTGACTTTCAAATTACTTCAACAAATGAGGGGAAAACCTGTCAGAGCCCTTACCAACAAACTTCTTCTTTATAGCGTCCTTTGAGCTGGCATACTTCATCTTGTCCTTGATCGTTGCACTTTCCGGTGCCCTGTTAAAACATTTAAGATAAGAAACAGTTTTTTAGTTGATGTTCAACACATGATTAAAATCTCTATTAACCGCATTAACCCTGGCATCCCCGTTTTGGGCAAAGAGAGATTTGTCAAGATATTTCCAGAAATGGCTCTACATGCGCTCAATGCGTTGCATTCTTAGTTAGGTTATTTTTGAATAGCCAAAGTATAAAATATGGCTCCAGTGGTTAACATAAGTGCACAGAATATATAGAGTCATTTATATTACACTCTTAACTGTGTATACCTACCACATGATGAAGATCAAGTCATTCTTGGGGCTGACGTTGGTTTCGTAGGCACAGTCGTAGAGAGCGTAGCGACATGCAGTGTCGGGCACCTTGCTCATGATATACTTGAACTTGAACTCTTCGTCCGTGAGGTCTTTCACCCGTACTTTACTGGTTTCGTCTGGGATGATGTAGTTGCCGTCGATGACGAAGAGGCAGAACTTGCAGTGCTCCTGTGGGTCCTCTCCAGCCATGTTTAACCTCATCTTGTTAAACAGGTGCAGCACATCTTCGACGACCTCTATTCCAGATGCCTGTAACAGAACAACAAAGATGTCAATGGCTATGAAAAAGAGGTAGATTATGCACATCCCTACAGTTCTTGATACAAGCGGTGCTGGACTAAAGAGACTCAAAGTAAAGAAAGGCAATGTCTGCTCAGTGAGTCGCATTGCAATCTACACATTAGCCTCGATCTTGAGATACCTTGTAGTGGATATTTTGGCCCAAGGGTGGCACTGCTAGAAAGGCCAAGGGGTCACCATAATCAGTCATCCTCTGAGTTTTAAGGTGCAGAGGACAAATCCATGACAACCCAGCCACTAGTTTGAGATTCTTGTTTTGGTGGTGGACACATTACCCCCCTATCTATCTATCTATCTATCTATATCTATATCTATATCTATATATATATAAAAGTGCTAAACAAATGCATAGATGTATACCTACGCTTACACAGACATCCTTCCCTTTTATCTATGCCTTCATTGCGTTGTTCATCCCAATAAAAGTAGCCTAGATGACAATTGTGTGACAGATAATTGAACAGTAATCATGCAGCATGCTCAACGTTCATGGCCCATTCTGTGATGTCCCCAAAATACACATTTTGTACTTGCATCAAAAAAAAGTGACCACATTTTAAATAATACTGGAGAAAAAAAAAAGAAAAAACTATTAGCCAAGATTAGACACAACAAACAAAACAAACATGAAAGTGTTTGACAATTGCATTCCATGAGTGCAGTGTGAATGCTTGAAGGCCTGGCCTCTCTCTCTCTCTCTCTCTCTCTGCCACACATTCCAGGTAGAGAGAGGAACAAGTTAGCACACGTCCGCCCTGAGGCATTCTTTAAGGACAGGTTTGAAGTCAGACTGAAAGATCTCTCCATTTCAGAGAGAAAAAAAACCACACCTTGAACAAGAAACCTTTTCCATATACTCCATTCATTAAAAAAAAAAAGAAAAAAGTTTATTTGAAAGCACACACACACACACACACACACACACACACACACACACACACACTCTCTCTCCAAATAAATGTCAAACTGTGCAACAGAACGGCGAGAACGTGCACAACACGTTTCATTTGAAAGATTGTTAGATAGTGGGAGACACAGTGCTGGCTTTAGGTTTGGGAGTTTTACACACAGCGCGTGAAACACGCCAAAACTACCACCAGTCGACGGATATATTCTCTACAAAAAGAAATGAAAGCCACTAAAAAAACCTTTTCTATCAAGTTTTAGAATTAGAATAATTAACTTAAAAAAGCCACTCACCATGTTTGACTGCTGGTGGATGTTTTTTAGGAACCAAGTCGGGAGGGAAGAAGAGGAGCGTCAAGGAAGGAGCTTGTTAACAGCAGCTGTGATCTTTGCAGAGTTAGAAGGGAGGCTGGTTTTAACGTTTCATGTATACGTCCGCGTACGACGGTGCCGCGCGCCCGAAAATAGCCGATCTACAAGCTCGCGGCGCGTCGCGTCCGCCATGCGCCGCGAGCTTGTAGATCGGCTATTTTTTTCCCCGAGCGGCTCGAGTGGGAGGAGTCATAGATTTGAGCAGCGCGAGCGCACCTCTGCCGTGAACTGAACGTACTAGACACGCCTCTTTCTGCTTTTCCCCCCTCAGGTGAGAATGACCAGGGTTGCCATGCCCGCCTATTGTAAGTGAACTTGGGCTTGTTTTTTCCAGTAAAGTCGCTTGTAATTTCAATATTATATTATATTATATTACTATATATTTGGGCTTGCTGTCTTAAAGTTGTTTAAACCAGTGGTTCTCAAACATTTTCATGTCATGGACCCATAGTATGTATATCTGTCTGTCTCTTATATGTCATCATGATTTGTGTGCATGGGGATCTCATCTTAAACAAGCTCAGTGCTTAATGAGTCTTCCAGTTTAGTAGACCTTGTATTGTGAATTTGTACTTCCATGTACTGTTGTTCTCATGTCTTACTAAATAAAGTACATTAATCAATCAATCAAACCCCCAAATTAATTTGTATTTGTCCCTAGCCTAAACCCCCATCTGAAAATAATGTTTAGCCAGGGGAGCCCCATACAAGATTTAAGTTTAAATGTTTAAAAAAATCTTCCAAATCTTCCAATTTTTTCCACCCCAAGTTTTGAAAATAGCAGATCTACAAGCTCACAACGCGTCGCATCACGACGCTTTGTGAGCTTGTAGATCGGCTATTTTCAAATGGCCATTGTTGTATGTGAAAGTGCAGATGTGGCCCATAGTCACTTCTTCTGGGCTTGTTTTCATAGACATGGTTGCTTATTTCTCTCACAAGATCTGGCAACACTGAGGAGAACCCACAATGTTACATTTATTTGCACGCTTCCTTCTGTGTTGCGTTTTAAACAACATTTAAGAGGAAAAAAATCGAAATAAATTGTGGACGTTGCTTTTTTCACAACAGCGGCGTTGTTTGTCATCGTATCCCGGTGAGCTAAAAGTCAAGACTTTTCATTCTCAGATTAAAATCCCCCCCACAGGTGAGTCGGAGCCAATAAGGGGAGGGATGTGCAAATGACACCCTTATATGGAGAACAGACCTGCCTGTCCAAATGTTAAGCATTTTGGGCGAGATGCGTTTCAACAGCCTTATAAGGGCAAAAGGGTTGGAAAAGTTGACTGACAAGAAGTAGACACACACATGTTTTGCAGGGATATTAGATTTAAATGCAACTATTGGTAAAACAATTATAATACATACATTTAAAAAAAGATATACATCTTTTTTTAAATGTATGTATTATAATTGTTTTACCAACAAATATTTTTAAATAGTTATGTATATATATATATATAGAGAGAGAGGGAGAGAGATAGAGATGTATAAAGATCCATACTGTGTGCATCAGATGTCTTTCCACCAAACAACACACATTTGCTATGATTGAATAAACCTGTTACTGCCAAATTTCACATCTCAAAAATTAAATGGCAGAAAAAAGAATTCTGAGATCAGTTGGCTTGAGATTTGTTTTCATCGAGAGACTGGTTTCTTTGTTAGATGGCTCATTTAAAACAGAATGTCATTATAGTTATAGTGTGTGAATTCACAAATGGGAATGGGTCCAGAGTAGGAGTAACGTGGGCCCCGGTAGTGCTGTTCAGAGCAGTGGTGGAAAAAGTACTCAAATGTTTTACTTAAGTAAAAGTATCAATACTGCAATGTAGAAGTACTCCGTTACAAGTAATAGTCTGGAATTAAAATTTTAATTGAGTAAAAGCACAAAAGTATTGGCATCAAAATGTACTTAAAGTACCAAAAGTAAAAGTACTAAAATGTTTGAAAATAGCAGATCTACAAGCTCACAACGCGTCGCGATGCGACGCGTTGTGAGCTTATAGATCGGCTATTTTCAAATAGCCTATGTATAAAACGGGGCTAAAGTGATAATGTATGTTTTATAATGTAATAATTTATATCTGCAAAGTAACTAAAGTTTTCAAATAGTTGTAGTGGAGTAAAAGTACAATATTTGCCTCTGAGATGTAGTGGAGTAGAAGTAAAAGTATTGAACATTGGAAATACTCCAGGAAAGTACAAATACCTCAAAAATTTACTAAAGTACAGTACTTAAGTAAATGTACTTAGTTACTTTACACCACTGGTTCAGAGCCAGAGGTGTGTCTCTGAGTTGTTTCAGAGAGATAGGTGTGGTGCACTGTATAACCTAAAGACAGGATTAAAATCCATTACACATCATCTTCTAAAATCCAGCCTTCATGGCCAACTACAAAATGGAGATTTTCTTCAGTGAATAATGATTATGGACAAGAGGAGAGACTGTAATTCATTGTTTATTTTCCTCAAGGGGCGATAGTATACAATAGCAATGGTATACAAATGTAAATAAACTACTTTCAATACAGATCATTTTCTTTGTAAACGTAATTGTACAAGACGTTTAATGTTCAAGAAGTTTAATGAAAATATGTTCTCCCCCCCCAAAAAAAAAGAGTCCTGTGTTGCTTGTCTGTAAACTTGTAGATCAAACTGCTCAACGGGGACCCATTCTTCAGCTGTAGACAGGCCTGCTCTATAGCATTGACACACTTAGCCACTAAGTGGAAAACACAAGAACACCAAGTTAGTGCACAGTCTTCATCTATCAATGCACACTTTTTTGTAATGTATTATTTTCTTTATTTTAACAATTGGTTCCAAGAGGCCAGCATCAAGATTATGTTAACATTGCAGATAAGCGACATACAACAGTGTCTGACAGAAAAATAGGACACTATGTAAATCAGAAAACATGGTTAAAACCAAAAGACAGTTAAGATGTTAAACATACCTGAAACATGTTAAGCTCCACCTCACCAGACTCATTCTCGTCCATGGACTTGAAGGATCCTATTGTAAATTAGAAAAAAAATCTGATTCAGCTATAACTTCATGAGCGTGTATTACTGTAGTGATGATATCTGGACATGAGGATGAACCGTACTGAAGAGAGACTCCAGGCGGACCAGGCAGCACACAAAGTTGTCAAAATCAATGGTGAGATCTGGTTCGCTATAGCGGGCAACGATAATCTGGTGCAGGGGGTTGTTGAGAGAAAAACCTTTAGAAGAAGACAAAGAGCAGAGTGAATGCTTCAAATATGTGTCTGACACAAGGTAGAAATGCCCACTGAAGTGATTGAAACATTGATGTTACATTGTAGAAACTGTGGTACAAGAAAATTTTTATCATGTGATAATTGTGAAATTTTAGAGTTTAGAAGCATGTGTTTGCCCTTGCTCAACAGAGGTTTCCGTGGAGAAATGGCAAACACACCCAAAATTTATATCTCACCAGCATCCTCCACAGCCAGGCGCATCTCAGAGGAACTCATACAGCCAGAGTTGTCTGCGTCTTTGTCCCTGTAGAGAGCCTGGTGGAGATGGGGAAACATTAATATAAACCCTACAGCCAAACGATGGGACACTTTAATCAGCTACTCTGAAACTAGAAAAAACATTCATCGAGCAAAGCCATCTCTGACTCAGTGATATACGTTGGATATCAGTGAAATATCTGTGACCAGATACCTTCTCGATAACCCAAATGACATACAGTAGGTTTCTACATATCTGCACCTCCCGAAACATAATCCCATTAGACCTTTAGCATTGGAAAATGTCAAGTGACTCCTAGGGGTTTGTGTTAAGAGCAAAAAAACACAAAGTACACACCAGGAATTTTTCAATCTTAGTCCACAGGATCTTAAATTCCACTAGTCCCAGTTTGCCAGTTCCATCTTTCTATGAAGAGAGTCAAGGAGGAAACAAGAAATTCTCTGTATCACAGACAACTGTGAAGCCTGATTTATACGTACAATAGCCATACAACGTTTCATCGCGACGTGTTTTGAGCTTGTAGATATGTTCATTTGTTATAAATTAAATAAAAATTGAGCATGACAATAGAAGGCAGAGAGAAAGGATACATCCAGCAGGTTGACCATGTTGCGGCACGTAGCCAAACTGAACCCATTGGTTTTGATGTCACTCCCTGAAAAAGATCATCATACAGAAATTGAATGATTTGGTTTTCATGCTACGAAACCACATTTACTTGGATTGGAATAATACATCATTTCACTTACGCTTAGTCACCACACGGTTCAGAATTCTTTGCAGCTCAAATGCAGAAATCTCACTGTCCTAATAGAACAAATAACATAATTGCTACAGTACATGATCAAATGTATATTTTGAAACCCAGTTTAGCAATATTTATCAAAATCGTAACATACTTACATGTCCAGCTAGTTTCTCAAACAGATCCTTAAACCGCTCACCGATATCATCCTCATCCACTTCAATCTGAAAGTGGGAAGAGTATTCAGTATTTCAGTATTTTCATGCTCCAATGCAACATTAATCAATTTAAAGAAAAGGAAAGTACACAGTAAAATCTGCTGTGTTCATTGAATTAAAGTGAAATGAACACTCAGAATTTTTTATATTTTTTTATAAGGTCTAAGGTTTCACCTCTTCCACATGGCAGTCTACGATGTCATCCAACTCTCTGAAAAATAGATATACAGTAGTCACAATATGATTTTTGTAGTATACAATAACTTGTTTTAATAAAAACCATATACAGTAGAAGTGTAAAAGTCTCCTAGTGGCACCATAACGGCACAGTCAGGTCTTGAGTTTAAATCCAGCACAAGCCCTGACCTGTTTGCCATCCGCACTCTCCACCCCTTCTTCCCTATCTCTTTCTATGCGTTACATAATGAAACAAAAATGCAAGTCTTCACAGCATGCACACCGTCAAACGGTAGTTCAATCTGTGACTAAATGGAACGTACTGGAAATCGGCCTCTTTCTCAGAGAACACCCGCACATAGAAGTCCCCATTCTTGTTGGGCTCAAAGGTGGAGGGGAGGATGAGGTATTCCCCGGGGGGGAGACAAAAACGGCTGCACACTTCTCGCAGGTTGATGAAGGTCTCTGAGCGAGCTGCTGACGCGTTGCGCAAGAAGAAGTCGCGTTTCAGGTGGATTTGCCTCTTGCCAGCATACTGGAATATAACACACAGTTTAGTCACATGAGGGCGCCCTAACCCAAGACAAGCACCGTTTGTGACTACCCAGACGGGGTAATGACACTATTGCATATCATGATAATATGAAATCTTTATACTTCATGAGAAATGATTGGGATGTTATTCTGGGTCAATCTGTTTGCATACATACCTCCTCAGGCACCTAGAGGAAGCAAATCAACAGAAAAAAATCAGTGCAAAAGTGATAGGTATCATTTCATAATCATCACCATAAAATCTCTATTTTAACCAAAAGCCTTAAATTAGACTGCAATTGCATAGAATAGACCTGGCTTCACCATAGTAGCTTGGTAGCATTTAAATAGCATTTTAAAAACACAATAACAACAACCATAATCAATATTTCTACCTCGTAGATGGCAAATCCAACAGTCTGCATGTCCCCCCCCATCTTCCTCATGGCACGTCTGTTCTTCTGCATCAGGCCCACCAGGAATGTGCATCCCTCCTCATCACCATCATCAGCATCATCATCCACCTCCTCCAGCTTGATGACAAACTGGGGGTTCGTCCAGAAAGTATCTGGGAAGGAGAGACTGGGTCACTGTGTGCAGCACATGCATCAGATAAATTATCAACTGGATCAGTTAAAAAATGTAAAGACTTAGTAAGTCAGAAAATTGTTATATTGAAAGACTTTGGTTGGTTACAATGATAAAACAGGTACCATAAATCATACTGATTGGTTGATAGCTATGGTATAATAAGGTACATCCCTCCTCCCTCTTATTGGCAGCTTAATGCCTTCGTTATAATTTATATCACTCAACAGCTAACAAAAACATGATATATTGTGATTATTTTACAGCTAGGGGTTGCCAGTCTGACGCGCAGTTGGGCATGCTGCTGTATGCACAATGCGAGGACATGGCTGTGATTTCCAGTAATCACAACATAGTGGCCTGTCATGAGGTATTGCTGGTTAAGCGTTACCCACTTTAACCCGAGCATCCTTATTTTGGGCATGTCATTATAAACAAAAACATAATAAAATGGCAGATCTACAAGCTAAAGCTGCAATCAGTAAGATTCATGCCCTACCCGGTTTGAACCCTGGTCTCCTGTGCATGCCTAAATCTCTTTAATAGAGTACACATGCTTGCTCAGGGGAGATATTACATTTTGACCTTCAGGGCAGGCAGTACTACTTGTCAACCAGTAGGGGTTCAACCCGACCACAGGATCTAAATTTCTCAATAGAAGAGCAACTACAGTTATGTTCATATTGTATGAACATGCTCTACCATACAGATTGGTCAAAAATACACTCAAACAAAGGAGTTATGGATTGCAGCTTTAAGTGCTTAAGGAGAAGAGATCAAGGTCGGTGTTATATTAGGTACCTGGAAAGTTCCTGCAACCCCCAGCAGTCGAGCCCCTTCTCCATCCCTCGTCAAACTCTGACAACGCCCACTTCTTGTGTTCATCATCTGTGAGCACATCTGGGGTGAGGTTACAGATCTCCAGTCGAGAATAGAGGCGCAGAAAGTCCTTAAACGATATCCTGTGGAGAGAGGAGGAAGAAGAAAACTCATTAAAAAGGGTTGAAATGGCATTTTTACTTATAGTCAATATGCCAGTCTGCTTCACACGTGACACATGAGCTTGTAGATCAACTATTTTCACAACTAATCCTACGCAGGGCGTAAGTGGTTAAGACCAGTGATGAATCTTTGTCATATGTAGAGTATTGTCTGGATGCTGCGTTTCACCCTTACAGTAGTATGTGCTGTGTGTGTGTGTGTGTGTGTGTGTGTGTGTGTGTGTGTGTGTGTGTGTGTGTGTGTGTGTGTGTGTGTGTGTGTGTGTGTGTGTGTGTGTGTGTGTGTGTGTGTGTGTGTGTGTGTGTGTGTGTGTGTGTGTGTGTGTCCTGGACCATCTAGCTGCAGACACCAATGGGGTCACGTGACAGAGCAAGCCTCTGTAGTATCAGGGGAGGTGTAGGAGAGAGAGCAAAGGGTTAACTGTGTGCAGCAATATGGGTGTGTCTCACCTGAACTGGGTTAGCCACACCAGCATGCAAAATGCGAAAGAGCTGTGGAACAGCCATGTTGACATATGCACTGTATGCCTCTACTGCACACAGTTCCTACCTTGAGGTCACACCTCTTTACCTTACTCTGCCAAACTTGTATTGCTCTGTATTGCTCTTTGCTCTGGACAAAACGTGTCAGCTAAATTGTCTAAAATGTAAATACATGCAATGGATGCAATTGGTAGCTTTAGTTGCAAGCTGTCAATACCTATTGGTTTCAAAGAGGAGTTGCAATTCAAAGACAGCAAAATATGAAGAAGTCGAAATTTGTAGGCAAGGTGATGAAATATAGCAATTTTTTGTAAGGTTTACCAGAACTCTCCATCTTCGTCACGGTTGGTCAGCCTAGCACGGTCGTCATCGCTCACGTACCGCCACTCAGAGGAACTATACAAAATATACAATACATTCACAGTTAAAATGGGAGGATGTCTAGCTAGTGTACCAAAATCACTGCTTTCCTTGTATGGACTATCTGTCAGACAGAATCACACCGATTCATCTTCAGAAGCAAAGACATTTAGAAACAAGTGAGTAAACAGGTTGTTGTTCAAAGAGGACACACATCCAAATGGAATGTCATCTATCTGTAACACCCTAGGCACCCAGTACAAGCTCTGGAAACACATTTTCCATAACAACGTAATTGCAATGACTCCACACTGGGTGTGTCTACAGTATGTGTGTATGTTGTTCTTGTGGCTAATGATGGTGACTGACTGAATACCTTAGGTCTTACTAGGTTGGGCTCCATTATGTGAAGTAGGTAACCAATGGCACATTCACAATTGCATAATGTGTTTGCTGTCATATACGGTGTACGAATGCACTTGTTGAAAATGCCACAGTCCATATATAATGGTGAAACAAATCTGTGTGTGGCATAATGTGCACAGCATGACTCGGGTACAATTACAAATCAGGCAGGAGATGACATGTCTCAACAAGTGAGATACATAGCGAATCAAATGCATCTCTGCATGTTAACAATGCCGTTCTTATGGCATGGCTCTACAGAAGGCTAGGAGGGCCAGTCAGTGTGTTCTGTAGACCACACCTTCCTCCACAAAAAAAGAATTCCAGTTATGTTTTAGAATTATTTTAATATTTAACATTATTTCTTATAATTAATATCAATGTCAACAGGGCTCTGATTGAGCTGAAACCTTTGGAGTCATACATGATAGATGACTGTCATCACAGGCTGGCCACATAAAGCTCTAGAGATCCACATTGGAGCCACGCCGTTCCAATATTTCTCAGGATTTCTATGCTTTATTTCTTAAATAGGAGAGTGTAGAGAGACAGGAAACCCAGGCCAGAGAGAGGAGAGACATGCGAGACAAGACCAGGAGTGGGGTTCAAACTCCGGTCCTTGCGGCTCACAAGACAGAGTCACCAGGCAGGCACCCGAGGCCATCATTACTTACTTGTCACTCCAGGGTCCAGTCCATTCCGTCTGACCCCAGGGGTTCCTCACCCTGACCAGCTGTACCATGTCCCCTCTGTACTCCACCTAGACAACAATGTAAGTGTCAAATCATTCTTAATCGAAAAACAAGAGAGTACACACATACAGTACCACACCTCATACCACTTCACTCCGTATGTCAGTAAAACAAAGTACTGTAGAATAATCTCTAGTATTTCTGAATACCTTCAAAATGTTATCTCTTGTCATGCGAGAGGCAAGAGTTATTAGCTTAACCTAAAATAATGGTCCATGTATCTATCTAGAACTACTTATGCGGGACGAGACACCATTTCCCTCACCTGGTCTGCTCCAGTCAATGAGTAGGCATGACCTTTCACCAGTTTTCTGGACGTGATGGCTTCCGAGTCTGCTGAGCTGGTGATCTGGAAGGGGGGGGACATTCCAAATAAGATACAACAAGTATGAGGTAAATAACAACAGACAACATGAATCATGAAGAAAACACTATGTCTATGCTTGAAATAATCCAATCAAACAAACATCAATTGAGCATCCCAGAAGAGAGCCTCTCTCAATGGCTTTTCGGATTATTTTGAAGAGGGGAGGTCCTGACTTCTTAAGGTCATGGCTCTCAGCGATGCCCCCAGTGAAGTCCTCAAAGCCCTCAGTGGTGGAACCTCCAGAGAGGGCCTCATAACATCCATTCACCCTAAAAGATGGAAAAAAGTTAAGAAAATACCTAACTGAAACAGACATTTAGATAAGATGGAAACAAAGAAATCAGTGTCAGACAGATAGACTCCCTAAATCCGTTTTATGGCGGTGAGCCATCTAGAAGAGCGTTTGGCTGGATGGCTGGATGGATGTCCACCAAATGTTTGAGTGCCCTTGTAGCTGTCCATGGTAAACCACTTCAACGATCAATGCCAAATTTCTTGTGCATGTTGCCAGTAGGCCAATGAAGTCAATCCCCCAATTGTGTGTGTGTGTGTGTGTGTGTGTGTGTGTGTGTGTGTGTGTGTGTGTGTGTGTGTGTGTGTGTGTGAGTATCACTATATGTATATATATATGATCAATCAGAGATTCACAGGAAAGCCACCTCTTTTAGTACATTTTTATGGAACAGTAGTAAGGTCTCGAGAATAAAAAGAAGCACCTTAGTGTTATATCTTACAAGAAATGCAATATATATAACATTTATATATTCTTTAAAGGGTGGGCTAGGTCTACCGGACCCGGAAATGTTTTTCTGGAAGCCAAGATTAGGCCCCAATATATCGGTAACTGGTTTAATAGGGAACATTGTCCCACATGGACCCAAATTGAAGGGCACATTCTTAAAGTACAGACCTTTCCTAAATCCCTTACTGTTTCATGTAAAAAATATACTATATGAATATTATAAGGCTTATACAATAGCACTAAAAGAGAAATGGGAAAGGTGTCTTGATATCCAGATCACAGATGGAGCGAGATTTAATGAGAAATGACAGAAGTTGCATCAGTACCAGGTATAAAGCTCTACAATTACAAACATACCACATACATAGAGCATAAAACCAATTCATCCCTCTCTGCCCCTGCTGCGAACTGGATACGCTCATACATACTGGTGGTGGCTGGAGATTGTGCATGTTCTTGAGAAAGGTCTATTAAGGGAAATATCTTTATCTCTTGTGATTACAATGTTGGGGGACTTGGCCAGATCTAACCCTTCCCTCCCAAATGATAGAAGGTTTTATTAACTAATGTATGAACTACTGTATTATGGCTGCAAAACAATGCATCATGTGCATCATATGTAAGTGGAATCATGAGGAACCCCCTAGTATCACCTAGCGGATTAATGAGGTAAATTCATGTAATCCTTTAAAGAACATGCGTAGCCCATGGCTGTTCCAGGACTTGGGATCCATGGATGAGTTACATGGAATCTATTTAATTTAATATTTTATGTGTTTATCTCTGTATCTTAAAAGGTTAGGGTAAGTGATTTACTTTGGTTAACATAAGTGTTAAATAGCTCTATATTCTGATAGTACGCATTGCTACAGTATAGAGTGTTTGTTCAGTAAAAGGAGTCTCCATGTCTCTCCAGCTCTTTATTAAACAGACAATGCATTTTCAGTACTCTCTCCTGATTGGCTTAAAATGTGTCACCTACAGTACCTGAAAATGTATTATATTCTGTTTACTAAAGAGCTGGAGAGACCCCTGTGACCGAACAAACGCTCTGTAGCAATGATTACTATCAGAATATAGTACTTTAACCTTTTAACAACAACAAAAAATATCACTTACCCTACTTTTAACTTTGTGGGATGGGAGGGATGTCGGAGAGCCTATCTCTGTGTGGTATCGAGAAGAGGTGGTATGTGTATGTATAGTATGTGTCAAATGCTATATATCTTTTGTTATTATGGCACTGGTTTTATGTTATGCAAGTGAATAATAATAATGAATAAACAACATTAAAAAAACATGTGATTTATTCATACTTAGCATAGGCCTTCTCCAGAAGGGCACTCCAGAACTCAGAACCCTCCTCTGAGTGAACGAAAAGCAGCTTCCCATCTTTGGTGGGCAATCGGTCATCAACCACCACATCCGTCCAGTCACCAAACTGCCAGAGCTGAAGATCACAACACGACACTCCATAGAATCAACCCTCGACAATGCCTCTTTTCATGTGCTATAATCTTTTGTTGTTGCTTTAGTGAGGAGAACTGTGAGGGTAGGGTTATTTGGAGGCACGGTGTGTAGGTATTACATAACTGCCTCAGACAGTATTATTTTAATATGTCAGAGAGTACCTGAAAGTGAAAGATGCCGGCGTAGCCCTCATCAAAGCTTTGGCCATGGGGAACAACCCGGGCCAACACTGACTTGTTCAGAGTCAAGGACGCAATGGCTGCCAGAAGCCAGCAGTCACCTGTACACAGGAGTTTACTGTGAGAAGAAATACTAAGCACAACAAAGATTGTAAATTGCCAATTGCTGACATCAAACTAATTATAGGATCAAATATGGGACCATGGCGGAAATAAGTGTTCTTACTTTAACATGTTATCCTTGGATAGTTGTCTTTTTATGTGTCTGATAGGCCATAAAGCCAATCAATCAATCAATCAATCAATCAATAGGTGTTTACTTTGACGGATCATGCCTCGGTTAGGCAACTGTCATTCTTTTGTTCTCTTATAATTACCGGCTTCATGCCGGTAAAACAACAGAATGTAACCTCTCCCACACATGCATGCGTGAGACTGGGTGTAGACTGAATATAGCAAGTATGGAATTTGTACATGGTGACATATAGGCTACATGCTGTAAGCGAGTGTGCTGTAGAGAGGACTGCAATGGGTGTGCCCTTTTGTAAAATACTGGTCTTATCATATAATCTAAAATGATTTGAATGCCATTTGGTTTGCTTTTACTTTGTTTCACCGGGCACTTCCTTCAAAGTTAAGTTACAGAAGGACAGGGATTCTAACCAATATAAGAGAGAGAGAGAGAGAGAGAGAGAGAGAGAGAGAGAGAGACTTACCAAGTGCTCCTTGGCATATATCAGTCCTGGATGCATCTTCAATTATGAATTTTGGATCGGAAACCAGTTCCTGATAGAAAACAGACAAACAGACATAATAGTGTTTTTCTTTTCTTACTCTTCCCACTATCAGATGAAACCTTGAGAACTAACTGCAGTTATCATTGTTGTTGTTGTTCAGCTCATTTTGCAGTAGGCTAAGAGGCCTATTTGTGGCTACAGGATGTTTTAGTTAGCCTACCAACAGTAGCCATGTGAAACAGGTGTTTCGTTCAGTTTAACTGTTTCTTTCGATGATTCTTCGATGATTAGCTATGGGTAAAAGGAACACTAACGTGAAAAACATTGCCTTTCAAGACAAGTAGGCTATAACAATTATGATGTTATCAATATTAAAATATCTATATATAACAATCATAACAGGAAGCAGCACTATCCATTTCGTAATTATCAAAACAAAATAGTTTAAGTCACACCCAGCCCAACACTGAACCAGCTGGAGGAAATTCATAAATGACCTATGCTCCCCAAAGAGCAAAAGCCTTAGGGTTTAGGTCAAGTCAAGTCAGCACCTGCACCATTATTTGGCGAATGGAGATTGAAGGCGTCTTCCTGAACAACAAATAGCCAAACAACAGCAGTTTGCTATTGGAAACCCCTAGGTCTAGCATATTTAGTGCATGGCAGTCCATGTGAAGTGACTCATGTGAGTTGATTTTGTCATACAAATCTACACCCAGTGGTGTAAAGTAACTAAGTACATTGTCATTTACTCAAGTACTGTACTTAAGTAAAAGGGTTTGAGGTATTTTTTACAGATACTATACTTTTACTCCACTACAATTATTTGAAAACTCAGTAACTGTAAACAAACAAACACAACTAGTAACTGTAGTTACTAGTTACTTTGTAGATTTTGATTATTATTACAAAACATACACTAACCACTTTCAGCCCTATACACTCATGTGAGCTTGTAGATCTGCTATTTTCTAAAGATTTGTATGCAATTTGAAAACTTCATCCTGCACAAAATGAGTACTTTTACTTTTGGTACTTCAAGCACATTTTGATGCCAATACTTTTGTACTTTTACTCAAGTACATTTTGATTACCAGACTTTTTACTTGTAACAGAGCATTTCTACATTGCAGTATTGATACTTATACTAAAGAAAAACATGTCAGTACTTTTTTCCACCACTGATATTTTTAGTGCATGGCTGTGTCTATGCGAGGTGACATCATCATGAGAGTTGTTTTTTCGTCATCCAGATCTACACCCACCGTCGGTCTCTTCCAGGTGACCCCTCTGGTCTTGTAGGAGCCTGGTCCCAGCTCCTCGAACCCCAGGGAGGCGGTCTGGGCCTCGAAGGCATCATCCGTGAACAGCTGACCGCGGTCCAGACAGTCCCTCCTCAGAGCCTCGAAGTCCTGGTTCAGGTACTTCACCGCCTGCGCGTTGGTGCCCACTCCCTGCGCCTTCAGTCGGTTGTGTTGCAGTTTGGACGCGATCCCCGCCATGCTTGCCATTAAATGGTGGAAACCTGTTAAACTGCGGTTGAGGACTGGCGTGTGAATGAATGTGTGTCGATCCTGGGCTGGCTGCAGGCAGGGTGACTTTTTGCCTAGGTTACAGGTTGTTGGCTGGGAGGTGACAGTCTCCACCCTCTTACGCACAGGTTGATACACCCTTTTGTGTTGGTCTGGTCAGATGCAGACATATAGCCCTGATACGAACTTCAACATAGTGTTTGCACTTTCTCCATTTACGGCCCGTCCATCTACACAAACGTTTAGATTTCAAATATAAAGTGCTAACCCCATGGCCACAAATGTTAAAATGATTTACGGGCTCTCAGAAGTACTTGTATGTTCCGTATTGTTAAATAAAAAGCATTTTAATCCGATTGGTGGCCATTTTATTCATAGAGTTATAATGTATCAGAGTGCAATACACCTTCCAACCGACAAGGTCGCGTGGTTGAAAGCGTGGTGAAAAAACGTGAAAAATGGCCACCGATCAGATTAAAATGCTTTTCATTGAACAATGTGGAAGATACGGGCACTTCTGTGGGCTCGTACATAGTTGTTACATTCGTGGCCATGGCTTAAGTATTTTATATTTGATATCTGAACGTTTATGTAGACGGGTCGTAAATAGAGAAGGTGCAAACACCAGGTTGAAGTTCATCCTTGACGGTCGTGACAGACTACCAGCGTGTGATGCATGGCTAATGCAGACAGAGCCTGACAGTTGTGTGATAGTGAGTGATACTGATATATTGAATTGCCCTTTCTGATTAAATAAAGGTTAAAAACAATGGTGCTGTATGTGATAAAAAATGAGTGAATCTGAATGAGTGGCAGAGGTTTCAGTTGATCTTTATTTGGTTTAGGAAAGCACACAATGCAGTGATTTTAGCCAAACTGGCTAAGAAGCAAAATATGGAAAGAACATTTAAAAGAATTGTGCAAATCAACTTTTCTGAGAAGGCTAGGCCAGGCCTAGATATTGTAGACTGAAAAGCCATCTCCTTTAGTTGAGCTCTTGTTTTCTTGCTACTATTAGTTGATTGCCAGGCACAGAGAACTTGTCCAACAGCTCTAGGAGCTGGATAGACTAGATTGACTTGCATATTATTATATTTAAAGAAAATACACACCTGTGACATATCTAGTTCAATCTTCCCTCCGTGATTTTCGTCCATAGTTTTGAACATTTCTGTATGAATAAAACATATAACTCACATTTAGATCAACCAGATACATGTTTATACCAGATATGTGTGTTTATTGTTGGTTGCACTTACTGAAGAGCATTTCCAGTCGAATGAGGCACCCAACGAAGCAGTCAAAATCAATGGCATAACGGGAGTCTGCGTATCGATCAACAATCCCCTGCAGCACAGCACTGTTGACTTGGAAACCTTATGGGAGGAATATCCAACACAATCAGCACAGTGATTCTCAACCTATTTAATTTCAAGGACCACCAGTTTGATATGCTTTAGTTTAGGGCCACAAACCCCCCATTTGATATGATTTATGTATTTATTTAATCTCTGGGACCCCAGTCACCTTAAAATTCTCTGTAAATGTAACTCTGAGAAATAGAACTATGGACCCTCAAGGGTTATTTTGGTTCCAATAATGGAACTAAATGTACCCTTTAAAGGGTTCATTTTATTCCATTTTGTACTCTCTCAGAGTTACAGACCTGTAAAAGTCCATTTGGTTTCTAAATATCCGAGGACCTAGTCTATTAGCACAAGGCAGGTTTCAGAGACATCATGGTATTAGTTCTAATCATAGCAGTCATAAGGGTGGTGTAAGATGTAAATATGTAGGCTTTACGATACACGGCCTCTCCCATGCTTGTTTGTGTTCAGAGACATTTAATATGAGCGTTTGTGTGCGGAAGTCCCCAAACTGGTTTATCCGGTCTGTATGCCTAATATACTTTATGTCCACCCACAAGAAAAACAGAGTCATAGCCTATTTACTGTACATTAATAAAAAATACAGTTGATACATACATATACGTATGCTGTATAGCTTGATGTTTGGTTTCCATAATTTCAGTTACTCTGTTTCTATTTTTGGACCTCATATTGTCCACAATACACTTGTTAGTGGAAGATTGCCCAGACAAATTCCTGAACAGGGTGGTTAAAATCTCATCCATATCGGGAGAGAAAATAACCCATGCCTCATGGATCATCTACTGTTTTATCTCCTGGTAAACAGTGGTATTTAGCATTGCACGTAGTCGTGTGGCAGTAGAATTATTGCTACCCGCAGAGTATTGCAATCAGTCCTGTCTGTCTGTTTTTGTTTGTTTGTTTGTTTGTTTGTTTGTTTGCATGTTGCTGTTGTTGTTTTTTGTAAGGTAACTTGTGAATGAATGATTTGGAGTGATCAGTCAGCTGTCCCTAAGATTATTAACTTTGGGGCAAAAAAGTCAAGGTCACAGTCAAGGTCAAAATAGAGAATGGATGGGTGGATTTTCATGAAACCTAGCTGCTCTGAAGATATGATTACAATTTGGGTCGAAAAAGTCACGGGTAAAGGTCACAATCGATAGAGACATAGAACAAGAGATGTTTGCACCTCTAGGTGCGTTTGTTTAATTTATGTTGCATTAAGCAATAGCCCTCATAGCAAATAAAGCAAATTGAATTTCCTTTTAATAAAACATGATTCATCATTACCGAGATCATCATTATGTTTGCTGATTCATAAATACTGTATACCATAATCGTATTTAGTCTTCCCTTAGCATGACTTATGTGTGAAACTAATAATGTATCATTGTAAGTTTTGTATAATGCTGAATTTATATTGGATTTCTACGTATAATATGTGGGATTGGTGTAGCTTAAACTGTAACCACTTAAGCCCTATAGTTATACAACAAATATCTTATGTAGCCCATCTACTAGCTCACAACAAACTTGTAGATCTGCTATTCTCACTACTTTTAAAACATTTTAATTAAAAATAATAATAATTCTTTAATTTCTTAGATGCTTTTTTGTTGAAAATTGTTTATAATGACATGCAAAAAAATACGTTGTTGAATGACTGATATAACATCGTTAGTGATGTATTTTTACCTGCTTTTGTCAGTGCACCTCTCATTTCATGGGAACTCATGGTTCCAGATTTGTCGGAGTCATGACTTTTAAAGATTTCCTGCAAATGACAAACACCCAGGAGTATGCATCATATACAAGTGACAAAGGTGCATGGAACCAACAGTCATTTTATTAGAAACTACATAAAAAAAGAACATAGCCTACCAGGTATTTTTGGATTTTCATCCAAAGCTTGTGGAATTCTATCAGTCCCAGTTTAGCACTGCCATCAGTCTTGAGCATGTTAAGGTTCATAAATTAAACTTTTTCTTCAATTCGGGGGATTTTTTTGGGTGTTTTGATGCCATATACACATTAATGTTATCTAAAGGCAAAACAAAAGAAATGCATAAGTTTAAAAAAATCCCACCCTTAGTTTAAAACATCGATTTACTGTTCCACCATGACTATTCTCAAATCTTATTTCAGAACTAAGCACATGGTTGCAAGTCTTGTTAAATGATGAGAATAAAGAGCTGGTTTGTCAAGGTTTAGTGTAAAAAGAGGATACATCCAGCAGGCTCACAATGTGACGACCTGTCTCCAGGCTGAAGCCATCCGTTTTGATATCAGACCCTGGGAGGAGGACACAGTTGTAGGGACAGTGATGACACTAATTCCCAGTTGATGAAAAGTAAAGGCTATGGCATGCATTAGGAAAACTGTAAACTCTACTTACTTTGAGCGACAATTTGATTCAAAACTTGAACCAGTTCAAAGACCGATACTTCTGAATCCTGTATGGGGAGAGAAATTTATTATTATTGTACAACTGTAGCTCCACGTTGAATGATGTTATTAAATTCCTTTTATCGCCAGTTCATGCTTACTTTCCTCTGCAAAACTTACATTGCCGGCAACCTGCTTGAAGAGGCCTTTGAATCGTGGATCAACATCACTCTCAGATAGTTCTGCCTGGATATCAAATGCAATGTTCAAACAAGTTTCACTTTGGTGAATACTTCATATTCACCAAAGTACCAATGCATGGATTTAGATCTAATGCAACATTAAATCCATGCATTCTGGTTGAGTTACAGTGCATCACGTTTATTTGAGCAGGAAGGCACAGTTATTACAACAATTAACAATAATGTCTGTTTGAGAGAATAACTAAATAAAATACATAAGAAAACTGACTTGTGTTACCTACAGTACACATTCAATGATGGGAAACCAAGGATTAAACATTAACAAGACAGACCTAAGACCTAAAAGGGTACAGTTAATATACAGTATATTATTATTATATATTATATTATAAAGGAATATCATTATTATAATCTAATCGACTTTCCTACCTCCTCCTCCTCTATTTTAGCATCAACGTCTTCCTCCATTGGACTAAAAAGGAAAATGTACTGTTTAGGAACATTATGTTGGAACAGCAGGGAGTAAAATTCAACATTTCAAACACTTTTCCACGTGACATTGCAGTCACAGGAACCCTGGGTGTATGGAATATTGTATCTAGGAACCAAAGCTGATTATGTCAGTTGCCCTTCATCTAAATGCAGAAGATACAGAAAGTGGGCTAAACATTTATCTTAGGCAAGCTGAGTTCTGCTGTGTGATTCACACCTTGTTTCTCCCAAACCAACACAGACCAGACTGTGAAGGTTTAGGCCACTAGATGGCTGTATTCACTAGCTATTGATGAGTTAATAAGGAAGTAGTGGAAAAGTATGTTTCACATCTTGATGCAATTGGTTAGAAGTGTGCGTCTATGTGCAGAATAACAGTTTTGTTCTTTGACGGCATGACGCGTCACCCAGGATCAGCTCTTACCTGGTGGCAGCCTGCTTCTCGGAGAACACCCTGAGAAGGAAGGTGCCTTTCTTGTGAGGCTTGAAGGTTGAAGGGATGATGACATATTCTCCCGGGGGCAGGTTATGGCGGCCACACACCTCACGCATATTGATAAAGGAGCTCATAGCCACGAACTTCTGCCTCAGCAGGACATCTGAGCCCAGGTGAACATTGCTGCGACCTTTGTACTGAAGAGTAAAAGAAGTGAGCAAGGAAGGAAGAATGGACATGGAGGATGGAAGGAAAGAGCTCAATAAGTGTGGTCTAAAAGCACCAAGTTGCATTTCACAAATCATAAGATGTTCAACAGCATGAAGCAATGGTGGTTGTACAGAATAGTAATCACTGGCGGAAGGTAACTAAGTACATTTACTCAAGTAGGCTACTGTACTTAAGTACAATTTGTATATACTTTTACTTTACTGGAGTATCCAATTTTCTACTCCACTACATCTCAGAGGCAAATATTGTACTTTTTACTCCACTACAATTATTAGAAAACTTTAGTTACTAGTTACTTTGTTGATTTGGATTATTATTACAAAACCTATGCATATTTAGGCTATTTGAAAATAGCGATCTACAAGCTGTAGATCTGCTATTTTTTATACATCTGGAAACTTGTGAAATGGGACATTCTGCAAAATGAGTACTTTTGCTTTCAGTACTTAAGTATATTTGAATGTGAATACTTTTGTACTCTCACTCAAGTACATTTTGAATACCGGATTTTATTTGTAACAGAGTATTTCTACATTGTGGTATTGGTACTTTTACTTAAGTACAAAATGTGAGTACTTTTTCCACCACTGATAGTAATCAGTTTTGCATTTAGAATTTGAATGAATAAGCAAATTCAGCATTGCTGCCAATGCAAAACAGGCGATGAGTTGGCTACAAACCTCTTCTGGAACCTACAGGAAGGAAAGACAGAAACACATATATTAGGGATTTTTATTCATAATTTGGAAAGCATGAGGTGCAATGGGATCTCATATTAAATGTGCAACAAAGCTGTAAAAACCTGATAGATGGAAAAGCCAATGGTTTCCATGTCACGGCCGAGCCTCTTGTTCCGCCGGCCGTCTTTCTGCATCAGACCCACCAGAATGGTACAGCCGTCCTCCCCATCCAGAGGGTCATCGTCCACATCCTGCAGACGCACCACAAACTGCGGGTTGGAGGCGAACGTGACTGGAACACAAGGGAGATAAACAAACCCTCAGTATAATTGATCATAACTGAAGCTGCCAGGCAGGACTTGACCATTATAAACCGTAGAATAGTACACAGCAAAATCATCAATGTTACTTTATCCACATGAACCCTGGTGTCCCTATATTCTGGGCATGTCATAATAGGTGAAAATTAGGGGAAAATAGGTAAACATTCAGTGAAACTAGATAAATATTTGTCAAATATAGCCGATGTATGTGAGATTGTAGATCTGCTATTTTTGTTATTTGACATACAACAAAATATATAGGGTTTGACCACATAAAACCGTAAAAATAGACGATTTACAAGATCACAATGTTGTGAAATTATTCACGGCTATTTTCAGCAAAGAAATTTGGTATAACTAGTGGGCCTATTAGTATATTGAGCCCTGGGGGACACTTGTCAACAAAGTCTATTGCTATTTGCTACACATTAACTGAGAGCGTAAACCATGACAATGTACACTAGCTGTGTGAGAACTGGAGTAAAGTAAAGAATATCCTAATGCAGGGGTCTTCAACCTTTTCAGGCCAAGGACCCCCTGACTGAGAGAGAGATGAAGCAGTATATATTACACTATATATTACATAAAATTGCGTTGCAGATTCAAGCTTTTCATAGATGTTGTATTCATGTTAATGTGTATTTTCAGACATTTAACGACTTAAACCGTCAATACTTAGTAAACTTTCACTCTGTACTTGGTCTGCTCTTTTTTCCCCTCTTTGCTGAAAATAGCCGATCTACAAGCTCAGACTGCGAGGCGTTGTGAGCTTGTAGATCGGCCATTTTCGGCTAAAGTTGTCCTTAGGGATGCTATTGTTCAAGTGGTTAGTGTAAAAAACAATGATCCTATCACACCGAGATTTGGCGGACCCCCTGTAGCAACTCTGAGGACCCCCTAGGGGTCCCGGACCCCCTATTGAAGACCCCTGGCCTAATGACTACAGTACCTTGATGATTGAGGCAACCTCCAGCAGTAGAGCCAACCCTCCATGTTCCATCAAACTGATAGTTGTTCCAGTGTCCCACCTCATCACTCATCAGTGCATCTGGGGTCAAGTTACAGATCTCAAGTTTAGAGAACTGCTTGAGGAAGTCTTGGTAGGACATCCTTAGGTGAGGGGGGCGAGAAACAAGGTCGTTTAACATTTCTGAGCTCACCATAACTGAATACTGAGTACTGACAGACCTCAAATGCCATGGATTTACCAAAACTCTCCATCCTCAGAGACGTGATTCAGCTTGGGTTTCTCATCTGCAGAGACATCGTTCCATTCGCTGGACCTAATTGTGATGAACAGGTGTTGCTTGAGTTGGGAGCTCAACAAAATACTGTTGATCTATGAATATTGTTGATTATGACATTAACTGACCCATCACTCCATGGCCCGTTCCACTCCACCTGACCCCAAGGGTTCCTGATGCGGATCAACTGAACTGGGTTGCCATGGACGTGAACCTGAGAGAGAGTACAGCAATGTGCAATGTGTTTTGTATTGCGGTCTATAAAAATCTGAAGATTAGCAGGGAAATACCCTGCCTCATGCAGTGCTATTTACCTCTTGTGCACCGGTGACGGAGTACGCATGTCCTTTGACAAGTTTACGAGCTGTCACAGCCTCCGTCTCATAGGAACTGGTAATCTGAGAAAGAAAAGTGATGCAAGACAGAAATGTAAACCTATTGCTGAAATTGCAGTAGCCTGTGTCCTGTGCTCCTAGAGAACGAAAACAGTGTAGATCTGATCCCGAAGGGAAACTGGAGCACACAATTGAATTATACTTTTTATGAGGTGTATTATGCACCTAAGAAATAAATAAGGGCAACTGTGTGCTTCAGTTAAAGATAGTCCGCAACAATTTAAGTGGAAAAAGCGGCACTCCAAAACAAACATGCAAGAAAGGACTCAGTTTACCATTTTACGCCTTCATCAAAGTTGAAATTGGATTATTTTTAACTATATGTTTTGTTTGCTGAGCACCCACAGCCAAGGAATGCACACAGAGGACACTAACCCCTGTGTGCATAGGTGTGTGCTTAAGTTTCCTTTTGGGATCCAGATCAAACCTATTTGGTGATGTGTGTTTAAGAACCAAATGAACAATCAGTTTCAAACAATGAGGACGAAACCTTGACGTACATCTATGGAGCAGCCCAGCAGGGAGCCCAGGCCCAGAGCCCTCTTGATGATTTTGAAGAGGTTTGCTGGAGCCTTGGACAACTGGTACGTTTCAGCTATCCCCCCTGTGAAGTCCTCAAAACCCTCGATGGTGGAGCCACCTATGAGAGCCTCATAGCTCCCATTCAATCTGTCAGCCAGACCAACAGACAGTAGAAGAATCAGAAATGTTTTTTCTTTCTTTTTTAACTGCAGTACATCAAAGCACAAGCGATGTAGTGGATGAATTTGAAGGAGAAATACATTTGATTTTAAAAAAAAAATCATACTTTGCATAGGCCTTCTCCAGAAGGGCACTCCAGAACTCTGAGCCCTCCGCTGATTGAACAAACAACAGCTTCCCATCTCTGGAGGGCAATTGGTCATCAACCACCACATCCACCCAGTCACCATATTGCCAGAACTGAGGATAGATAGTTTGAACTCCTTTAGGTGAACGCTGTGATCATTTCCTGGAGGTAAATTGTACAGTATACCAACTATAAAAAAACATTGCATTTTGCTTTAGTTGTGAGATTAGTACAGAGCATTTGTTCAACCTGGAAGTGAAATATCCCAGCATAGCCATCAGTGAAGCCCTGTCCTGGAGGAACCACACGAGCTAGGATCCGCTGGTCTAGAGTCAGTGAGGCTATGGCAGCCAGAAGCCAGCAGTCACCTAGGAGGCACACGATTGCAAGTCAAAACATTGTGAAACTTTTTAGGTTGCAGTACTACACAATATAACCGTAAAGTAATAATAATAATAATAGGGCATTCCAAAGGGCAGTGTCTCTGAAGGCAAAGGCCATGCAACCTTTTGTATTTACCTGACCTTTTGAAATGGCCAGGAGTGCTTTGTTTGAGGATCTCAGACTACGTTCAGGTACGTAGGGGGCAATAGGTCCGAGATATAGGCTGGGGCTAGACCTAGCCTGGCCTTACATGTAATGAGTAAGGTGAACTAAGTAGAGTATGTTGGCCTACTAGCAAAGAGCCCCATTACAAATGTTGTAGGATACACAGACTTAAAGGGCTTATTTGTAGTAGCAAAAACAAACAAAAAAAACATTAACAGACTAAGGAAAAATCAAATAAGTTAAACAACTGGGATATAGCTAAAATATTTAACTGAAATAGCATTCCAAAGTCAGTATGGTAACTGGTAAGTATTCCTAATTGCAGAGATCATGTTACTTATGTCTTTTCTTTAGTTTTCCCACATTAATTCACTCCTTTATAAACTGACTGACTGAATTATACAAATCAAACATCTGGAATTTTGATTCACAGATTTGTTTTCAACAGTGTTGTAGAATAGTTAAAAAACAACAACAACAACAGTTCTTTTTAAGCCTTGCCCCATGCCAAGAGAACAAAATATTTATTTATTCCCCCAGCAGTATACTACCTTACAAAATAAGAGAAAAACATTTGAATAAATATCTTTCTTCTTTTACTTACCCAGGGCACCTTGGCAAATATCTGTCCTCGTGGCTCCATCATCAATGAACTTTGGGTTGGAACACAATTCCTACAAAGAACAGAAAAGAGAAGAAAACATCTACTTGAATGTGATATTGCATGACTCTTCCCACCTCTGCCAATGCTGTCTGAACCATCTCCTTTATTCCTGGATCTTACAAACTCATAAAATAATTAATTACACCTTTAAAGTATCACTGTCTTTTGAGTGGTTTGGCTCTCATTGAGTTCTTACCGATGGTCTTTTCCAAAGCACACCCCTCGTCTTGGAAGAATATGGTCCAAGCTCATTGTAACCCAGGGATCTGCTACTAGCTGGGAAGCGATCATCCTCAAACAGCCGTCCCCTCTCCAGGCATCGCTGGTGCAGAGACTGGAAGTCCTGTTCGGCGAACTTTAACGCCTGCTTGTTGGTTCCGATGCCTTGGGCCCTCTTCTTCTGATGAGCCAGCCGTCCTGCCGTGGATGTCATCTTCTGTCCCTGAGAGCCACTGAAATGTAATAGTTATTGGACCAGAGTTCCCTGTTTGTCAGCTGAGTTCTGCTATCTGCCCTCTTTGCTCATCAATGGCTGAACAGCCAGCCTGACTTCTTCAGTCCTTTGTTTGTCTCCCCCGATTCTTGTTCTCCTTTTTAGCCAGCTCAGGTGACGGGACAGGGGGGGATGGGTGTGTAGACAGGGTGGGGTGTCTGGTGGACAGGTGAAGCAAACCGAGCAGAAAACTGTAACCCTAAACAAATCTACCATGATGGCCCTGACCACAGCAGGATTACAAACAAGTCCACGCCTAAAAGCAATAGACCTGAGGCTCCTTTTCCATTGAGTGTGTGTGTGTGCGTGCGTATGTGTGTGTGTGTGTGTGTGTGTGTGCGTGTGTGTGTGTGTGTGTGTGTGTGTGTGTGTGCGCGTGCGTGCGCGTGTGTGCACGCTCCCTGTAGTAGGTCAGTATGAGAAGAACAAAAATAATACTGATTTAGAGGTTTTTCACTATAGTGTTAATAGAGTCATGTAATAGGTTTAGAAGGATACCTCTGAGAGTTGTGAAAGGGAGGGGATCATGAAGCAACTGCAGACTTAAGCACAAATACGGTTAATCAAGATATTGCAAAAACAACACAGTTGATGTCCCCAGGCTATGAGCTTCAGTACATTCTAGATTAACAGACACATACTGTAGTCCTCCCCATCTTACATCCAACGATGTTAGTGTTGTGTAAGAACAAAAAAGACCCCATTCATTCTGAATGTCAAACATAAGCTCCAATAACTGGTTCAGTCAGGTGTGTCACTCACCTATATTGTTAGTTCTGTCTGTGTAATACTGTCTCATTAGTGTTTGCTTTATCAAACGTTATAAGAAGAACATACACGGGACAATAAGTAGAAGGAAACATACACTGCACTTGCTTTGTGGCTTTTGTGGTGCAGGGAGTCAAATCCCCCCAACATCCAATTCCATACAAAAAATGTAACATTATGTGAAAAGAAAGTGAAAGTACTTCTGTGGCCTACTGGCAGCATGCGTGCAAAGTTTGGCGCTGAACGGTCGAGCACACACACACACACACACACACACACACACACACACACACACACACACACACACACACACAATGATTGTCCTTTGAACCTTTTTGACCCAAAACTTAATCATCTCTTTGGGGAATCTTTCCATCATACTCAATTTTGACCTCTGATCTTTTCAACCCAAGCATTCATCTCTTCGAGGGAGCCTTCAATCCCATCATCCATTCTCGAGTTATTTTGCCAATAGACAAACTGAATAGAGCGAATAACACTGTCAAACTCCATAGAAGGTAATAATACAGGTAGTGGGGCAAAGCTAAAATGGCCTTCAAACAATACTTGTTCATGATCGTAATACAATCGTGGAATTGGCTGGTAATCAACAAAATATCTGATGAGAATTCATAAAGGAACACCATAAACTCTTTATTTCCATTTTCTGACGTTTCTTTGATCTTCTTTCTCATGATGGACTTTGATGCTTCGGAATCACGTTATTGACACTGTGAACAACCATGGGTATTTGGACTATCTTTGTAAGATCTATTCTCAGTTTTTGCACAACGCTTCAGAGGTGGTTATGTCTCAACTAATAGTACAGAGAAGGGCTGGGTCATGAAACTGTGAATAGCATGCGTTTACTGCCTTGTTTATGACCAAGAAACAAATGTGTCTCACTCTATAGTTAAGACATACTCGAGACATCTGTCAGCATTTGCTAGATCTTTTTACTGATTTGTTGTAGTACACCCTGATATTAATGTAGAGAGTTCATTT
Organism: Gymnoscopelus braueri; assembly: GCF_963280865.1. NCBI lineage: Eukaryota > Metazoa > Chordata > Actinopteri > Myctophiformes > Myctophidae > Gymnoscopelus > Gymnoscopelus braueri. The sequence continues at coordinate 40,833,501 of NC_137619.1, forward strand.
ATTATATTAGTAATATTATATTATTATAGGCTATAAGTACTAATTACTAATATAATAAATGGCAGTTTAAAAAAATGCACAGCTGCAAATGTATAGTTTGTATTATGACATAAATAATGGATATTTGCAGAGTGACATGAAAATACAATGAAGTCTAAATTAGGCTTTCCAAGGTCATGTCATGTCATGTACTCAGGGCCAGAGTCGATGGTCCCGTGGGCCTGAGACTGCCTCAGCCCCCCCCCTCACCCCCACCCCCCCCTCTCCCCAACACACAAATGCATGACAGTGCTACAGGGCGGAACCAGCTTACACAACTGCCTGTCTATTTGTCTATTTATAGGAAACCAAACCAAACACATTTAATATATAATATATAATTATATATATATATATATATATATATATATATATATATATATATATATATATATATATATATAATTTAGATCAATTTAGACACATCTTACAGAATTGACAAAACACCCATGATTTGGGATGGGAATAAACAGGGAGAACGAAATACACGCTAATACACCTATTGAAATGATAAAGAAAGTTTGCACAGCTTTTGTATTTCCATGAATGAGACGAGACAGTATTTTAGGTTGTATCAGCCAAAGAAGGCACAACAGCCAAATGAATAAAACAAAATACACACTTACTTACTGACATACAGGCTAAAGGACCTTACCTTGTACCGTGCAAAGGGGACATGCGGGGTCTTCAACAACAGGTCAGTATAAGAGCTATAGGTGCATATCAGGCCTTACGGTATAGTGCCCTAACATGTGCCACCAACAACCAGTTGTTCTAATCTAGATGGTGAAGAAAGGGAACTTGGAAAGACACTTAAAGACAAGTGACAAATCATTTGAAAAATAAGGAACTGAAATCTCAGCCATACATGAAACAGGTGATGTCATCAGTATTTTAAGTATGCATTTGTCCAATCAACAACAACTGCATGCGTAGTGATGGTGAAGAAAAGGAACTAGACACATTTTCTGAAAAATAACATAGCAAATAGTGAACTGAGAAAAGAAAGAAGGAAGTGAAATCTCAATCATCATGTAGGCCTACATGAAAGTTGAAACTGAATCAAGTGCTGTCATCAGTATTTTAAAAGTCCCATAAATATATTTTCCTTATTGTATGATGTGCATGACAATTCTTGCTATTACTCATATTAAACTATTGAATTATGTGTTCACATTATTTGAATTAGAAGCCTGGCGAATGTACATCTCGCCAGTCTTGAAAGTAGATCTCATGCCCCAAAAAGGTTGCCCACCTCCATTCTAGGGTTACAGAAGGTTATTAGCAGTGGTGGACAAAGTACTCAACTCAGTACTTTAGTCAAATACTATTTTCTCTTTAATATCAATGCACTGCTGTATTGAAATTTAGACATTTTCCAAAGGAAAGAAAATATTATACTATAATTGTGAAAATAGCAGATCTACAAGCTCACATCCTGACACGTTGTGAGCTTGTAGATCTGCTAGCATTTTCACTATATTTAAAAAGTGGTTATTTCAGTTGTCGAAAGTACAATATTTGTCTTTGAAAAACAGTGGAGTGAAAGTCATAAGTACTAAAAAATACTACAGTACTCAAGTAAATGTACTTCATTACTATCCACCGATGGTAAATGGGTAACCAGAAAGGACAGAACCTTTCATGAGCAGAGGCGATTCTTGAGACTGTTGGAACCCTGAACAGAAAATTCCATTGGGCCATTCTGACCATGGAATGAGCTTTCAGGAGCCTACTTTGCCTGTCAATATACCTCTGTATGTGTTGTCTTTTTGTTTCATCTTCTAAAATTCAGGGTCAGGCTCTGGAACAGTGGGTCTCATTCGCCCCAATTTTCTAGAGGGCCCCCAGGGGCGTGCTGGCCACTGGGAAATGTGGGACAATTCCAGAAAGGCCTCTCCATTCCAGGCCGACCAGGCCGGCTGCTTAAAAAAACCGTCAGAAATTAAGTAAAAAGCGGCCGAAATTAAGTAAAAAAAATCCTGTGCCTCTCTATCTGAGATTCCCAGGCTGAATTAGGGGCCCAGCACGGCCTGTCAGGCCCCTGGGCCTGACAGGCCTGTTCAGGGATCCAGCTCTGCATCTACTGTTGGTGTTCTTTCCTAAGACATGGCACCCGTACCCATTCCCTATAAGATATCTGGATAAGAGCTCAAATCATGAATTAGATATAAATGTGCAATATATTCACAAAATGTAAATGTGTGTTTTATCAAATAAAATCAAAAATTGAATGAGAATCAAAATGTATAATAAAAAAACTGCATCAAAGTTAATCTGCTATTGCTATAATAACATTTGTAACGCAAAATGTAAAAAAAAAAAAAAAGAAGAAAGATTATACAGTACAATTATTGTCCTGTAGGCCTACATTCTTTTTCTGAGAGGCAGTCTGTTTTATGATGATGCACAGAGCCCTCTCCTGGTTAATATTTTAACAGCAATCAAAAACACAGTGTCATCATGGCATATCCCTATGTGAATGTTTTGTTGTCAAATCATAAGAGCCATCCGATCATTTATAACTTATAAAAAGCTTTTGACCCTTATTTGCATCTATGAAGCCAATTAGAAACTGCTTGTGAGTTTGTGGGTTGATATTTGGCATAACTTTAGCTTTCTTTGTTAAATGTGGGCCCTTGAGAATGTAGCAGTGATTAAGGGTTATACAAATACATGTAAATTTGACATAATCAGACAACGTGCAAGTCATTATTAACCCCTAAACCCTGCATGGTTGACCGGAGTACGTCAAGGCTTCTTTTTTTTCCGCTCTACATTAGATATCTTCACTGAAAATAACCGATCTTACAAGCTCACAATTGTGAGCTGGCCTTGTAGATCTGCTATTTTCTGCGAAAGCTTTCCCCACAATATGGATGCTGGGTTTTAAGTGGTTAATCTCTTTATGTATATGTAATCAATTAGTTCTCCTGTTATGCAACACAAATGTGGAATGCCCTACCAAAAGCAGCAAAGGAGTGTAAAACCCTACTCTCCTTCAAAACTGCCATAAAAGATTACCTTCAGGTGGCTACCATTCGAAACTGTAAAAGTCATAACCTAACCCCCCCCCCCTCCCTTTTTCAAACTTTTTGCTGTACATAATTTTGTTTTTCTTATTTTTCAATTCTAAACTGTTTATATGATGTTCTGCATTGTAGTGTAGTCATTTGATGTCACTATGTTTGAGTACAAAAGGACCCCATTTGTAACAAGCCATTAGGCTTTCATGGGCTTTTTAATCCTATTTAGTTGACCTTGTATTTAAACTACACTTTCATGTGCTTTTTTTCTTCTAAATAAAGTATTCAATCAATCAATAAATCACGATCAGGTGTCACGATCAGGTGTTTTCATTTACAGTATATTATGTGCAGGAGCAGCTGGGCTTAAGTGGACACCATTCCTAATCAAAATAAGAAATCTAGAAACCAATATATTGATTGAATCTAGCCTCAATCCAGATGATCTCTGTCTGTCACAGTGGTACTGTGTGCATGTTGCAGGTCTACTGAGTGATTAGCAGCTACAAACCATTATATATGTTTTCTGCCAACAGGCTTGAAAGTATGAAACTCAATAACAGCAAGCTAATGGTACAATAAATCCTTCAGTTATCTTGTCTGGACACAATTTGAACCAGTTCCTTCTGGCCATTTTGCTTCAAGTGGGCAATTTTGAAGGGAACTGGTGAAAAGACACGACTGCAAGAGGATGTGAGCAGTGCTGTATCCATCATGACATCTATAAAAGGAGTGGCTATAGGACTGATCTGGTTGCATAAGCATAACAAGAGAGAGATGCACCACAGCATTCAATGAAGTGGTAAAACAATGCCTCTGGCAGAGTGAGGTCAATGAGGCAGTAGCCTCGGAAACCCATGCCTTTTTTTGGCTTGCAACGAGTCGCATCACGTCATGTGAACTTTTAGATCTATATTACTTTTTTTGTTTTGTTTATATAATTGATTTAATGTATTAGTTCTATTAACTGTTGCATCCCCTACAATCAAACAATGAGCTGGTGTTTGAGGGTAAAGGCACACGCCTCATCATGATGTAGAATTGCATTCAGCTTGTAACCTTTATCAGGTCATCTCCTCTCTCCCTTTTCCTCCTCCATTAAAGGAGGAGTTCACCCAAAAAATTACTTATTTTCTATCAATTACACACCCCATGAAGCCTTGATTTCATGGATTTATTTTTGTTTTTGTGGCATTCCTAAGCTAATAATTTGATGACCGTGTGTATTTCCGGTAGGAGACACAAATAATCTACTTTGTGTCTCCTACCGGATACAGTAGCCGGTAGGAGACAGGAATCAAATTATTAGCTTAGGAATGCGACAAAAACTAAAAATAATCCATGGATTCAAGGCTTCATAGGGTGTGCAATTGATAGAAAATAAGTCATTTTTTGGGTGAACAATTGTAATAAAACAAACTCAGAAACTGTTCCGTTGATTTCTGAGTGTGTTACAGTATGTAGTATTTAGGTATTTCAGCATTTGCATTCTTCTCAGCTTTACAGCCTGTAAACCTGTAAATCTGCCAGCTCGAATTTAATTGGTCCGTCTGGCGACGCCAAGTTAGCTTTGCAGAAGCTTTCCAGACCAGTAGAATAACATGACGACTATTTCTCCCTCTGAGGCATGTTAAAATGTTTGTTATAATTCAATTTAGTTGTTATAATTGTCCCAGGGTGCACATTGGAGAGGGGAGGGATTTTCCAGGATGTTTCGTGGCACACGTGCATATTTTATTGCAATTCAGCCTTTTTAAGTTGTCATTTGCTATGGGAATGTGTTGGGGTGGGATTTGGGTGTTATTATGTCAATTTATGTTGATCTTCGGGCACCGGCCTACTCGGGCACCACGCAAGTAAAGAATGATGCAAGTCGGAACCGATTTTCTTTTTTTAGATATTTGTTTTTGGGCTTTTTCTGCCTTTATTGATAGGAAAGTAGACTGACAGGAAATGGGGAGAGAGATGGGGGGATGACACGCAGCAAAGGTCGTTGGGATCGGGTTATGTCAACCGTCCAGGCCAAGTCGGGACCGATTTAAGTTGGGGATGCATGCCCCACTCGGTTATACAATACCTGTTGTACCCATTGTCAGAATACCTGTTCTACCCGTCTGTCTGTCTGTCTGTGTCCATTTTATGCCCATATCGGGAGATCTCTTTATCGTCCTGTCTGTCTGACTGTGTCGCTTTTATGCCAATATATATATAGATCTCTGTATCTGTCTGTCCATGTCCGCATAGGATCTGCGGTTCTGGTAAACCAGATCTCCATATATAATAATAAGAATAATAATGGATTTTATTTATAATGCACTTTACATTTGTGAAAATCTCAAAGTGCTAAAATATAAAATCATATCATATATGCCTATATATGAATATATCGGTCGAATCTGTGGTTCCGGACAACTGCCGTTCCAACTGACTTCATGTTGGCATCCATGGCGATATGCGCACCGAGTTTGAAGTTTATCCGTAAGCTTTTGATATCACAGAGTAATGTCAGAGCGTGACATCAGTGACACCAGCAAGGTTTATATAATGCCAAAATAGTCTCCAGGCATGTTACGTTTATGATGGTTTGTGATGCGTGTTTGTGACGCCCAGCCCACCTCTCTATTAATGGGCATGTTACGTTTGTGACCACCATCCATCGACCAACCAACATGTTTGTGACACATTTGTGACACCCACCGTTCCATAACCAACATCGATTGGCAATTTTGATATAGGATATCATTTATAGATTTTCTATTTGCACTGGGAAATATTTTATTTTATTTTATATATATATATATATATATATATATATATATATATATATATATATATATATATATATATATACTATACATATACATATACATATACATATACATATACATACATATATATGGGGGGGGGGTCTGCATGGGGCTCCATTGATCTGGCTCCATTGCATCAGATATAACGGTAATAATGATAGCTGTGTTTAATTTCCCCTTTCAGTAAACAGCTTACAGTGGAATCTGGAATGCAAGGCCTGCTATTGGCCCAACCCCCTCTCTGGGCTGGGCCAGGCTTTCCCGCAGTGAACACTCTCGTCCACTGCACCACTGTAGCCTACTGTCTGTACTGCCCCTTACACTGATTTATGACATTATTACTCTCCAACTCGTCAGAGAGAGCCGGAAGTTCCCTTCACATCGGTGAGTGTTGCCCTTATTTATTTTTTCATCTAAAGTGTATAGAAGAATAGGTTGTTGACGTGAAGAAAATACTAAAGTTAACGGTGCGCTGTCGAAGCAGCCTGTCATTACACCTCCCCCCTAGCCCTGATACATGACTGTCAGTCATGGATGATCTTCAAAATAGTGTTTGCATTTTTTCCCTGTTTGGTCCGAACATCTACATAAAAGTTCGGATTTCAAATATAAAGTGCTTAACCCATGGCCACGGATGTTACAATTATGTACGGGTCCTCAGAAGTACCCGTATCTTCTGTATTGTTCAATAAAAAGCATTTTAATCCGATCGGTGGCTATTTTTTCCATATGCTTTCAATTACGTGATCCTATCGGTTGGGAGGTGTATTGCACTCTGATACCTTATAACTCTTATGAGAAAATGACCACCGATCGGATTAAAATGCTTTTCATTCAAAAATACGGAACATACGGGTACCTCTGAGGGCCCGTACGTAATTGTAACGTCCGTGGCGATGGGGTAAGCACTTTATATTTGAAATCTGAACGTTCATGTAGATGTACGGGCCAAAAGGGGAGAAAATACAAACACTATTTTGAAGTTCATCCATGACGGTCGTCTTGTGAGCCATGGCTACGCCTCCCCTAGCCTACGTGTACCGCTACCAGGTTGAACACTTAAACTGATGAAAAGTTCCCAAATACTAACTTGTTGTGATACATGTGTAAATCGTGATATGCGTGTGCCGATTTGTCTATAAATCTCTGAATTCCACTGCTGGGAAGTGCGCACAGAAAAGAGGACACAGCCCTTTAGACTTAGGAACAGGTGCCATAAAGTAGCGATCTGAGCCAACACACGCCTCTTGTTGCCACGCCAATAGCAATAGTAGTTTAGTTAGGCCTTACAGAAATGTTACCGCAGGCACACACATACCATCAACATACCAACATGGGTCACTGCTCGTGTTTTCACTTTATTGGAGACCACACGGACACCGTCCACCATGCAGTAGTTTCTTTGCAGTATTGTATCGAGAAGCTCTTAGTTGTGTGTTGTGTGTGTGTGTGTGTGTCTGTCACTGGCGTTTTGTTGAGGTTGAAAATACTGCGGATGACTTCACTATAGGATAGGACTGCATGGATCAGCTTTTCTATCAGCACCAAAGAGGCACCCGTTTCTTCCCCAGCTAGCCGCTCGCTCACTCTTCCGCAGGACAGGGCCCCAGACACACAGAGACAGGGGGTCCGCAGGGCCCCAGACACACAGAGACAGGGGGTCCGCACTCTGCAGGGCCCCAGACACACAGAGACAGGGGGTCCGCAGGGCCCCAGACACACAGAGACAGGGGGTCTGCACTCTGCAGGGTCCCAGACACACAGAGACAGGGGGGCACGGGGCCCGTCTAGGGGCCGTGCTATACCACGTCCTTGGCCATAGAATTTGGTTGTGGTATCACACACACACATAAATAGAATATAGCGTGTGTGAGTGTGTGAACATCTAGGCTAGTACACACACACACACACACACACACACACACACACACACACACACACACACACACACACACACACACACACACACACACACACACACACACACACACACACACACACAATACAAAACATGTAGGCTATGTACACACACATGCACGCATGCATGCATGCGTGTGTGTGTGTGTGTTATGCACATAGCCTACATGTTTTGTTTATTAATTAATTAATTTGTTCGTTAATTCATTCATTCATTGATTCATTCATTTTCTGTCACACAGAGTCAGTCCATCTCTCACTGTGTCCTCCCTGCACAATTTCTTCCTATAGAAACTTGCTCATTAACATTCCTTTCGTGTGCGGTGGACCATGGGGCTGTAAACTTAACCAGACTTCTCTTCTCAGAGCCGTTTCACTGTTAAACATCACACCGACCGACCTACTGTAACAGCCAGTCTGCTGTCCAAAACAATTTTTAACTTCTTTTATCTTCCTCTTCTTTTTTTTCTTCTTACATAAATACATGATCAATTCTCCGGTGAACTGACTAAAAGTTCTCTAATGAGTGTTCTCTGGCAGCAGAAAGCAAGTGCACCCTGCCAGCAGCACTCAGAGAGGAGAGAGGGACTGTTTAGGGGAAACTCTAAACTCCCCCAGTGTCTGCTTTCTTTCACACAGCACCAAAACATGTTTGAACAGTTTACTGTAACTGAAACTGAGTCCTGTAGAGTCTACAATAATAGACATTATTTCAGAAATTCTGTATTTCAAGCAAGTCCAATATCGATGCCAACTATGTTTTTCTTATCCCCTCAGCTTGCTCATAGACACACATAAGGTATCATGTTTGGTTTCTAAATCTAAGGTGGTGGTGGTGTGCTTTCTCTGGCTCATACTGCTGAATCACCTGCTGTCAATAATCTGTAATTCTGTATTTATACACATAACAGCTGATATGTTTGTTCTGTTGGGCTTTAATTTGCCTGCATTTTATTAGCATGCTTACTGTAAAAAAAAAATTAGTCTCACCATTACAACACACAACTAAACAAAACTCTAAAACGGTTGGTAGCTTCAAGTATAATATAGTCAAGAACAGTAGTACATTTGTTAAAGCTTAATTTGTTTGCTACTAATTTATATAACTTGCCTTTGGTTTAACATGGCAAAGTGGAAGATTTGTGTGGTTTGTGGATTGTGCTAAATGCAGGTTGCTGATATCCTCTGGCATGAATAAGATCAATGCCTCACTGATGTGTCAGTCAGGCCAGATTGGTAGAACCCAGATCCAGTCCACGATGATGATCAGCAGGGAAAAATAAAAATCGTTTGGAATGGATTTGAAGACCATAACATAGAAATCACCCTGTAGTGAACCCAGCATGAACACGGAATGACGGCCGTGCTTCTGGACTTTAGACTAGTGTGTGCTACTGATTAGCATGTTGCTATTTATAGTTGGTACCATCCACACCCACCCAGCCTTGTATTTTTATCTTGCACCAGTATGCATCAAGCGGGAGGGATCTCTGCAAGCATACAAGCCAACAGGCTACGAGAGGAAGGCATGGGATCCAATGAGAGGGCGCTGCCCTTCTCCAACCAGGACTACGAGGCACTGAAGCAGGAATGTCTGGAGTCTGGGTGCCTGTTTGAAGACCCCTGCTTCCCGGCAGAGCCTCCATCCCTGGGCTTCAAGGAACTGGCCCCCCACTCCTCCAAAACCCAGGATGTGGAATGGATGAGGCCCACGGTAAGAGTTAACCACTTAAAGGGATAGTTCACCCAAAAGATGACTTATTTTCTATCAATTACACACCCCATGAAGCCTTGAATTCATGGATATTTTTTAGTTTTTGGCGCGTTCCTAAACCAATAATTTGATGACCGGCGCAAAGATGCTAATGACCCCCGCCGGTCATCAAATTATTGGCTTAGGAATGCGACAAAAACTAAAAGAATATCCATGAATTCAAGTCATGGGGTGTGTAATCGATAGAAAAAAATGACATTTTGGGGGTGAACTATCCCTTTAAACCCTCTATACTTAGTGAATTGGACTTTAGTTGCAACTATACTTGGTACGCCTTCTTTTCCACTCTATACCAACTCTCTTCGCCAAAAATACCCGATCTACAAGCTCACAGCGTGATGCGTTGTGAGTTTGTAGATCTGCTCTTTTTGGCTATTGTTACCCCCAGAATGTGGATGCTGGGCTTCAAGTGATTAATGGTTCTCTAATCAATTTAACTAAGGGAGAGCAGGCACCCTCCCCATTGGATTTCTGCTTTAATAATCTGTAACCTGGGATTAATCTCTCCATCATTGATGCGCTCTCGCTGAACAATTCCTAAATTACATTTTCATTTATGCAGATTTGTCTGGGGAATTCATATTTCTGTCAAACTGAGACGTGATGCTGCACTGCACACATGTATGTAGATATGAAGTAGCCCGTCAAGAAACACAACCCATCAAAACTTGCGTGTACACTGTAAAATCATCATTGTTAATGTAACACTAACAGTTGACCAAATTGACCAATTGAACCCATTTGGACTATACTTTTGGAACTACTAAGCACTTTACTTGAACTCTTAAGGGGGGGTCTGCTCATAATTCCAACATCCCATTATTACGGCCATTAGGTTAGTGTGAGGTTAGGGTTAGGGTTAGGGATAGGGTTAGAAATAATGGGGCCAGTCGGAACAACGGGACGTCAGAATAATGACATGGCATCACTTGGACCCTTAAGGGTCCACTTTACTTGGACTCTTAAGGGTCCACTCAGATGTTGCACAGAATGCAACATCTGAGTAGGAGACATGAACCCTGTCAATCAACAACAGGGTGAGTGGTCAAGTAAAACTGCCAATTTGGCCTAAGTGCTACAAAGTAACTAGGATTAGCGGGCAGACATCAAAGGTAGCATCTGTCTAAATAACATATTGTTCTCAGCATCCATGAACAAGTAATCATCACAAATCTATCTAATGAAAACACATTGCACATTCATCTGTATAATAACACAGCTAGCATCTATCTAAATAGGCAACAACTACTGACACAAATAAGGAGTGCTGGGGCTAGCTGGTGTTTACACTCTCAACACTGAGGTATTTGCTGTGTACGATGGGATTTTCATGGGTCTTGTTGATGTCAAAGGCCCTCAGTTTACCTCAGGCCAGTTGTCTCTAGTCTGCATATAAACATGCCAGTCACATACCTACAGTATACTGTATAGAGCTAGGACCATGTCTGGGCCAGAACAGGACAAGTAGGGGCAGGAATGTCTCAGTCCTCCACTGCTCTCCAGACCACTGCAGCTGTTGGCAGTCCGTGCCATCCTCTGACCACTCCCTATCATATTTGTTTACTTCACTTGGTTCCAATAACACATTGTCAATATGCAGTACAGTATACTGTGGATGGAAGAACAGTGTTTGTTATTAGTTGAGCTGCTGCAAAGCAGTGAGTGCAAAACTATTGTTGTGTGTGTGTGTGTGTGTGTGTGTGTGTGTGTGTGTGTGTGTGTGTGTGTGTGTGTGTGTGTGTGTGTGTGTGTGTGTGTGTGTGTGTGTGTGTGTGTGTGTGTGTGTGTGTGTGTGTGTGTCTCTGTGTATGTGCGTGCGTGCGTGCATGTCACTGTCTGCAATTTCGACCACCAGATGGTGCTGCAAACAGCTCAAATATAGTATGCGCACATTTCTAAGCTGCCTTGTTTGATTATTATTTATTTTTCTTTTTTGAATTTCATGGTGGATGCTAGGTAGTTAGTTATTATGTAGGTAATTCCTAAAACACAGTGAATTATTTTCATACTGTTCAATTGAAATTATAAATATAATTGTCGTCTGAAAATACAAGTATGCTAAAGGTGCATATCAGTAATACTTTGACCTTTCATTTTGTGTAGGAGCTGACAGATGACCCTCAGTTCATCCTGGGCGGGGCTACCAGAACAGACATCTGTCAGGGAGCACTAGGTGAGTTCTGATAGGCCAAAATCAGTTGGGAAAGGTTAACACAGAAATGCCTGGAAGTGCCCTGGTCGATGAAGAGTTAATGTAAAAAGCTTGCTGAAAACGACAGAACTGAAACATTTTCTGGTTTGAATGAAGGCAATGAATGCTGATTTTTTCCACTTATTATAGTGCTTTTCGGTTTTCGGTTCACCATAATTGAATCATGGTGAACAGAAAACTAGATTATGTAGAGTGGCATAGGAAATGATTGCCCCCTCTTTGTTTGGAAAATGGATCCTTCTAGATACAGTGACTGATACTTGTGCTTAACAGTGTTAACAAAAAAAACAAAAAAACATTGTTAAAGGGATAGTTCACCCCCAAAATGATCGTTCGTTTAGTCACCCCATGGATACTTGAATTCATGGATATGTTTTTGTTTGTCGTTATTGGCATTCCTAAGCCAATAATTTGATGACCGGCAGTGGTTCTGGTAGGAGACACAAAGAGTCTCCTTTGTGTCTCCTACCGGAACCGTGCCTACCGGTTTGCCGGTCATCAAATTATTGGCTTAGGATTTTGGGTGAACTATCCCTTTAACAACCTGCTACATTCTCCATCTCCTTGTCATAACGATGGTCTGATCATCGTTCTCTCTCTGGTTCCTTTTCTGACTTACAGGTGACTGCTGGCTGCTTGCAGCCATTGCTTCCCTCACCCTGAATGAGAGGCTTCTTCATCGGGTCGTCCCACACGGCCAGTCCTTCCAAGATGACTACGCTGGAATCTTCCACTTCCAAGTACTTAACAGTCTCCTGGCAATGAAACGATTTGTCCATTCGCTAGCAGGAAGCTACCACGTTATATTTGAATAATGTTTGAATATGGTAATTTGATTATTGTTTTTTTTTTTGGGTTGCAGTTCTGGCAGTTCGGAGAGTGGGTTGACGTCGTGATTGACGACAGATTGCCGGTCAAAGACGGAGAGCTCATGTTTGTTCACTCTGCTGAGGGCAATGAATTCTGGAGTGCTCTGCTGGAGAAGGCATATTCCAAGTATGTATTTGAAGGCTCCACCCAGCTGTTGAATTATTCAGTGCTAGTCCTTATTACTCCAGCTATAAAACGGAAAGCCACCCTCCCAGCAGACACATTCACAAGCACTCTGGCTGATGCCATTAAAAATGAACTGTGTGTGTTGTGTGCGGTTGCAGGCTGAATGGCTCCTATGAGGCTCTGTCAGGAGGCAGCACCACTGAAGGATTTGAGGACTTCACAGGGGGTGTGTCAGAGATGTATGAGCTCCGCAAAGCGCCCAGAGACCTGTACAAGATCATTAGCAAAGCCCTGGAGAGAGGCTCGCTGCTGGGCTGTTCGATCGACGTAAGTGCTGGGCCTACGGGCAAACCACCGCAGCCCCGTCAATGCTCTTCCGTTTCGAAAGGCTGAGCGGCACCGAAAGCATTTCCATTTAGTTTGTCTGACAGATAGGGCCAGGCAATATATCAATATTATATCGAAGTGTTTTTAATCACTTAATCACTTTTGTACTTTAAATCATTATCGTTATGAGCTTGAAGATTATTTTTTTAAGATAAATTGATATTATGATATTATCATCACATCGATATTGAGGTCTTTGGTTAAACATATTGTGATATTTGATTTTGTCCATATCACTCAGCTCTCTTATTGAAATGCACTGACCATGTTTTCACGTAAATACAGATCACCAGCGCCTTTGACATGGAGGCAGTGACATTCAAGAAGCTTGTGAAGGGCCATGCTTACTCAGTCACTGGCCTCAAGGAGGTCTGTGTATTCTTGTTGATCTATCCACATTAGATTATGTACAGTAGACAGTATGTGTGTCTGTGAGACCATGCCAGTCAACTCTCCTGTGCTATGTACTGTAGGTAGAATTCCGTGGTCACACAGAAAGGCTGATCAGAGTGCGTAACCCCTGGGGACAGGTGGAGTGGACTGGTGCCTGGAGTGACAAGTGAGCCTGGAGACCCAAGCATTGCCACTAACTAGATCCATTTGATTTTATAACCACGTTGTCTCAACCTCTTAAAATACATATCCTTGTCTGTCTCTCTTTGTTCAGTTCCCCTGAATGGGATGAGATTGACCCATCTGAACGGGAAGATCTGCATCTTCAAATGGAAGACGGGGAGTTTTGGTAAGATCTCTGAAACTTCCTATAAATGTTCCATGTTATATTCCTGGCAAGCAAGCACTTATTTTTTGTTGTTGTCATGATATGAATAATATGTATTCTCGTTAATCCAGGTTGGCCTTCAATGAGTTCTTGAGGCAGTTTTCCCGTCTGGAGATCTGTAACCTGACTCCAGATGTTCTGGATGAGGACAGTGTTAAGCACTGGAACGCTATCAAGTTCTACGGCACGTGGAGGAGAGGCAGCACTGCTGGGGGCTGCAGGAATAACCCCAGTGAGTTCCAAGAACATTCATGCTACACACTAAAACATAAGCATGTTGGTTGAAGAAGAAAAAAAAGTACATGACTAAAAAAGAGAAGTAACTTGAAGAGAATGAACACAAAATTACATCCAATAAAGAAATCCTCATGGAACTTGAAACTAGATTAACTTTTAACATACAGTACAAGCCTGAAGTAGCTATAAGCTTCTCACGCCAGAGGTATTATGAAATGGGCAGTGTGTTGGGCAAGTTACTTTTATTTTTTAATACATTACATATTACTTATTACCTTCATTCTAAAGTAATACACCTCATTATATACATATTACTGTCTGAGCAAGAGCAACTTATTAGTTGCATGTTTATTTATTCGACTTAAAAAAGATTAAACAAATCACATCATGTAGTTTACTGAAGAGGCTTTGTCCACCTTGGGGGAGAGAATTAGATGGGCAGGTGGTAAGCATTAACATCGATTTGCTAGTAAATATGCAACGAAAATGATCGGATTGGTCAGATTAAGAACAAGATGTTCCATACCGTATCGGGAGATGCTTGGGGTAGCTATAAAGACCTGTGATACTGCTGCTGGCTTGTTCTGTGTTTCTGACGTGACGTGACGTTACGTTGCGGGACTGTTGCTCTTCTGGGCATGCCATCTGATCTGACAGACCACTATGCGCCATGTGTCACAGAAAACATTCACCAACGTTGCACCAGCGTTATAGGTTATTAATTCCCACTGACGCTGTCAAACCAAGTGTTTGATAGTTAGTTAGTAGGCTATGTGGGTTAGACGTTCTAAAGAATACAGGAAAGGTGGGCACTAAGGAAATATGGGCACCATTTTTGGGGGAAGTCTGGGCAGTAGAATATGTACGGTCATAAAATCTGGGATGCACACGATAGTCCCTGTGGAAATGTACATCGTATGACAGTAGCAGACCCTTATGGCTGCATCGATGCAGCAAGTATATTTTTTCCTTAACTTAAAGGAGAATTCCGGACAAATTAAGTGTTATCTTTGATGTCTCGTTACTCACCTACCGATGTGAAAAGTAGCGTTCTTTTTTTTCATATATTCCCCTGTCGTCATTTTTTAAACCCCCTCCGTTGTCATTGCTTGTTTGTTTCTTCCAGAACCTGGCAACTCGTGTTGCCAGAATCTGGAAACAAGCAACCAGTGTTAAATCGTTCGCCATTGACGGCAGCCTCGCAGATAGTTTCAACGCATGTTTGACTATCATGAGACTCTACTATGAATACTAGTAGTGAAAAAAACAACTTTGCGTCGGTTATAATAGACGAATTTCCCTTAGCCACGCGCTCCCATTATGACAACGGAGGGGGTTTAAAAAATGACGACAGGGGAATATATGAAAAAAAAGAACGCTACTTTTCACATCGGTAGGTGAGTAACGAGACATCAAAGATAACACTTAATTTGTCCGGAATTCTCCTTTAATACTTTGGGGGGGGGGCATGCCCTGTGTATGAGGTAGTCTAAATGGCTGCCATGTGAATATAGTCAATTACAGACATAAATATAGTATATTGTTGTTCACTTATTGTTACTGCAAGCAACAAACGTGCAAATGAATAATCTCAAATGGGTCATCTGCACTCTGCACAGACACGTTTTGGATCAACCCTCAGTATAAGATCACTCTGCTGGAGGAGGATGACGACCCAGAAGATGATGAGGTGGCATGCAGTTTCCTGGTGGCTCTTATGCAGAAGGACAGACGGAAATATCGGCGCCATGGCCAGGATATGCACACCATTGGCTTTGCCATCTATGATGTGAGAGCAGGGCAGGACAAGACCCATTTCTAAATGCATATGGTTCATTCTTTTACCACCACTATTTCTGAAATATAACCTGAGCTCATGCCCCTTTTTATGCAGATCCCAGACGAGGTATGGGATAACACCAAATGCCACCACTCCCGAGACTGCACCACAGCATTATGATTAATACCATACTGAGAGAATGTTTGTTGTTGTTTTCTACTGTCTACATTGCCACTGATATGCAAGCGTTTCTTGGAATTTCAACTGCAGTTTTGTCATGTAATCCCTCAGTACAAGGGCTGCCAGAGTGTCCACCTCAAGAAGGATTTCTTTCTGACACACTCATCCTGTGCTCGCTCTGATACCTTCATCAATCTGCGAGAGGTGAGCACGCGTCTCCGTCTGCCCCCGGGAGAGTATCTCATCGTCCCATCCACTTTCGAGGCCAGTCAAGAGGCTGACTTTGTCCTCAGAGTCTTCACTGAGAAGCAGTCCGAAACACTGTACGTGGCCATTATTTTGATTAGATGGATCAGTGGATGTGTATTCGTACCTGTGGCTTGTACCAATACGTGTTTTTCCTTTGCAGAGAAATGGATGATGAAATCGGTGCTGACTTGGAAGATGAGGTAGTCTTCTGGAAGTTATTGAGCCAAAAGTGATGATAATGACGCTGTTAACCATTTAGCCCTATATCATTTACTTAATTGTATGATGTATAGCAAAAATAGCTAATCCACAGGCTCCAAGCATGCAGATCTGTTATTCTCACTATCTTTGAACATTTTAAAACTTTTTGAAAATCTTAATCTATAATGCCATGCCCAAAATAGGAATTTAAAGTGGTTAAATGATCGGTATTTTACCCCAATGCATCACATCTTCAATTGCTTGTCTGCCCACAGGAAGAAATATCTGAGGATGATATTGATGACTCTTTTAAGTCCATGTTTGCTCAGTTAGCGGGTGAGGTAAGTTTCCTGCCACAGGTAAATCATACTTAAACTAAAAACCTGTACAACTCCTTTGCAACTTTTTTAAACATTTGTAAATTTTCTCTCGTGTTCTTTTCAGGATATGGAGATATCGGTTCATGAGCTCAGGACCATTCTGAACAGAGTGGTGACTCGACGTGAGTGAGATGTATTTGTTTACAATTAATCGTGAAGTTAACACAATGGTATTACTTTCCAGTCACTGTTAATGTATTCACTGACAGCGTATGTTCTGTCATTGTGTAATAAATTGAGCCTGAGTTGGTTGAACTGTCTCTGATAAATCTATTTTTGTCATTTCAGACAAAGATCTGAAGACCGATGGATTCAGTTTGGAGTCCTGTAGGACTATGGTCAATCTCATGGATGTATCCTCTTGAGGTGTCAGTCATGAATAAAAGGGGATATATCAGTATAGTATTGTAAAGTTAGTGACAATCTCTGTCCAACAGTAATTTCACACCTTGACTCAGTTATTCCCAGAAAGATGGCAGTGCACGTTTAGGCCTGGTGGAGTTTCAGCTCCTCTGGAACAAGATCCGAAAGTGGCTGGTAAGAGTTGGTTTGGATATTAGTGAACAATGTACAGTTGTATCTGTACATCTGGAGTTTACACATTAGTAGGACACTCTAATGTGTGAGGGGGCCTTTATTTTGCCATAACTTCTTTCATTTTTTTTTTATAATCTTTTTAAATGTTTATTTTATTTGAAAGTGAAGTATCCCTTTAATCTCTCCCTCTGTTCGCAGGGTGTTTTCAGACAATTTGACCTCGACAAGTCAGGGGCCATGAGCTCGTATGAAATGCGTCTTGCTGTGGAGGCAGCAGGTACAATATTTGAGAGCACTTACTGCATCTACGCACACACACACACACACACACGCGCGATTGTAACCCCTGATCTCTTTTAAATTAAGGTTTTAAACTGAACAACAGACTGAACCAGCTTCTGGTGGCGCGGTATGCTGAGAATGAAGTCATTGACTTTGACAACTTCATTTGCTGCTTGGTCAAACTTGAAGCCATGTTCAGTGAGTACTGTTCCTCTACAATAGATGTGATATCCATGTATTCATAAAAAAAATGTAAACAATATTCCCCTGATCATAACCCACAAACAGCAGACATTTGCACACTGTACTGTACTATACTGTATGAAGAAATACTTTGTTAATTTAATTTGACTTTCAACAGGATCTTTCCAGCAGCTAGATAAAGGAGAAGGCATGGCTGAAATGAACATCACAGAAGTGAGTTCTGTATCAAAATTGCATTATTTTATTGGCAGTTCAATAATCTATTGTTGCTAGAGAAGGCATATGGAAGTCTTTGTCAGCCCTGTCAGGTGTCAGGTTCACCACTAGCAAATGCGATCAGTTATGTTGTTTATCAGGGCAATGGTCACAAACAGGGAGTTCACAAAGGCTGGAACATTAAAGAAAGCAGTGTCAAAGCCTGTCTATGTTGTTCATCTTAACATTTTACCAATTCCTGTGATTTTCCCCAACGTTCTAGTGGCTCTACATTACCATGTGTGGTTGAAGAGGACCTTTTCACCAGAGATGTACAGAAAAGCTAGAGCGTCTGCAGTGTGCCATGAAGCCGGAGCCCTGAACACCTTCAGCCTTAGTGTCCTGTTGATAAACAATCCTTTACACACACCTCAATAAATGTATACAACGGTAAGCGCTGTGTAATGTAGAATAAGACCAAGCTAAATACCTCTCGCCCCAAACCTTGGGTTTGCTATGCAAAAGACGCAAAAAAGCAGAGTTGCTATGCTGCAATCATCTTCCCTATGATGCTCACACCTGTCATCTCTTGATGTAAACGGCATGGGTCAACGCATGATAGATAACTGCTAATGTACATACTGTAGTATCAGAACTTTGTAATGCCCCACATGCTTTGATGTCTGTATGACGTCTGCATATCACTTAATTGACTATCAGCCCACATTTCTACAATTGTGGTAATGAAATCCTATTTTGTCTCGTACAAATATCCGTTTTATTAATTTCTTTGACATGTAGATTAATTTGTTACTGCAGTGGTTCTGATTACACCAGATTTGTTATGTAGCATTTTTACTTTGCAAGTTTTTTTAACACCAATATTTCAATGTTCAACCTGTAGGTGGCAGTGCAATGTTGTAGAAAACCTCTCATTTGCCTCAAATATACTGTAGAAATGCAGTTTGATTAAACGTTTTCCCCTGAATTGAACTTGAAGTCAAGAACATACCTGAAATTAGTAAATTTGTACTGTTACAGGGGAAGTCTGTTCAATTCAGGGATACGGTTAGTGAAGTTTAATATGTAATTCAAGTAGTGAGCCTCAGTTTAGACCAGTGTTATTTACAGGCGTGAATGTGAATATGTAAGCCTTACTCCCTAATCATAGCACCATGTGATTGTCAAGACACTGTTAGAAAAGGAATGCCATTACTGTGTGTATGGTGTTTTTGAATGTATGTTGTGCCTTCAATAAATGTTACCCCTAAAGTGTTTGTTTTGAGGTATGTTGCATCCAATTGCTTGCTGTTCATAGCGCAAGAAAAACATGAGCATGACTGCTTTGTTCGGTTATATTTATGGTAGAACTCATGACTTGCAATCACTGTAAAGGTTATATTTATTGTAAGCATACAATGATGCATTACATCCTAAAGAGTGAAATGGAACAGTCATCTTACCCACATATGGAATAATCATTCCTCCCAAAACACACAATGTTTTGTGCAAGCACATGAAGTGGGAAGCAACTTTGACACATTGAGGACAGTGACCAAAGACAAAGATTATGAGCACAGTACCACTTTATAGAGAACAAATGTAATTGGTTGAAAAATGTACAGTCCGATAACATCAAGAGATGCAGTAGAAATTGCTTGTAATTAACCACTTAAACTTTATTAGACCAGGGACTGACAGCGTTCTACAAGCTGGTGTGCACGTCCTACCAGGACATGTCTCATTGGCTCTGTACCACAGGAAACAGAAGACGGCCACCGAGACTTGCGTCAAGACCTGATCGCCAGCGTCTAACAGCGCGCCTTCATTGCAGTCCTTGACACCGCTTAACAGCTTTGAGCAGTTCTGTATCAACTAATGAGAAACTTCAGAGACAGTTCAATATGCAAGTGTTCAAGCTGGAACTGGAAGAGCAGATTGATGACAGAGCATATTCCCCAGAGACTGATAGATTTCACTATACAAGGCCCTCTCCTGTTTTCCCCCTACACCAAATCTCTTCAGCAATCTACAAGCTCACAAGGTGTTACAATGCGTTGTGAGCTTGTAGATCTGTTTTTGCCAAATGTTCACAGCAGAAAAGGGACAAGGGTTTAAGTGGTTAGATACATGATGCTGTCTCTATACAAATTTATTGGCAATGGAAAGCAGTTTGGAGTAGTCTCCTTCCATCTTGCGCAGATGTGTAGGTAGGGGGACTTTAATTCTTGTTCCTGTAGGGTTGCCATTGTCCTCTATTAGAACAACATTGTTCGAATCAAAACGTGGAGTCATGCGGTCTCCAGGCATCTTGTGTCCGACAATTAGTGCCTTCTTCTTCTGTCCTTTGATGGCGAGCAAAACTGTGTCACCTATTTTCCCCACTCCATT
This sequence comes from Gymnoscopelus braueri, assembly GCF_963280865.1. Taxonomy (NCBI): domain Eukaryota; kingdom Metazoa; phylum Chordata; class Actinopteri; order Myctophiformes; family Myctophidae; genus Gymnoscopelus; species Gymnoscopelus braueri. The sequence goes on from NC_137619.1 coordinate 40,854,076, forward strand.
TTTGGTGTAGACATGGATGACTCTCGGTGCGCGATGATAAGGAGTGTTTCCAAGAGGGCTGTTATCAACAACTCGTACTCTTGTCATTTTCTGGATGGCTGCTGCAACTGCTGACACACTGCAGGACAAAACTTGTATTAGTCAATAGCTACTGGCAATCTACTAAGCAAATACCGGTAACTAAATACACAATACAGAGTCCAGGGATCAAGATGTTACAATCAGACTTAGGGCTTGAAGATCTGCCTTTTTGTCATAAGTGACACAAGTGATTAATTAAGTACAGATGTAAAGCAACATAAACTCATTATCAACAACTGTGACTATAATGTAGTAGATAATGACAGATACTTTGAGGAAAAAAAGGCTATAAACATCAGTGGGGTGAGAATGCAGTAAATTACTTTGTAAAGAGCAAAACATATCAATTTTATAGTGATACGCTATATCTTCGCCCCTAGATATGTATTTAGACTGGTCAAGTTAAGTTAAGTATAAACATAATGGCTGTTCAACATTGAAGAGATTAAATTAAATACTAAAAGGCCAAGAAAGACAAATACATTTACCCTGTCACTACCATGGAGGTAGAAAGAGGTCACACTCACTACACATCATATGGAGGAGTGTGTTAGAAAATGCAAGCTCCTTAACTGACCTGAAAGCTCTCTGTTGTGTTGGGCTGATCAGCCCAATGAAGGATCTGGACAGATGGTGGATAACAGACATGACTGAAGCAGACACCAACCTAGTTAGAGAGAAGATCACAACAAACGGATGATTACACAAACCAGGCAGAGACCAACCTAGTTAGAGAAGAACATAAATAGACAGTTAGCCATTTAGCTCGTTATGTAGTCATGCACAATACCACAGTGTCCAAGGTTGGGTATGCTATGCTATCTGCTAATAATAAGTGAATTATCACTTATCAGGTTGACAAAACAGCTGCTTGGTTCATTGGGTTAAATATATATATCACCACGCACGTGTATCAACAAGGCTTATATTGTAAACATTTTAATAAGACATCAACTCTGATAATAATGGGTTGATTACCTTCCACTTCTCTCACGCTGCTACATGAATGTCAAAACGTTTTGCGTCACTAAAAGGCGACGAGGAGGAGGGCGAAGCAACTGCGTTTAACATGACTGTCATGGATGAACTTCAATCTGGTGTTTGCACTTTCTTCATTTACGGCACGTACATCTACTTAAACGCTCAGATTGAAAATATTAAGTGCTTAACATATGGTCACGGATGTTACAATTATGTACGGACCCTCAGAAGTACCCCTAGCTTCCGTATTGTTCAATAAGAAGCATTTTAATCCATCCAATCCACCATTTTATCATGGAGTTATAATGTATCACAGTGCAATACACCTCCCAGCCGATAGGATCGCGTAGTTGAAAGCCTATGGAGAAAATACGGATTAAATGGCCACCAATCGGATTAAAATGCTTTTTTATTGATAATACGGAAGATGTGGGTACTTCTGAGGGTCTGTATGTAATTGTAACATCCGTGGACATGGGGTAAGTACTTTATATTTAAAATCTGGTTGAAGTTCATCCATGATACTCCAGGTTAAAGTTCATCCATCGACGGTCGTGACAAACGACCGTTGTGTATCCATGACTAAGCCATTATGTCACAGCGATGATTGAAGAACAGACACTAGACAAGCAATCCCACATGTAAATAATAATAATAATAATAATACAAAGATCTACAAGTTAGATGTAAAACATGTCTCAATCTGTCCCGATACAAACTAAACGAACATATTAAACTCGGGTTTGACGTCATTAAAACGTGCCAGAAAGTGGAGTCATGGCGTCGTCGTCAGATCATGAGCGAACTATAGCTGATCTACAAGCTCCGTTGTGAGCTTGTAGATCGTCTATTTCGGGTGCGCGACACCGGCGCGAATCTACGTATCAACCTATAGAAACACAAAGCATAGACACAAAGTACACAAAGACCAGCGGCCGAGAGACATGTTCTCTATTAGCTAGAACTAGATCTTTGTGTGACTCATTCACTGATTCAAAGCGGGTGTATTTGTCACGCCGCTCACGCGCCGATATTATATTATATTATAGCTCAATGTCATTGAATTTATTTGACTCGAGTCAATCGAGTCATGAGTCAATTTGACTCATACAGTACCAGCACAAGTACATGCAGTGAAATGTTGGCGTGACAAGACATGCTCCGCAGTCCGCAGTCTGTGCTAAACAACAATAAAGCTACGATATAGCCTACTATTGGGTTGGGCATAAAACAGGTTAAGAAAACACAAGTAAATTAAGTTAAAGGCACTGTAAGTGATTTTTTAAATTTGATTTACTAAGTGTAAAAGTGTCTCTGTCTCCCCATCTCTCAAGCAGCTCTTTAGGAAACATCTGGTCGAGGTCCAGGATGCAAGTGAAATTGAAGTGGTGACACAAATAAATTAGAAGACAACATTGGAACTGGAACAAGCTGATAAATGATCCTTGTGGGGTTCTCTCTCTTGGATGAAATGTGTAACCTGGAGAAATAAATATTAAAGAGATGGAGCTATGATATAATATAAAGCTTAACCATAAACTTTTCGTTTTAACCAAAGAATATCTCTAGTCTCTAGTCTAGTGTATAACCTACATGCAAAGTAAATTATGTGCAGGTTTTATCTTTATTTTTTTACATTGATTATATTATCAATTCAATTCCCAAGTCCCCCCTATTGGTTGGTCTTATTTAGGGGGTCAGGTGTTGTGCATGTGCCTCCTTCGATACACTTGATGCTGTCAGTCTGCTTCTTTTTACCTGACAGTGAGGAGTTTCACCGGGAGGGCGTAATGCATGTGGAGGAACATGCTTTTTTTTATTGATTATAAAAAAAGCACATGACAGTACTGTTCAATACAAGGTCAGCTAATAGGATTGGGGTCCTTTGTACTCAATTCATAGAGACATTAAATGACAGACAGATATACACTACTATCATAAAAACATCATAAAAACAGTTTAAAAAAAAGGGGGGAAAATGTGTACAGTAAACAGTTCGGGGGGGGGGGGGGGCTAGGCTTTGACTTTTACAGGGGCCAGTTTCGAATTGCAGCCACCTATGTACTCTTTTAGGGTGGTTTTGAAGGAGAGTAGGGTTTTACACTCCTTTACGGCTTTTAGTAGGGCATTCCACATTTTTGTGGCAAAAAATTCAACCCCTTGTTTGTGCCAAATCTGGGTTGGACGTGATCAGTGGAGCTTCCTCTGGTGTTGTGATTGTGGACTTAATTTAAGTTTTTGAAGTACTTTGACAGGTACATGGGTGTCTTAACGTAGTGGTGCATCTTGTAGACCAGGCCCATTGCAAGTTGCTGTACTCTGTCCTCAACCCTGAGCCATCCGACCCTAGCAAAGTGAGCAGGGGTTAGATGAGTTGTAGGTGTAAGGCCAAGAAGTAGTCTTACAAGTTTGTTTTGGGATGTCTGGAGCCTTGTTTTTAAGGCCTTTGTGGTGTTGTGGTACCATTAGGTGCATGCATAGTTGAAGTAACCTTGGATGAGGGCTCCTGTTACTAGAGTCCTCAAAGTATTCTTACTGACTCACCTGGCTTCCCTCCCGAACAAGGCCAAAATGTGTTCATTGGATGTGCAGTGGGTTTTGTCCCAAAAAGTATGAGAATAAATACAGTGTGTGCTCTGTATAGTGACCAAAAGGGTGGTGTTTAGCCTACATATTTTGATGTTTGATGTTTTACTTTATTTTAGTTTTGGGGCTCTGATAGCCTCAGCCAGAAAGAAGCTGTTGCTGTGTCTCTCGTGATCAGGGGTGCAATGCTCACTGGACGGCCTTGCACGGCGTGCAAGAACCTATTTGACCAGGAGCACGCGCAGGCACACGCATAGATTTAAAACTACTTTAAATTCACACTTCAACAAAGTTTACAAAGGCTCCCGACTCACGCCAGGTACATTAACATAGGAATTAGCCTAGATGAATATCAATTGTCCATTGTGTGACCTATAGTGTAGGTGTTAAGCGACGTGCGCGTCACATCATTAAAATACAGTACAAGCACATCCCAAATGAGCATAGCAACACTGCTCGTGATGACCTTGTGACACCGCAGGCGCGTGCCTGTCCGCATCATCAGCACAAACAGTCCATTGCTGGAGTGGTATTTTACAGGAAGGAAGTCGCTGTGGTGCGCTCAGCCGACCACACCACCTTCCACAGGTCCGCAGATCCAGGGAGGAGCTTTTCAAGGGTTTAGGTTGTGCTTTATTGTTACATCTTGTGTACAGGTACATAAGAGTAAAACTTTTTGTTCGGCTTCCTTCAGACAATGCAGCAGCATAAGTAATAATAATAATAACTAGAAAAAGTTCTCCTCGGAGCACAGGTCTCCGCCAGGTCAGGTAGGCTATTGTGGCCTTCTGGTGGCGCTATAATAGGCCAACGTGAAAAGGGTGCCATTTCTTCTTAGACCTTGCACGACAATCGGACACTGACTGCATTCATGATTTGAGGCATTTTGTTAAAAACATGTGTTTCGCTAAATTAGACCTGTTGGTGGTGCTATAACAGGCCAATGTTAAAAGGGTGGCATTTGTTCCTCAACATAGTGTGAATGTGCGTGCAAAGTTTGAGCGCAATCGGACGCTGCGTTCATGATTTGCGGAATTTTGTTCAAAACAAGCCAATAATGCAAACTTTACATGTCAATCTTAGCCAATCAGTATGAAATATGAAAAATCAAACACATCCGTCGTGATCACATGACTATAGAGATCATGTGTACCGATTTGTGTGAAATTTTGATAAAATTGGAAGGAGTAGTATAAAAAAATGTGTTTTACATAAGTTGACCTCCTGGTGGCGCTATAAAGGCAGATGTGAAAAATGCAGGGCAAAGGTTTTTCCTTGACCTCTAGGGAGTGTGCATACAAAGTTTTACACAGATCGGTGCAATTATAGGTAATAACACGAATTGACCTGTTATAGCGCCACCATGAGGCTGATTTGAAAATTAGTAGTAATTAGGTAGTTCTTCCTCGGCCTAATGGGAATATGCGTGCAAAATTTCACGGACATTGCATGCTGTGTTCATGATTTGAGGCATTTTGTTCAAAACGGAGCACTCCTGCAAACTTTGGAAGACATTTTTAGCCAATCAGGATGGAATATGAGAAATCTGAAAGACCGGTTTTGTTTAATGACTATAGAGATACTGTGTACCGATTTGCGGGATTTTTGGACAAAATCTCTAGGAGTACTGTCAAAAAATATGTTTTGCACAAATCGGCCTCCTGGTGGCGCTATAAAAGGCCCATGAGAAAAATTTGGGGCAAAGGTTCTGAATTGGCATCCAGGGAGTGTGTTTGCACAGTGGCGCTGTGATCAAGCCAACGGTGCCGGAGATTAGCTGCTCACAGACGGACGGACACACACACGGACGCACGGACGGACGGACGGGGTGGAAAACATACTCTCTCGCCATGCCTTTCGGCCTGGCGGAGACAATAAAACCGTAAAAAAATAGCCCAAAAAAGAGAACATCGGTGTATGTACATGTGCATATGATCTTGGTTTATTTTATACACTGAGAATATGTTTTGAGAGTTTTAAACCAGTGTGCCGATGTTTTACCTCCTTCTCCTTGATTCTTGCCTTGATGTCCAGTACCTGGCCTAAATACAGGTACAAGATGTGCACACAATCTCCTCTGTGAAATATTTTATACACCAACTGCATTTTCTTCAGTAGCTGCCACATTACTTTATGTAAAGAACTTTACAGTATCTTCCATATACAGCAGTTTAGGTAGGAACAGTTCAAGCATATTAAAGTGCAAGAAAAGCACAGGAGACACCTTTTGTCCTGGTTAATTTTTGTTCTTGTCAGATCGTGCCTGATTGTACAGGGAAAGAAGCTTGCATCGTATTCTAAAACCACCCACTATCCCAAATTCATTTGGTAGAGCGCGCCTGCACTGGGAGTCAATGTCGATAGTAGGGCCGGGCGCACTACGGCACAACATTCAGAGGCTCCCTCTCTCCTAATTCTCAACGAATGTCTGTGATTCTAATTTTCCTATAATCAGCAGAAGTGAGAGTGTCAATTCCTTGTGTCAATTGTGTTTATATAAGATGATAGTCTATTCAAAGAAGACAATGGTTTGTGCTGCACGTCGCACGCGATGCCATTCGCTCCGTTCGGTTTCATTAATCTATTGTTCAGGAAATATAGAACGGATTACAATAATATAACATTCTCTATAATTAATCAGTACCATGTAGGTAATACTTATGTCTGTCAAATATGGTTTTATAGAAAGGCAATCAAAGGCTAGGGCGTATGAAGAAAACGTCAGGTGTATAGTGTCCAACATTACAAGTGCCTCAGTGCGGCCTAAGAAAAAGTGAGGGAAAAAGTCGGGGGTCATAGCTTAAATGAAAGTTAGAAGAACTACATGAAACATAATAATAAACATCACTTAGTGATAAGGAAGTCAATAGATAGTCAATTATAAATTATATTATACACAGAGCTCTTCACAGGTTCAAAATGACGGACCCAAACCTGAATGGACCCCTGAAATTGGTTCCAAGATCAGAGTGGAGCCGACATAATTAAAAGAAAAACGCACCGGGACGGCACCCATTACTTTATGCATCCGACAAACCTAAAATGCTGTTCTTACACAGTCTGCGAGATGTCAGCTATATAGGCTACTCCAAGCTGTAGCAGCCTACAATAGAGACATTGACAATGTATATTAAATATTAAATATTAAATTGCATGTTTTCACCTCGATTAATAAGGAATCCAACAACTTTGTTCCCCCATACATATTGGCTGCAGTAATCTGATCCCTGGTCAGTCTATATTCTTGCAGCCCGAGCCCCCTTCTTTCACACCCACAGTCAGTTTACAAAGAACAATTTGTTGTGTATTACGCTTGTCTGTCTGACACCTAGTTGAGAGAGCAACTGTAGCCAGTGACAGAACGGTCATTGCCGTGAGAGGCAAGCATGTCTATTAACATGTAAGTGTAACCATGCATTATATGTAAAACCTGAATAATTTCAATAAAGTATATTAAAAAGCAAGCATGCAGCCAATACACAACGACGATTGATCAATGTACTTTATTTAGTAAGACATGAGAACATCAGTACATGGAAGTACAAATTCACAATACAAGGTCTACTAAACTGGAAGGCTACTAAAGCACTAAGCTTGTTTAAAATGAGATCCCCACGCACACAAAGGTTAGGTTAAGACTTTGACAGGGGCCATCTTCGAATTGCAGCGTCCTGAGGGTGTATCTTTATACGTTTTGAAAGTGAGTAGGGTTTTACACTCCTTTACTCCTTTTGGTAGGGCATGCCACATTTTTGTTGAATAGCATGAGAATGTGTTCATTCCCTTTGTTGAGCCAAATCTGGGTTGAACATGATCCGTGGAGCTGACTCTGGTGTTATGATCGTGGACTTCATTTACGTTTTGGAAGTATTTTGACAAATACAGGGGGATCCCAATGTTGTGTCGAATCTTGTAGACCAAGAAGTAGCCTTACTAGTTTGTTTTGGGATGTTTGGAGCCTTATTTTTAAGGCCTTGGTGGTGTTGTGATACCATGAGGAGCATGCATAATCGAAATGACCTTGTATGAGGGCCCCTGCAAGAATCTTCAAGGTATTCTTGCTGACTACGGAAATCCTAGCGTGTTCTTTGGTTGACCACTCTTTCGGCGATTTTATCACCATATAGGTTTGCCTCCAAGTCCAAGATGGAACCTAGGTAGGTAATTTCCTCTTTTCTTGAGATAACATCATCACCCGCTTTGATTGTGAAGCTCTCAGCCTTGCTAGAGCGCAACACAATGGGAAACGGTAGACCAGCACCGGTCGGGGAAAATGAATAAATAAATAGACCACTCGATCGCAATAGTGTCCTCCCAATAGCGGGGGGACATTCAGGCCCCCCACTATGCTTAGCGTAGTAGAGCCTATGCTTAGAGTGCACTTCGGAATTAAGTGATTGTGAATGTTATTGTCATTACAATTTTACTGTAATCCACAAAAGTGTGACTGTTAACGGCCAAACCACACGCATAATGTAATGGGTAGCACAGGTGTTTTACGGATAAGGCTGGTGGGGCGTCACAGGGGGGGTGTAAGTGGGACTGAGTTACTAGGCCCCCCCCCAAAAAAAATATATATATATTTTTTGTATTTTTTAAAGAAAAAAAATCATAGGGTGGCCCACAGTGAATCTTTGTCCCCATGGCCCAGAATTTGGTGCTACGCCCCTCCCCAAATAGTGGGTTTAGCCATTTTTGGCCAATATATAGGGCCCTACATCTCCACACTCCAGTCCAGTTGGTGGCATTAATGCGCCTTTAAAACTGGTTTTCCAACTGCTGACAAATCCAGAGGAAGAGGACGAGCGGCGAAGAGCCTCCCACCTCTCGTGTAATCTCGCGTTGGTCAGAGCTAGGTTACCTCTGGTGGTCGGACTGGTTAGTGGTGGTAGCTGTTCAACCGGGCTCTCTCTCTCTCTATCACTCAGTAACGTAACGCGGTGACAACAACAAGTCCTCCTCCTCCTCCTCCGTACACTGTATAGACAGACAGACAGTTGTTTACCTCCTGGTTAATTGATCGGTCAACGTTGGTATTCCGGCCGGCCCGGGCGGACACTGTAGTGTGTGGCCAGTCACACAGGAACAATAAGCTTTATGTAAATCGCTGGAGAAGAAGAGCGGCTAACGGGCGTTAGCCAGCTAGCTTCCACCTGTTATTAGCTTCAACAGCAGCAGCCACCACCGCCGCCGCCGATAGGAGCTATTATTAACGCTAATAACTAGACGGTTGGCTAATATCGACTAGCTAACCCTGAACACCAACCACACGACAACGAGGTAAGACGGTTTAGCAAATAGATAAATCCCTGTCTCTTATTTGTTTTGCTCTTAGGGGATGTGGTTTGTGGTTTTAGTGGCTGTGGTTGTTGTTCTCACAACCTTCCGATTGCATCTGCGGCAGCTTTGAGGCTCCATTATTATTAATCACGACTGTGTTCAGAGATTAGTGTGAGGCTCATTATATTAACACGAGGTTGTCTATCATAATTAATCGTTCGTAGATGTTAGATGGTCTGTTTCCTTTTTTGTGTGACCGCATATAGTTAAAAACGCGACATTCGTGAATCAGGGACATTCATGCTTATTTATGCATGTCACACACACTCCCCGCGACAGAGGCTTAGAAAGGCGACATGGAACTGGGCTTTGTGATTTCCATTCCAAACAAGTGGGAAAATAATACAAATAATTAAGATGACTTCACTGAGATTGTACAGATGAAACTACAGCTGTGTCTCATGGAAGTGGTTCAGTCAGATTGTACAAATGGAACAAAATGGACCCTCGGGTTCATTTGGTTCCATTTGTACACTCAGCTACACATCTGCAATGGTCCATTTGGTTCCATTTGTACACCCTGGCTGAGTAAAATCAGCACTGGATTTTTACTGTGTAATTAGATCTAGTGTTAGATTAGCTGGCTGTGGTATTTATTATGCTAAAATGTTGGACATAGCGCTGTAGATAAAACCTCATATGATTAGTAAATCCTGACACTTACACTGGGTTACTAGGTGCTGACTGAGTGACCATTGTTGTTGAGAAACCTTGATAGTTCCACAGGTCAGGTCTAATCTCTCTGCTGTCTTAAGTCAAATGTGCTTCATCATTGAGTTGCGATGACCCCCCAGCCACAATCTGGTAGATGTCACTGCTAATCTGTCTCTTTGATGGTCTAGTCTAGTCATGGTCAATGGCCAAAAAGGAATAAACATGAGACGGCACTGTTCATTTTGTATTCATGAGCTGCACTGGGGTTGGATGACTTGCTATGAAATATTAAACACTGATGGCATGCTTTTCAATGACAATTATCAGTTTGGCATCCTGCCCTGGATCAGTGTTTTATTTGACAGCAGGCATTATATGACATACACAACATCACCAGCTCACTTTGTCAGTAAGCGAGTTTATGTTTAGTTAGGTTTTGATTGACCATGTATAGTTGACACTCAGTGTGCAACTCTCCTCGTGATGTTGCCCTAATTATGATTTATTATGGCAACAAGTAACAACTGTACCTATTTATGATCTTTGACATTTACCAGCCTAAATCAAAATAACAATTTCCTTTGCAGTAAAAAAGATATGGGGTGGATTAGCCAACCAAATTTTCTTGACGTTGAATTCCGTTGCAGTGACAAGATTGCCAGGGCCTCTCTTTCACACCATCTGTGCCATAGTTTTAAGTGAATACACTGAGAGGTGTGCTCTGTGGTGTAATGCATCTACAGCTGTTGACTTTCCCTGCTGATCTGAAATGAGTCAAGGTTTGCCCCAGGTAACCCCCCCAAATCCCGAAACCGTTTCCTGTTAACAGGAAATGTATGTATCATAGTACATAAAAAATGTTTGCCACCTTTGATTGTGTCCCTTTTCGATGTGAATGGCATATTTTGACAGCCTTAAATTGATCACATAGATCTGATTCTTGGCACCAGTGATGCCATATTTTATCATCTTTCCACTGGAAATTCTCCTTTTGTCTGTGTTGTACTAAGCACTAGAGTGCTTTCACATTATCAGAATCCTGTGCTAATCAAAGCTCAGGTGTCAGTAGTATTTGCATTGTCAATCATTTACAGACTAATACCCACAAGGCCAACAACATCAATTCTAGCTAATCTGCCAAGTCATTTGTCTCTTTGCTTATGTAAAGAATTCTCACCATTGTACGTAGGATAGGCTGGGCAGCCCGTATCAGCTTTGGAATGTTGTCTTACAGAAGACAGGCTAAAATACTGAAATTGCATAGGCCTACTCAAATTGGATATTTGTTTTATTAAATAATAAATCAATCCTAAATTCCATCTGGGTGTTTATAATTTCCACTTGTTGTAAATGTATTGTTAACATTTGAGATCATAGTGTAGGCAACCTAGACCAGAATAGAGCTTTGCTAATGTGTGCACTTGAAGTCTTCTTTACATAGTTTGAGATTAGGCTACTTTTGCCCAGAAATTAATCAGGGCTTGAGCTCTCACAATAGCCAATATGTCAAAGTTGTTATTATTATAACCATTTATTAGTACTTTAATGAATAGCCCACGGTTCATAGTTGCATTAGATTTTCTTCTGATGTGAGTTGGTTTATCATCCCTAAAGAAGGGTGAATTTGTTAACTGGATCTTGAAGAGACATGTTCAGTTAACTAGGCCAAATTAGACTGGATCAATGTGTGTGTGTGTGTTGCATGAGAATGTTCTGTCTTGTAACTCGCATGCTTGCTCAGGTAACTTGCAGTACATGTAAACATGAACTGTTTGTTCTGTTGTATTGCTTTTTTGTTTAGACCTGTATATAGGGGCTTTCTATGATAATGAAGGACCTTGTATAGCCTAGATTATAACTTCAAGATAGAATCAAATTTTTGCATGTGAACATGCCCACACACTTCTTTCACTGGGCTTGAGTTTGATCCAGCTTGATGTGCAGATATTTGGGTTTTTCCTCCGTTATAGGCATCAGGCAAGTAGGGGTATCCCATCATTTTTGCAGGTTATTGGTCAGGGTAACCGAACCCATAGTTACCCAAGTCACTGCCATGATAGAAATACCAACCGTGGCCGCCAGCGCTGCTTGGTGATGTCCTACACACTTGAGAATTGAAACTTCTTTCTGGCTTTTGGAGAGAATTTGCTCAAGTTGATTGAAGGTTCTTGTGACCAGAATACGTTTTCGACATTCCGAACACAAGTCTAGACAGAGAACTCAAGGGCTATCATACCCATAGAATCACCTTTGAAAATAGTTCCATGTTGGCTTTTACATCCCAGTTGAGATAGTGTTTGACTAAAATGCCAGGGGCTTTTGTGTCTGAATAGGGTCTTTCCACTAATGAAGTGCATTTGTCTCACATGCATCAGGCACAAAGTAGAATTAGCCTAAAAAGCTAAATGTTTGTCACTGCATTATTAGTTACAGTCTCACATGTTACATTTGGTTGCATTTTTATGGGGGTGGACAGCAGATCCTCTGAATGTCACTTTTGTATTGCCTCACAGTTGCCTGCTTTATTATTTGTTTAATGAGTTGTATCAACATGTTTGAACCACAGTTAAGTCCACTTTAATAGCAAACCTGTTCCAAATTGAATTTACCAAGTGATTTTCTCCCCCATTGCCTTCATCCCTGTTATGTTTGTTTGTATTATGAGAATGTGCGGCAGACTGCCGGTACCATAGCAACCAGCCTGAGGTGGAGAGAGGTGACACAGTATTTCCCTGCTGCTTGGTCATGATTCAGAACTAAATATGGTCCGTTTTTACATCTACCTTTCCATTTGAAATGTGGTAACCTATGATACTGTACTTGACTGCTGTGAAGAAACACAGGATCAAATATAAATATATAATCATATCACGACACGTCTTTGTGACAAAAGCTGTGTGTTAAGTGTTTTTCAGAAACAAATGAAAAACAACAAACTAGTAGTCTCAAGAGTGAGCTGTTTAATCCCTAGTGAACAATTCAGTTTTGTATGAATCAACTTTCTGAGTCATTCAGTTTTTAACGTCTTAAGATACAGTATTGGCGTTTTAGCTGTGTTTTAAGAATGCATATAATCTCCTTGGATATTATTACCAAAGGTGAGCATGTAAAGTGAAAATAAAAGAGTCGCTAGAACAAGCACAGCTCGTACAGTACCTCATATTTCTGCCCATGAATTTGCATCACATTGATGTAGGTCTACTCTGCCTATATCTAGTCTAGGCACAGTATGTAATATTTCAACATATTCTTTTCCAAGCTGCAAGTCCTCCCAAAGAAGTCTGCGTTGTTGATTTTCCAGTGGTTCGAAATCCATGGCCGCATGCCATGCAGCGGTTTCATTTTTATGCGAGACACAGGGGGTACGTTGTCTCTTTGCATGGGTTGAGGCTCGTCCATTTGAACCCTCTGGCCTCTATCAGTCTATTGTTCAGCGGCAGCAGCCTCCTTCTCCAGTGATGTCACAGCATTCCTGGTGAGACCATAAATGAGTTAGTGTTAAAGGCAGATGAGCAGCATCGTGAATACTGGTAAATAGTGGGTCGAAGGGCACGGTATAGAAGTGAAATTGTGCATTTGCCACCCGCCTGGCCTGACAACCTATGCCTGATTGTTGTGCGGTGTGATGTCACGCACCAAAAATAGCGGATCTGCAAGATCACAACATGCCGTGACGGGTTGTGGGCTTGTAGACCTCCTTTTTGGTGCGCTACGCGGCACACAACCATTCCATTTCTGATATGCGGTATGGCCTTCCTTGAACCCCTTGCACAGTCGGCTTACATGAAGTCTTGCCATCTCCTTACAATTCAGTATCCTTCAATTATGGGTCCACCTTCCATATAGAGGTAGGCAAAAAGATAATTGCTGCCTTTTTGTTTGTTGGACTTAAAGCAGTAATGTTGGTGAACTGGCTTTTCCGCATGCTTTTTCTAAGTGTGAATGCAATTTCACCCGATATTGTATCATTGTAGTTAAGATGGTGTATTGTGTAAGCTCAGCTGGAGGGCTCTGATGTTTTGCAATCAGAAGTCATGTTCCAGGGCATGTTGTGCCCCTCGTCATGCATTACTCACCACATTGGCAGAGGTTGTTGTTTGGATGCTTTGAGTAACACAAGGCCACGTCTAAAAATATTTCCGCTTTAAGTTCAGTGTAGGCTACATTATATTATATTTACTGATCAAATCAACAACTGCCTACAAATACTTACTGAAGTATTTAAGCTTGATTTATATTTAGGCAAAAATTATATTGGCAACTCAAAAAGTATAGACAAACGATGCTTCAACAATTTTCTTTTTTTTTTGTTTTTGGGGAAACATTGGTGTGCAACAAAGTATTCTATTTACGGGGGAAGGAGTCAGCCTGAAGTGCATGGATTCATATGAGCTCATTGTTATAAGTTGATCAGCTGAAATGTCATTACTCTAACTCTTTGACCTGATGTTTGAACATCTGAGTGCACTGCCGCATCACTGGTATCTATTTTAGTTGATGAGAAAACAGGATATTTGTGCTTGACATCCAATGTCTAGATTATAGGCACAGGCCCCTAAACATGCCAAAGTTTCATTCCTCCTTTTAGTTTCTTCACATTTATTTACAGACTAGATTAGCCTAGCTTATTTATACTATATGTTTTAATACATATATATTTACTTATTTATAAAATCATCCTATTGACGGCGCAGTTTGTTTAATGCCGCAATGGCTAAGGGGACAAAACTCCTGCTAATACCTTAAGGTTAAGGTACCTTAAGGTTAAGGTTCTGTATCTTCGCCCAGATGGCATGAGTTCGAAAATACAGGGGATGATCAGTGTCATTTGTTATTGTAAGTGCTAAGCGTGTGATGGCCTTATTTTCATATCAGAAGGTGTGGGTGTGGGAAGTCGGATAATCTAGGAAACAATACGGGTGACACTGAAAAGTTTGTTTCTGTTAGGCATGGACAATATACTGAAAAAACACGAGGAACAATACAACAGAACAGGTTGAATATTACGGATTACAAAAAGTCTTACGATGAAGTTGTTTAAATTTAAACCACCTTTTTCTGATTGGGTGTAAGAGAGCAGCACAGCTTCAAGGGATTGCTTAGTGGGGCTTTTATACTAGTCTTGCTTTTTTATTTATTCGTTTTTTTTTATCTTTTTGCTTTGATTGCTTTTCAAATGGTGTAATGTTTTGTAAGCATTTTAAAATAAAGCTATTATTATTAGGGTTAGGGTGTTATTAAATTATATACATTCCCTCCTTTTCAGATACTCAATATGCTTCACTGAGTGATGTACCAAGTGTTGACTTTCATGATGGCCATGATCTATACGGCACAAGCGTGCACCAATGGGATCTGCGCCCCAGACGTTACCAACAACACCAAGGACTATTGCTACTCTGCCCGAATCCGCAGCACTGTTCTCCAGGGTCTGCCTTTTGGAGGAGTGCCCACTGTCCTTGCTCTGGACTTCATGTGCTTCTTGGTGAGTCTCTCTTCAACCACCCCCCTATATACTTAATTGACCGAGTCCCGCACACAGGGATCTATACCAGGCCCCCTCCTTTTTTCTTTCTACATGAAATGTCACAGAAAATATTTTTACCGAATGTTCGTCCCCAGAATAGGGACGTTGAGTTCAAGTGGTTAATTTATTAATCATTTAAAACCTATATACTTAATTGACCGGAGTCCCCAGGGGTCTATACTAGGCCCACTCCTTTTTTTTCCTCTACGCCAAATATCTTAAATAGACGATCTAGTGTAAAAGGCATTCTGCTATTCTGCCATCACTGAATGTTCACCTCAGAATACGGATGCTAGGGTTGATGTGATTAAAGTGGTGTTAGTAAAATGTTTTGGTTAAAACAAAACGTTTTTCGTTAAAAAGTTAAAGCTCTGTTCTGATAGTAGCCTAATCATTCATTGTTAATGTTTGTTCAGTAACAGCCAGGGGGGGTCTTCCTGTCTCTCCAGCTCTTTAGTAAACACAAAATACATTGTCAGGTGGGTCACCAATTTCATCCAGTCAGGAAAGAGACAGGAAGTCTCTCAGCTATCAGCTTCAATTTGATAGTGTCCCAATTTCAACTATGTTCGCTCATGAGGTCTCTCTTCTGATTGGATGAAATGATCCCCACCTGAAAATGTATTTTCTGTTTACTCTTTCAATATTTGTATTGATTTTTGACAAAATTGCGTGCACATTACAAAGACACACACACACACACACGTAGGAAATCATACACACAAAAAAAGGAAAGAAAAACTAAAGATAGAATCAACAACAAGCCAGCAACCAACAGTAGTTTCAATATTTGCAATAGAAAATAGTAGTAGTCAAGTATGCAAAATGCAGTTAGACTGTTTTCTGTACTAAACAGCTGGAGACGGGGAGACCCCTTTTACTGAACAAGCACTATAGCATTGATTACTATGGGAATATAGAGCTATTTAACACTTTCTTAAAAAAGAAATAAATGTCATAGTAGCTTATGATTAGAGGTGGAGATATCCTAGTCATACTAAAACCCATTGTCTTTAGTGTTTTCCTGATGATGAGCACAATTCTGTCAAGATGATACTCTACACTATATCTGTACACAATGTTCAGTACCATCACAGATGTCAGCTCTGTGTAGTGAGTGATGGCATGAGTTGTTTTGACACGTGTTTATTCTATCCCATTCTAGGTGCTTCTGTTTCTGTTCTCCTTCTTGCGAAAATGTGCTTGGGACTATGGACGTCTTGCGCTGGTGACAGATGCCGACAGGTAAAAATCTGCCGTGCTATACATTCAGTATTAGAGTTACAACTTAATCAGCAATGTTTATAAGTTGAATAGAGGACAAACAAAACATAAGGACTGCTAAAATCCCAGGATACAACACACATTTGAAATATTTATTCATGTCCACAAAAGAAGTACAAGAATGCCTTGTACAAAGGACATAAACACTGCGCACACACACACACACACACACACACACACACACACACACACACACACACACACACACACACACACACACACACACACACACACACACACACACACACACACACACACACACACACACGATTGGCCAAGAGACGTGTGTTATCTACTACTGCATAACATCACAGCAAGGAGTTCCTTTGCACCCAGATAAGACTCCAGTGTCTCCTCAGCCAAGAATTCTACGCTAGTATCTACCCAAACATAAGGATGATTGGTTAGATAGCGTAGAATTCTTGGCTGTTTGGTGGCCGAGTTTCCTCCATACTTGACATAGTGCAGTCCTTGGTTCCTCCTGGGCAGGTTCTGAGAGAATGAGTTGCCCAGGATGTAGTAGCGATGTAGTAATGGTACCTGTAAGGCTGTGAGACAAGCTGTGAGCTAAGATCTTTGCAGAATGTTCATCCATTTTCGCAGAATGTTTGTCTTACTATGACGTGCCCAGAATACTAATGGGGGATGCTAGGGTTCATGGTTAACCCATTAAAACCGGGAACGCATCTGTGTAACCACTTGAACCATTATTTTATACTTTAGCTATTCAAAAACAGCATGATCTGCTATGAGCTTGTAGATCTGCTATTTTTGAAAAAATCGTGAAGATTTTTGCAAATCTTTGAATATATATATATTTTTTAACACAAACATTTTAAACTAAAATCTTTGCTTCTGGGGGGGTCCCTGGAAGAAAACATTTTCAGATGGGGGTCCGCAACCAAATACATATCATTTCGGAGCTCCTTGACCATGAAAAAGTTTGAGAACCACTGATATAGCAACATTTTTTTTTCACAAGTTTTTCAGAAAACTGTTAGCGTTTAGAAGACATTTTGTAGAATCGGAACCTCTGGCCTTAATGGGTTAAGCGTGCTAATTCTTCAGAATATTATATAGACAGAAGAGTAGACAGATGTGTGTGTGTGTGTGTGTGTGTGGGATTGTGTTACCACAGACAGGATGGTCTGTGTCAGCAATTTCCCTTACGCTCCCGACAATATCACATGCTTAGCTGTGAACAAGTGAACCAATAATTAATTGCATGACTCCCTCTATAGTGTCTTTTCTTTGGGCCAAGCTAAGCTACCGTATCCAAAACACAACGGATTGTAAGTTCCAATGCTATTATAAGATGAAAAAAAAACCCACCAGATTTATTTAGAAGTTGTAGCCCAGGGAGAATTGGCTTGTAGCTAAATCTGGTACAAAGCATCTTTTCTCTCTTTCACTTGAAGTTGAGATTAATGCATTTTGTGCACAGTCCCTGATACAAATAAACAAACGAATGAAATGAAATGGAAATGAACAATGGCCACAGAGAAATGGGAGATCAGATCCTACTTGGCCTCTCACTAACTCAGCATATACTACGTCACCCGTGCTCCATCACCTACATCCTCCTTCATTTGTTTGTCTGTGGTCGCTGCTTCATTATTTGTGCAGCTGGATGTGAGCAGTATAAAGCAGTGCATTCGGCGGTGGTGGTGGTGGTGGTGGTGGGGGGGGGGGGGGCAGAATGACTTACTTTCGGAACAGACAGAAATCTAGGGCCAAGGCCGCATGACACTATTAAAAAGTGCTGACTCGGAGTCACTGTGTCTCTTTTAACCCATTGAGACCGGGAACGCAGATCTGTGTCATTTTTAAGATTTCTTTGGCTATTCAAATATAGAAGATATACAAGCTCATGTGCCGTGCTATGAGCTTGTAGATCTACTATTTTTGAATAGCCAAAGAAATCTAAAATGACACGGATGTAATCTTTGAATATATATATATATCTTTTAAGTGATTTTTTTTGTAACTCAAATCTTTGCTTCTGGGGAACAAAACATTTTGAGATGGGGGTCCGTGGCCAAATACATATACATTTTGGGGTCCTTGAGAACCTCTGATATAGAAACATTTTTCAAAAAACTGTAGGATTTAGAAGACATTTGTAGAATCCCCAGAAGCAAAGATATGAGTTAAAAATGTTAAAAATAGTTAACAATAGCAGATCTACAAGCTCGTAGCGCGGCACTCGGTGCCACACTATGAGCTTGTAGATCTGCTATTTTTGAATAGCCAAAGAAATCTAAAAATGACACACAGATGCGTTCCCGGTCATAATGGGTTAGAGGTCTTGTAATTCGTGGATGGCTGAGTGTGTGTCTGTAGCTTCTCGCATGCCGTATTATGGTTTGACTACCTGTATAATGTATGTGTAATGAGATCATGGATCCCCACACACTTGACAAGACAAATGATGATAGAGGGACCAACAATACATCTATTGAGGATGGTTTATTATTATGTCTGATTTTGTATTTGTTAGACTAGAGCAGTGGTTCTCAAACATTTCATGTCTTTTTTTTTTTTTTTGCTGATCTACTAACTCGCAACGCATTGCATCGTGACACACTGAGCTTGTAGATCAGTTATTTTGGAATGATATATTAACTAATGTAGTTGGGGACCCCCCTTTTGAGAACCAGTGCACTAGACTAGAACAGTGGTTCTCAAAGTGGATTCTAGGGACTCTGGGTTCCTTTTTAGGGAGGTCTAAATCGACCCTTACAAGACTGTAACCCTTACAAGACTCTGTAACCCTTACAAGACTGTAACTCTGACAGTATACAAATGGAACCAAATGGACCCTAACGGGTCCATTTGGTTCCATTTGTATACTGTCAGAGTTAAGGGGAGACCTTGAAATTTCAAGGTTTGAGAACCACTGGACTGGAGGATATAATTGCACAGTCACTGCTTTTTGAAATACACGTGCATGACCTTTATGACCGTTTTTAAACTGTCTGTCTGAACCCTTACCCACATGCTATTTCTCTATTACTGACATGCTTACTAGCAAGTATCTGTTCCTCCTTTTAGACCAACCCGACTGTCATAATTTTGTTTTTCTCTCTAAACCAGAAGAGAGCGGGATCAGCGCTACAGCCGCCTGGATGATCGGGAATAGTATGTTCTCTTTCCCCAATGTCGTACCCTCTTCACCGCCGTTTCTCACCCTATTCCCCCTTCTTCCTTTCAAATGATCTAACTCTTCCTCCATTCTGCCCAGGCTGCTGTGGGTTTTCTAACTTGTTCCTCCTCACTCTCTTGGTGCAGTGTTTGTTTTTTGCGTCATTCTCTCGTCCTTCCTGGCGTTTCTCAATGCCAGGCCCCCCCTTAATTGTTCTCTCTCACTCCTTATCGCTCCGTTCTACTTCTGCCATTGAGTGCCCCGGTCCTCTGTCACACTGTCCCTAATCAGATCTGTGTGTGCTAAATGCTAATCTGTGTGTTGACCTCTTTTGTCAAAAGCACGGGCTGCTTCTGTGTGAGCGCACCTCGCCGGCCGCAACGGCAGGATGCTTACAGGGAGAGGTAACGCTGTACCTGAACCTGTTAGCCGTGTGTGTGTTAGACGAGCCCTGACAGGGCATATAACTGTATATCTGGCCTCATAGACGTGTGGTAAACAGTCTCTAGCTCTCAGAGGAATGTGGAGGAGGAGGAGGAAGGCCCGATGTTGAAATACAGCCGCAGGCTCTGCTCTCTCTACTCAATCCATCTGAGATCACACTGCACTGTAAAAGAGCTCAGAGTGACGTTATCATTTTATGTGCATGAAATCAGTGTTGATTTTGACTGCAAATTTTGATTTAGATATCAGTCTTTTTCTAAATTCATTTAGTTTTAGTCATATTTTAGTAATTCCAAATGTTTTAGTTTTAGTCAACTAAATATAAGACTATAGTCAACTAAATCTACAGTTGATTTAGTTGACTAAAATGTATTTTGGCGGTGTCCTGATGGCGTCGTAATGGCTGATTTTACACTTGGTTGCATGCTGAAAATAGCCGATCTACAAGCTCACAACGCGACACGTTGTGAGCTTGTAGATCGGCTATTTTCAGAGCCCAGCACCCGAGCCCAACCAAACATAAAATTACTTTAGTCTTTTAGTTCTACTGGATCTCTTCTCCACTCGTCCCTCCCTAACATTTGAGTCTAGTTTTTATTTGTTGATGTAAATGTCAGTATGTTTAGTCATAGTTTTAGTCATCGTACCTTAGTTTTTAAATTTAGTTTTCGTCATTGAAAAAAAGGTTGTCGAGGAACATCTTTCGTCATAGTTTTAGTCGACGAAATCAACGCTGCATAGCACTGTAGAGCTCGGAGTGACGTTATCATTTTATGCCCTACTCAATGAGATCTACAAATGCAACTCCCAAACTGACACGACCTCACAGGGGAGTGCAATAAAACAAATTCTTGAACGTTTAAACGGAAACTTTGCCGATAGTGTGAATTTGCAGACTTAACGTGAATCCCAACGTCCTAGCGATCTTTTTTCCCGGCACAAATTCTCGAACAACGGAAGACGTTGGGAAAGCGTTCACGTCTGATTTTCACATGTCTTCCTCCCAATAGAACAGTATGATTCATGTTAAACACAGGCAAAGTTCCCATTTAAGCTGAATTTAGTCAGCGGGAGCTGTCACACATCCTGAGGCTCTGCTGGACAGACGTGGGTAACGGCCTTTTGGGATTCTCTCTTCATGGTCACCGAGTTCCTGTTGTGTTCCTCTGTGAATGTCCTTTTCCTCTAGAACTCACCCAGTCTTCGCTTCCTAACTATCTTTCACACTTTCTGCTCTTGATGGAGACCGTGTGTGTGTGTGTGTGTGTGTGTGTGTGTGTGTGTGTGTGTGTAAAACTAGCTACGCCCCTGTTGTCACGGCATGGAATGGGACTGGGGAGGTTCAAGTTTGTTCCTGTGGTTGGCTGGCTTAACAATTCCCAAAACCCTGTGACAACCACAGGATGAAGAGGGATGAATCTCCTCAGTCCATTTCAGGTCCTTGTGTTTGTGTGATTGTTGTCTGTTCATGTTCTCCTCTCTTCCCATTAAATGGCGGTAATCCCAGTGTAACTCTCGTTTAAAAACTAACTTCCCTCCACCGTCTGCGCCACTGGGCTTGTTGGGTAACACGCACATGCTTTGCTATTGTTTCCCACAGCGAAAGCATAGCGAACAACCCGGCTTCAGATAAACCTGAGCGCTACGAGCGCCTCACCTCGGTCTCCAGCTCGGTGGACATAGACCAGAGAGATGAAGTAAGTAGACCATTGTTTCTACTGTATTAACCACTTAAACCCTATAAACGTTATTGATGATCACAGTGTAGAGAGACGGGAAACGGGGAGAGAGAGAGTCAGGGAGTGACATGCAGCAAAGGTCTGCCGGGCCTGGGAGTCGAACCGGGGACTTGCTGTCACTGTCAGTCATCAGAGCCTATGTGGTGCACACCATAACCAATCAGCTATCAGCGCCCCCAACCCTATAAACCTTGTTGGCCAG
Source organism: Gymnoscopelus braueri (assembly GCF_963280865.1). NCBI lineage: Eukaryota > Metazoa > Chordata > Actinopteri > Myctophiformes > Myctophidae > Gymnoscopelus > Gymnoscopelus braueri. The sequence continues at coordinate 40,876,059 of NC_137619.1, forward strand.
TGTCCCCTACTAGGCCTCCCCTCTCCTTTCCCTCTGGCCTGGTCTAGGCCTGGACCGCTGGCATAGCGGTCCAGGCACCTAGGCTCAATGTAACCTGACAGCTTGTCGCGGGTTCGACTCCCGATCCCGACGGCCTTTGCTGCATGTCACTCCCCTTCTCTTTCCCCATATCCTGGCAGCCTACTTTCCTGTCAAATAAAGGCATAAAAGCCCCCCCCAAAAATCTTTAAAAATAGCTGATCTAGGCCTGGACAACTGGCGTAGCGGTCTGGGCACCTAGGCGTGTCGCGGGCTCGGGTCCCGATCCCGACGACCTTTGCTACGCGTCGCTCCCCATCTCTCTCCCCATTTCCTGTCTGTCTACTGTATACTATGAAATAAAGGCATAAAAAGCCAAAAAGAAAATCATAAAAACAGCTGATCTACAAGCTCACACAACGTGTTGCAAGGTTGAAGATTGGCTATTTTCAGCAAATGTTCACACCAGAATGGGGACACTAGGGTTCATGTGGTTAACATAGGACAAGGTGTCCTTCTCATGTGTTTACCATCTGAAAGCTGTTTGACTGCACCAGCTCTAAAACCTCTGTTCTGTCTCTTTTTTTTTTCAGGGTTTCTGCTCCTGGCTAACTGCCATCTTCCGCATCAAGTGAGTCAACCTATTATCATGGATTGGATTTAAGTCTAGTTGGGGGATGTTTATAGGAGGTCACACACCACATAGTTTTGATATTATAGACAGAACTGAATGTCAAACTGTTTGAATTTGATTGTTGATTGATTACAATCAGATAGGCATATAGTACTTCATCTAATCAGTATACTCTATATGCATATAGTACTTTATCTAATCAGGATATCGCAATGAAGTTACATGACGTACTTCCACTGCAGTCTTGTAGACTTGGTCATTGGAATAGGGTGTAGCATACAGTATACGCTGCTCATACTGTAGCACATTACAAAATCAACACATACCCCTCAGATATATATATTTTTTTCACGTGAGAACAATGGCTTCTATTATAGCTTGCATACTTTCCAGGAATATAAATCCTGCCTTTTCTATTAGCTTGGGTTCCCAATCGATGATGTCACTGGTAGGCGACTGATGTCTCTGAACTGTCCACAGCCCTCCTCTGAGACACAGATGGGTTAGACAAAATGGTACCATATCATGAGCATAAGTTAGGACCAATTATATGAAGATAGGTTGAAAATGGGTGAAGTCGTCCTTTAAGGACCCTCATTAGTTTGTTCTGTTCTTTTTGGAGCTTGTATTTTGTTGTGCCATTTGTACCAGGCATTGTAAGTGTATTCAACGTGATATTGAGCTAATGATATAGCTAATGTACTCATGAGCCCTTTATTCAGGAACTTTGATATCCTTGCTTAAAATTTGTTTTTTGAATGAACCTTCCCAATAACAGAAAGTTCACCTGCAATTATAGATGGAATGGTATAGAGTTTTTTTTATTGAATGATGATAACTAAACAATAATTATTGTCTTACATCTCATATCGCACTCCAGTAACTTTTACCAGCAAAAAATTACCCCCCCCCCCCCCCCATAATAATAATAATAATTGTGGTGATGAGCTCAATCCCGTGGTATTGCGATATGTGGTTATTGTCCCAGCCCTACCTGTCATACATTGGTCGAGCTCACATCCAAGATAAGTAACAGAATGTTTTTCTTTTAACTATGTCCCTTGGCAGAAGTTGGCACTCCACAGAAAAAGTCTCTCTTAATTCATACTTTGATCCAAATAAAATACATTCCGATTTAAATAAGTGCAAGCATAAGTTATTGTCACATAGCCAACCACTTACATTTTAGAGCTCCTTGCCAAGTAATGTTTTAATTGTTTCTATACACTTTCCTGATACTAATCATCTCCATATGCTAATACGTAAATGACATGAACAATCTGCCTCATTGTCATTTATTTAAAAACAGTTGAGGGAGTTTTAAGGCGGTTTCGTTGACGGACTCCACATGTGAGCTGTTTAGACTCTGAGAATATGTCACTGACACCTGTCATTTGTTAAGGATATATGAGTGTGTCCATGTTAGCTATGTGCAGGTATGGGCGGCAGTGGCTCAGGGGTAGAGTGGCCGGTAGAGCGGCCGGATTGGAACCGCGGGGTTCCCAATTCGATCCCGGGCTCCCCCAGAGTTAGTGTCGAAGTGTCCTTGAGCAAGACGCTGAACCCCTAATTGCTCCCGATGAGCAGGTTGGTGCCTTGCATGGTTTCCTCCGCCATCGGTGTATGAGTGTGTGTGTGTGTGTGTGTGTGTGTGTGAGAATGGGTGAATGTAATGCACAATCTATGTAAAGTGCTTTGGACAAAAGCGCCATATAAATGCACTGTTTACTATTTTATTTATCATTTTCACATGAGTTATGAAAGTTTTGCGGCTATCTAAGGTTGCTGGTTGATTTTGCTCCATAGGGATGATGAGATCAGGGAGAAGTGCGGCGAGGATGCGGTCCACTACCTGTCCTTTCAGCGCCACATCATCGGCCTGCTGGTAGTGGTGGGCGTGCTGTCTGTTGGCATCGTCTTGCCTGTCAACTTCTCTGGGAACCTACTTGGTAAGTGGCACACAGGGACATTAACACCACATGCCAGTCAGCCGCTGGTAAATTGTGCGCTGTGGCAGCCACTTAACCTCCTGAAGACACCTTGGATAAAACAAAACTCCTAATACAATTCTGTCCTGGCCAGTATCTTAAGAATCTTCTTTTTGTAAGTTTCAAATGTAACCGACGTGTTTAACGTACCATTTGTATTAAATTATTCAGAAGAAACATATGATGTAGGTGCCTTAAGTGAAAGATTTCATAGTCTAAATCAGATTTGCAAATTCCAACAAACCACTTATTAATTAGTATTTATAGTCTCATCGGTATCATGCTGGTCCAGTGCACACCCAATACTACATTTTAAGGCCTTTTTTGCTCTTATGTGTATCACATGAGTCCACTCTGCCCTTTTATAAAGGCATTCATTTCATTTTCTCCACCTAATGGGCAGCCACCTCCTGCAATGTTGCTAAACTGCTAAGTTAGAACATCTTCCACGTTCCTAGCTACATAGTGGTGCAATGTCACAAGGTCGACCTCACCATTCTAGTGAATTTTCTTGTTTTTAATCTTTCCCACAGAAAACAATGCCTACAGTTTTGGGCGAACAACTATAGCTAATTTAGATGCCAAGTGAGTAAACTCATCATTACTTGCTTTCAACATTCCTAAATTATATTGAGTCCATGCGGTCTGACGGTAATGATTTCCCCTTTGTCTTTCTTTCCCAGTAACACGCTGCTGTGGCTGCACACAACCTTTGCTTTCCTTTACCTGCTACTGACAGTGTACAGTATGAGACGGCACACTTCCAAAATGCACTACAGAGAGGATGATCTGGTAAGTGTGATGTGATGGTAATGCATGGATTCCTAGCACACAGTAGTGTAAAAAGTACTTGCATGTTTTACTTGAGTAAAAGTATCAATACTGCAATGTAGAAATACTCTGTTACAGGTAAAAGGCCTGTGTTCAAAATGTTCCTTGAGTAAAAGAGCAAAAGTATGGGCATCAAAATGTACCAAAAGTAAAAGGACTAAAATGTTTGAAAATAGCAGATCTACAAGCTCGCAACGTGTCGCGATGTGACGTGTTGTGAGCTTGTAGATTGGCTATTTTCAAATAGCCTATGTATACAATAGGGCTGAAGTGGTTAATGTATGTTTTATAATATAATTATTTATATCTGCAAAGTAACTAGTAACTAAAGTTTTCAAATAATTGTAGTGGAGTAAAAGTACATTATTTTCCTCAGATGTAGTGGAGTAAAAGTAAAAGTATTGAAAATACTTTTAGGTACTTTCAAAAGTATTGAAAGTACCTAAAAATTATACTTAAGTACAGTACTTGAATAAATGTACTTAGTTACTTAACACCACTGCTAGCACATACTTAGATAACCTTGCTTTGCACACTACACCGCTCATTACATCTCAAAAGCATATCCTTTTTCAAGTATTTCAAGTGTAAATTTCAAGTGTAAATGCACAAAAATAAAATGGGAAAAAGGATAGGAAAAATAGACATCTCAACCTATAATTCTGAAGCAAAGAACAAAAGAACATGAATCGAGCAGTAACATATACAAATACATAAAGAGTAAAAAATACAATAAAAGTGGTGCAATCCATCTTTGTCTGCCTGAATGTTCACAACTTTATTCCTATCTTCTTCAGGTGAAACGCACTTTATTCGTCAATGGAATCTCCAAATATGCAGAGGAGAAGGACATAAAGCAACACTTTGAGTAAGCGCTGTTTCAGCATCTCAGCTTTACGTTGAACTGTCAAACGTACTGGCACTCACTTCATAATTAAGTTGCACATTAGCAGTAACACGGCTTTTCCTCGGTTTATGTTTTACATGCATTAAACTGTCAAACGTACTGGTGCTCACTTCATAATTGAGTTGCACATTAGCAGTACTAAGCTCTGTGAGAAGAGCCATGGCTGCTCTTGCGTAAAGCTGCTGTCTTGACCTTAGCCTTGTGCCTGGGACAAGACAACAGCGGGTCTATATGTTGTAATTGTCCCTAATAGAAGCCAGATGAGCAGGATCATGGGAGTCATGTGTTGGGATGGGAGGGGCCCGTGGCTCACTTCCTGCTCAGCCAAATAGTATTATGCCAAATCTTATCTCCGCTCCAGGATTCCCCTCCCTATTCTCCAAAAATATCCATGTTCTACTATATAAAAATATGTCCATTGAAATTAAGAGTTCTCAACGGGCCTGGAAATTAAGGCCCCGGCCATAACTGGGCCGCCCCGAACAATTACCATCATTTTAGGCCCGAAAACCTGAAAACCCCTCAAAGTCATTATGTGCTTAATGTCCTCAAAGTCACGCATCCAACAAGCTTTGAACTGAGCAGATTGGATAATGGCCAAAACATGTAGAAAACGTCCACTTTTGCCGATTTCTGATGTTTGATTTCTGGCCATTTTCGCCAGTTTCTTTTTAACACATTGAGTGCCAAAACCGTATTAGGTTTTGCAAATACAGCCGTGGAGTGCCAACTTTCCTAAAAAACGTATATATACTTTTTTCTTTTCTTTTTCCCCCGTTTATTTCCATGCGGGAGGGGCTAGAGCAGCTCTGGGATCACCCTAGGCGATTGTGAGAAGGAAGGGCCAGATGGATCATTGTGTCAAAAACATGGCTCCCCATCCGCTTCCGGTCTATTTCCTTCTCTAAAACGCCTATAACTCCGAAACTTTTTACGCTGGGGAAAACAACTCGTTTTGTATCCGCGATCGCTCCGCCATAGTTACTCGTCTGAAAGATGTTATCGTTCCAGCCGTTAGCCAGGACCATCGGGTAAAATGGAGGCATGCTTTTTTTTTCATGGATCGCTCATCATGGAGTCTACAGCTTTAAACAGCACAATGGAGCCTAACGGTGAGATTCCCGGCACCGAACGTATTCTGTCATTATAAAATTCTGGCACCCAATGTGTTAATAACACGGGCTAGAAAGGTCGAACGGCGACAAACTAGATACCCGAGTAAAGTTAAATTTGAGCTTCATCCAACGCATCCACTGCCATTTCCGTCGGCCTTACCGTTAGGCCGCTAGGGGCAGTTGAAGCTTCTTTTTTCTGGGTTATAGGTTTTTGTTTTAGTTTTTTTGGAACCCGAGGCTTGGCTCGCCCCGACTAATTAGCATACATTTTCGGCCCGGTCTGGCCGGAAAACGTCGGCTTAGGGTAGAGTTTGATAACTCGAATTGAAATTGAACCCCCAAAGATAGAAGCTTGATGTAGGTGTTTTGTTGTGTGTGACTCTTGCATTATAGCACTCTGTATTGTAGATTTGTAGATTAGTGTATTGTAGATTTGTAGATCAGATATTTATCACAGAAACTGACTTCATTAGTGCCATTAGGATTGTGGAGACCAGATCTAATCTTTCACTCTTTCTTCCCGTTCCTTTCTCCCACGTAGGCAGGCGTATGAAAACTGCACCGTGCTAGAGGCTCGTATCTGTTATAACGTGGCCAGGCTGATGTACCTAAACTCTGAAAGGTAATTATTACATAATCGTCTAATCGCAATTATTTTATATAATCGTCATCAATTCCATTAAAAAAATTGGCATATATTTAAAAAAAATGACAAAAATAGTGGAAATAGCCGATCTATAAGCTCAAAACGCATCGCGATGCGTTTTGAGCTCATAGATCGGCTATTTCCACTATTAATGTTGATTTTTAAGTATGAAGTAATTAAATATGTGTTATTTGTCAAATCTGCCCTGTGCAACTTTTGTTTACGAAGGCTAAAAGCCAAACAGAAATGTATTTTTTATTCATAATAATGTTCCATTAATTTTCAACGACAGAAACACAATTAAATCGTTAATCGCAATTATTTGAGTGATAATTAATCGTCAACTTAAATTTGCGATCGTGACAGCCCTAGTAACGACATTGTGCCAAATACCTTGTGGTATATACTTTATGTCTGTTGGTCATTGCTTGAAATCTCAAGTATTCAATTGTCCCAGGTCCTGGGTTGGGTTTGGATGTAGGTTTTGATTGGTTCTGTCTGTCTGCATGCAGGAAGAAATCGGAGCGCAGCAAGAAGTTCTACACTGACCTGAAGACCAAGGAGCATATTGAAACCCTGGTCAACACCAACCCCTGTGGCCACCTCTGCTGCTGTGTTGTCAAAGGCTACTGCGAGAAGGTACAGTAGGGCTGATGCCTTCTACTACTGAATCCATTATGTACCACTTTTAAATGGGTAGTTCGTTATTTATATCCACTACAGCAGTGGTTCTCAAACCTTTTCATGTCAAGGACCCCCAAAATTATATGTATTTGGCTGTGGACCCCCCCCCCCCCCATCTCAAAAACTATTTTGTGCCAGAGATCTTTCTAAAATAGCCGATCTACAAGCTCCTAGATCTTTTCAGATCTATGAGCTTGTATATCTGCTATTTTTGCATATAGCCAAAGTATAAAATATGGTTAAAGTGGTTAAACTGATTGTGAGGCTATTTTAACAAATTTTACTGGGGACCCCCTGGTACCCCCCCCAAGGACCCCTGGTCCTTGGGGGGGGGTCTTTGAGAATCAATGCACTACAGGGTGCTTGTGTTCACTTTAAAGTAAAAACAACGTTTCAGTGTGCCTGTGGCGGGCATGCAAATATGGGGATCCCTCCCCATCACTACCTGTGATGGAGAGGGAGGGAGAGGGAACCTATTTCACACACGCAATATCCTGGGAAATGCTGGGTAATGAAACTTGGGAACACACTGTTCAGCACAATAATTCAAGCGTTGCTGAGTAAGCTGATAGGAAGGGATTTTTTTAATGCTTGTCCTATATAATTCTGTTGTGGCAAAAAAAACAAAAACAAATAAAAAAAAACAGGCTCAACTTCATTAAAAGAAAAAAAAATGACATCAAAAGAAACAAAACAAGGATTAACATTAGATGTATTTTAAAAAGACTAGACCCTACTCAGGAACGATTTAAGTCAGGAACGATGCAAGTTGGAAATGCATGCCCCACCCAGGGTACCCATTGTATCCATCTGTCCCTTTTTATGCCTGTCTGTCTCCCACAAAACGACTAACAATTTTTCTCCAACATCCCACAAACTGCAATAAACCGCCTACCATAACATATATGTACATTTCCAGGTACATAATGCTCCCGCTCCCTAGTAAGCGCCTGAGCACGAGGAATACAAAATAACTTGTAGAATACTTAATAATGATTAATGGTAGTAAATCATGAGAACAACTGTTAAACGTAGTATAAATCAGGCTTGTTTCTCCTGCTTTAGCTGAATCTCCTTTATCTGAACTTGTTTCTGAAGAATCGCTGTCAACTGTTGCGGGTTGATCAACCACAAAACACGGTAGTTTGAAGACCAAGAAACGTTCCATTTCGCTCAGTATTGGTCTCTAACTTCTGTGTTGAACATGTGCCGCCGCCTTTGATCTTTAAACAAACCCACTTAACCAACCACACCTGCTATTTTGTGTGTCTATTTTTAAGTGCAATCACTAAAATATGTGGGTGTGCGAGCAAACATACCATGAATAAGGTATTATTGGTCATCTATTTATAGGACCACATAATATCACGGTCGAACAATTAATTAAATTCAGTTAAAAAAGTAAATGTGTGAAGAAGGTACATTTTTTGGGGGTGCTATGCCCCCTCCTCCAGCACTGCATCTAAATCAGGGTTGTCATTGTTGTTCCCACAGGAAGAGGCTGTATGCTACTACACCAAGCTGGAGACAAAGCTGAAGGATGAGTATAGCAAAGAACGAAATAAGGTCAACAGTAAACCCCTAGGCATGGCCTTTGTCACCTTCCAAAATGAGGCCATGACTGCCATGTGAGTGTTTTAGTGAGGGGAGTGGGTGTTTGTTTGTGTCTGTGATCAAGCAATGTTCTTTTTCAAACTAACTGTTTGCTTGGCTTTTGACCCGTTCTAATTGTTGTTCTATGTGTCTTTGCCCGGATGTCCCCTCTCAAGTATCCTGAAGGACTTCAATGCTTGCAAATGTCAGGGCTGTTACTGTCGTCGGGAGCCAAAGTCCTCTCCGTTCAGTGGCAGCCTCTTCGCACAGAGCTGGACCGTCAGCTACGCCCCCGATCCACAGAATGTCTACTGGTAAGAACGCAAATATTCGTTACGTTAGAATGTGACGAATATGTGTGACACAAACGGCTAAATTGTACAATCCAGCAAAAATAAATGTACTCTGTCATACCAATGCAATGAGAGAATGAGGGCAGGTCAGTGTTTATTTTGACAGCAAATTTTTATTTCGTTTTAGTCAGTCTTTTTAATAAAATTCTGTTTAGTTTTAGTCATATTTTAGTCACCTGAAATGTTTTGGTTTTAGTATAGTTTTAGTTGACTAAATATCATGAGATTTTAGTCGACTAAATCTACAGTTGATTTAGTCGACTAAAATGTATTTTTGGTGGGCCGTGATGGCATCGAAATGATTTTCACTTAGCTGCATGCCGAAAATAGCCGATCTACAAGCTCAGTAATCTGAGTTCCCAGAAGTTTTTCGCCTCGCATACAAACGGGAGCTGCGAGGAACTTCTGGGCCAAAGCCCTGGTATTTGTGGACGGGATGTAACTTACGCTCAGAATCTGAGCGGACACGCCTCTTACCGGTCTACTCGTCTAAAAAGTCAGACGAGAGGCAAACAGCAGTACACAACAATGGCGGCCGCAATTTCTCAAGGGGAAATTGCTTCCCGTCGCTCCTATTTACATGTAAGACCCACTGCATGTGGATCCCGCCCCCTTTTCTTTATTGGCTGTTGATTTGAATCAGAAATCAGTGGCCGCGCCCCTGCTGTCCAGGCTTTGAGCCGAAGCCTCCCAGACTACAAGCTCAGTTGTTAGCTTGTAGATCAACTATTTTTGGTCTGTGACACCCACGCGCACCCATGATGACTTGTCTTAGTTCTACTGCATCTCTAGGGTCCACTAGTCCCTCCCAAACATTTTAGTCGAGTTTTTATTTGTTGACGAAATTGTCAGTATATTTAGTCTTAGTTTTAGTCATTATAGCTTAGTTTTTATTTAGGTTTCGTAAGCGAAAAAAGGTAGTCGACGAACATCTTCCGTCATAGTTTTAGTCGTCGAAATCAACACTGAGGCAGGTTAATAATATATTGTGAATATCCTCACAAAAGCCTTCAAACACGGGTTGATGGCTTGCTTTTTCTTGATGTCTCCCATCTGCCTGAGTATCATACTGCAGAATGATTAGATTTCAGCCCACTTTTGAAGAGCAATGCGCTCCCTCCAAGAGGAACCCCCTTTGTAAACCACTAGTGTCTATATTCTGGACAGCTGTGTCCATAACCACGGGTCATCCATTGCTCAAGTGTCGGTCTAACCCCACATTCTATGTGACCCTTCCTCCCACAGGGAGCATCTGTCAGTTGGAGGGGTCACCTGGTGGCTGCGCTGCTTCATCATCAACGTTGTCCTCTTCCTCCTGCTGTTCTTCCTCACCACTCCGGCCATCATCATCTCCACCATGGACAAGTTCAATGTCACCAAACCCGTGGAGTACTTAAACGTGAGCGCTTCCTTTCCCTTTTTACCTTCACCGTTGACGTTATGGGAAGTCTCATATGCTGGACTTGTATAGTCTGTGGTTTTACACAGACCATATGACTAACGACAATACCAACGGTAATCTCCTTAGCAGTAACAATTAGAATTTTTGTTTTGAGTAAAAAAACACTCAATTAGAACAACGGTGGAACCAAAAGATGTGGTGTTGCATGTTCTAGCAGTTCGCTGTCTGCAGGTCCCCAGGTTGAACTTTGTCTTGGCTTGTTCTCCTACCTCCCCATCTCCCACGGCTGTGGCCTGAGGGGGGGGGGTCATTCATTCGGTTCATACAGTGCTTTGTCTGTACTGCAAATACATTTGAGTTGTTAAGACCAGTCTATGACTTGGGAAAAATACTTGTGAGTGAAGAGTTGCTGAACTTGTGCAAGACTGCAAGGATATCCTCAAATCATGCATAGATTTTTAAAAATGCGGAGATTTTAACAATGTGCTCAAATTCTTGGCCGGAACTTTCCTTTCATTGTGTAGATCTTGGTAATTGTCTTGCCTATAAACATATCATTTATTTTAAAAATATGCAGTTAAGTCTGTTTCCACTTTTATACTAAGTGTAATTGTAGGTGTATATGGTGGCGTTGTTTTTTTTTATAGCATTTCCACAGTAGAATGATGCCAGCACAAGTAATGTTGCTCTATTGTTTGTTCGGAGGAGGTACTTAAGCTCTCTCCCTGTTTTGGAGTAGCTCACTTAGCAGGTGAGTGACGTAAAAAAAAAGTGTTGGGAATGATATTCACAGGTGCCTGGCAACCATAAACGTCTAACATCTTAGCAGGTATACAGCCCACTTAAGAATACATTGCAAAAAGGAGTGTTAATTGCAAAATGGGGCTGACAAAAAACATAAACACAATTCCATGTACATGTATCATATGCAGGGAAATGGTAGGGTGTTGTGAAGTCATTAAAGGAGTGTGTGGGCTCTTTTTGAATGAGAATCGGGTTATCGCTTAAGCTGGAACCTGCCACACATGCCACGGCAGGAGTTACAATGGAGAGCCGCTAGACATAATGGTCTCTATAATACCACAGAATGATTAGCAGTCCTTCGTAAAATGTATCCGGTCACTTCTAAATTATATGTCTCTGTTATCTGTCCTCCAGAATCCAATTATCACCCAGTTCTTCCCCACCCTCCTCCTGTGGGCCTTCTCTGCCCTGCTCCCCACCATCGTATACTACTCTTCGTTCTTCGAAGCCCACTGGACACGGTAGGTCCCTCACCAACAACATCTCACTGGCGTTTGCGCTCCTTCGTTCACACAATACAATATATTCTCAGTTTTGCTCTGTGTGTTTTCACCCAACCACTTAAAACCCATTAAGACCGGGAACGCATCTGTGTAATTTTTGATTTCTTTGGCTCTTCAAAAATAGCAGATCTACAAGCTTGTAGCGCGGCAACGCGCTACTAGCTTGTAGATCTGCTATTTTTGAAAATTTGTGCAAATCTTTGAATATATATATATTTTTAAAGCGAACATTTGTAACTCAAATCTTTGCTTCTGGTGGTCCCTGGAACTAAATATTTTGAGATGGGGGTTCGCGGCCAAATACATATAATTTTGGGGGTCTTTGACATGAAAAGGTTTGAGAACCACTGATATAGCAAAATAGTTATTTTCAAAAAATTGCTAGGATTCAGAAGACATTTTGTAGAATCGGCCTCAGGTCTTAATGGGTTAAAACCTATATATTTAGTTGACTGGGATCCCACAGGGCTTTCTACATTTGTTCCGCTCCTTTTCTCCCTCTACACTACATAGCTTTGCTGAAAATATGCTATTCTTTTTGCTGAATGTAAACCCCAGAATATGTGGTTAAGATTTGTATGTGCATGTGCCCCAAGTGTTTGTCTTCTTTCTTTCCATTTTGTAGGAATATAAATAAATATATTTGTTTCCTTCTGTTTTCCAGGTCAGGGGAGAACAGGACAACCATGCACAAATGCTACACTTTCTTAATCTTCATGGTCCTTTTGCTGCCTTCCCTGGGACTCAGCAGGTACTGCATATCTCTGCTTACAGCTGTGTTAATAACACAACAGTCTACATACAGTAATAAGAGCATCTGTCGGCTTGGTTTTGTGTTGGCTTAAAGCTAAATTATAGTTTGTTGCCCGGCCACTTTTGTTAAGTGTTTGGCAAAAGCCTTGAGCAATTAAATGCAAGTTGATCCATACTTTTCTGCAATTTGTTTAATTTCAATTCAAACCTTTTTCTTGTCTCTTTACAGTCTGGATGTGTTCTTCCGTTGGCTTTTTGACAAAAGTTTCCTGGCAGACGCTGCAGTGAGATTTGAGTAAGTAGCAGCAAACCATATGACCACCACACACCACCACTGTACAGAACACTATACACCTGGATAAATGACACCGCTGCATATCGGCTTGCTTCAGAAATTATTTTTATACATTAGTCATGCGATAACGTGTGATAATGATCTATTGTCCTCAAGGTGCCATCTGGTCTCTGTGACTGACTGTCCAGGAATCATGTGATTAATTGTTAGGTCATGTTGTCATAACAATATCAGGCCTGTGTCAAATTCAGTAATTTGATGTTTTATTCTCTTTGAGTGCCACATTACTGCATCAGAATTTAGGTACTGACTGACTTTTGCTGTGTTGGCTCCATGTAGCCTGGAAACCAGGCCCTCGGCAGATTTGGTCTGGCACCGCTCAATTGTCATTGGATTTCACTCCCTGCGAAGTAGTGAGTGACCAGTCAGGGCCCAGTATGCAAATATTGGGCAGGTTTATCACCAGAGGCATTTTGGTCCTTGGAAATGCAGGTTCCACACAGATATTCCAGGTTAATATCTACGCAGTGACATTAGTCTGGCCATGCCAGGCTAGGCTCCATGAGCTTTAATCAAACGTCCTAACATACAGTATTATCACATGACTATGATTTAGACCCTAAATCAAGGGGTGGGCAGCATTTTTTTCCCAGGGGGCCATACTGTGAAGGGCCACACATTGGACTATTGTATTGAAACTTTTTTACAGCTGTACTTTCACTCACATTATCAAACATATTGCATTATTATGCGTTATAAATATGGACTCAAGGCAGACAGTTTCACTGTCACATTAAACATTTAACATTCGAGTACATACGGATGGAATGCAGGTATGTACTCAAATGGTACATAATTGCTTGGAGTCAAGTTAAATACATTTTCCTCAAAACCATTAACATAAAATGCTGCCTTTTAACCCATTTAGACCTGAGACCGATTTTAAAAACGCCTTCTAATCTGAAGTAGACAAATTAAACAAAATGTCTGTTGCTATATACATAGCTATAACATAGCAACATCTAAAATGACACAGATGCTTTCCCGGTTTTAAAGGTATAACAATGTATAGGCTTTCCCGGTCTTAACTGATTCACTGCCAATCACGTAGATCTACGCGAACCTATTTAAAGCCGCCACGTGCCAATCTACGTGATCTACGTGATTTTTTATTTTTATTTTTTATATATATTCTTTTTTTCCAATTTGACCCAAAGACCAAGGAGATATGATTTTTTTAAGATCTAGACTCCTATCCACTTCCTTAACTTCCGTTAACTTAAAAATTCTGTATCTCGGCTCCTGAGTACTTTTTTTTTTTCAATGAAAAACTCTGGCTAAAAAAATATGAAAATACCTCTGGCGGTTAATGGGTTAATACTGTATGTAGATTTTTGGGGGGTAATTTTGTTTTTCTTTGAGGACTTCAAGGGCCGGATTGAGGTGGTCAGAGGGCAACAATGGTAATATCTAGCTTGATGATCGGGGGCCAGAATTCGGTTTTCAGTTACATTGTCATTCTCCTCTCTTTGCTGCAGGTGTGTGTTCCTTCCCGACAACGGAGCGTTCTTTGTGAATTATGTCATTGCTTCAGCCTTCATCGGTAACGCCATGGACCTGCTGAGGATCCCTGGTCTGCTCATGTATATGATCCGCCTTACTTTGGCCCGCTCCGCCGCTGAGCGCAGGAATGTCAAGAGGGTTAGTGGATTGTTCCTCTTCTTGCCAAGTTGAAATGAGTGCATAAAGTGTCTTGGAATAGGATTCCTGCACTGGGAATATCTTTGGGAGGGATGGAAGAACATCCCTCCCAAAACCGATTCCGTTCTAATGTTACCGTAGTCGTGTACATGATCAAATCTGATAACAAGACAAGCCTGGGTTGTAAAATGTGAATTATTCAGAGGACATGTTTTGAAGGTGCTACACTGATGATGATCAAGGGCAGATATATTATACATATACAGTACTGTATATTAAAACTATATATATCTGTATAAACTACTGTCTGTCTCTCTCTCTGTCTTTCTATATATCTGTCAAATAAATGTTTAATGACACCATGCCATGACCTATAATATTATATAGTTATCATATATTTAGGTATTGTTTGTTGTGGTTTTTAATTTCATTTAAGGTTAATCACTGTTAAGCCAAGTTAAGCCATGGGTTTGGTGTGGTTTAATTAATTTAGTTAAGGTTGAGCTGTAACACCCTTTCAGGTTGGATTTTCATTTCAGTGGTCATTAAGTTCACATGCTTATTTATTTGCACAAACCTCACCGGTGATCGTAAATCACCACTTATAAGATTTACACGTACAGTAACCAGGCTGCTTCCCGTCCAATATAACCTCATAACCCATCAATCTGTCCCTGCAGCACCAAGCCTACGAATTCCAGTTTGGGGCAGCCTATGCCTGGATGATGTGTGTCTTTACTGTAGTTATGACCTACAGCATCACCTGCCCAATCATCGTTCCTTTTGGTGAGTGAACATCTGCGACAATGTGTCGCTTTGAACCACTTATGCCCTATTTTATACTTTGTCATACAGACATTTATAAAATAACTTATCTACAAGCTCACAACGTGTCACTATGCGATGTGACGCGCTGTGAGCTATTTCCCCTATTTATAAATTTTTTGTGACAAAAAAGAAAAGAAAAAGACAATGTTTGAACATTTTCATCTTATAATCATCACGTGGCTGAAATAGAGACACCAGGTTGAAAGTGGTTAAAAGGGCTTAATGTGAGAAGACGGGGACCCTCTGTTCCCTCTATGCTGAAGCTTATCAACAGGCGTAATAGGATTAGGTCCTCGGAGTGACAATGCTGCACCCTTTCCCCTGCTCAGGACTGATGTACATGCTGCTGAAGCACCTCGCCGACAGGTACAACATGTACTATGCCTACCTGCCTTCCAAACTGGACAAAAAGATCCATTCTGGCGCCGTCAACCAAGTGGTGGCAGCTCCCATTCTCTGTCTCTTCTGGCTGCTTTTCTTCTCCACCGTGCGCACGGGTAAGAAAAGAACTCCACCTACTGGCCACTCAATGTCTTAACATATCCATAACACTTTGTCTGTCTCCAATGAGGTTACAATTACACTTTGTTAGAGGTTTGGGTTGTTTAGTTACCTTGTCATGATGTCACTCCAAATATTGGTAATAATCCAAAGTAGTTTGTTGTTGATACACCATGGCAAGGTAACTACACAAACCTACCCAAACCCCTACCAAAGTTTAATTGTGTTTAAGTTTGCAGAGCCATGTCTTCCTAATTGCTGCCATCATTATGACACAAAAAGACGTTTTTTTTTTCACTGTAGAGCAGCAATTCCCAACTTGTGGGTGGCAAGGGTGTTACAAATGGGCCCCCAAATAATTGATAAAACACTAGACAGTGTAATGATAATATAATATTAATATTTTTTCTATAAAACCTTGAAGAATGAGTTTTCATTGTGATACCGATAAATAGGAACTTACTCTCCTTACTATGTTGGTTCCATTGATTTAAGCCGGAACAAAATCATTTGATTCATCATTAAAATACACATGCTCTGAAAATGCACACGGCCTACCAGTCTGACCATTTAAAACGCCAGCCGAAAGGCCTGCCGTGTTAAGTGGCTGCGAATGCCTTTGAGAAAAGAGTTACGTTAAAAAAGTGACAAAATGTTAACCGATAAAGATGATGGCTCGGAAAATAGGGCCCAGATTGAAAACCAGACATATCCTTTAAATGTTTTAAAGTGCAGTCGTCCAATAAGTTTCCCTCTACCTTCTCCCAAAGGGTTTTCGGCTGCGACGTCCATGTTCACCTTCGTAGTTCTGATCATCACAATCATCATCTGCCTCTCCCACGTCTGCTTTGGGCATTTTAAATATCTCAGTGCTCACAACTACAAGGTAACACTGTCATTTTCTAAACGTACCATCTTAATATTCCTGACCCCACAATGCTCTGACGTTCACCTGCTCATGTCAACTATTTCTTGTCTGTCCCAGATTGACAGTCAGGAGACGGATGGCACGCTGGAGAATGGGGTGCCACCAACACGTACCTCCCCCACCAGCAAGCAAGCAGTAAGCATAGATCGCTCTCGTTCGTGTCATTCCCACCTTCATTTTTTTTTGGATCGGTGAAGTTGTTGGCCATTTAGAATGAGGTTTACAGATGGTGCAGATGAGGTGTTTCGCCTCCTTTACCCACTTTACATATCTGAATTACTGCAGTCACTTCAAAATGTGGCTGTCCCAAAGATTAGACTCGAAACTAAGGGTGAACAAACCTTTGGAGTGGTTGCTCCCACTCTCTGGAACGTTCCTCCTTAGGAAAAAGACTGTTTAATAAATGAGTTAAAAACACATTCGGTATTTTTCAATAAGCACTTTGTCTTATGATGATGTATTGACTTCTGTGTCGGTGTTAATGTTTTTATACTTATCTTTTTTTGCGTGTGCGATGCGACTTATTTTTTTGCACATTGTGCTGCACCTTGTAACTATGTATTGAGAGCTGCTTTGTAGATAAAGTTGACTTACTTTTTCCTCTCTCCCTCCTCTCTTGCAGCAGATGTACATTGCTCAGGTACTACAGGACCCACATTCAGACGAGCTTGGATCAGGCAGCAGCGAGGACGACGGCCAGGGGTCCTCGCAGGGGTCCTCGCAGGACGAGGAAATAATTAACGTTGCAAATGGCCTGAACGAGGAGTTTCAGTCTGGCGAGGACAGCCTCATTGCGAATGAAGTGCGCCACTGACACTGCCTGGAACGGACAGGGGAAAAAAAGACATGTGGAGCGCACTGAATTTATGTGTATTAAGCTAGGAACCGAACCCACAGTTCTCTAATGCGGGATTTATGCTTGGTTGCACATTGTGTCACGCACCGAAAATAGCCGATCTACAAGCTTGCGACGCGTCGCAGTGCAATGCGTTGTGAGCTTGTATATCTGCTATTTTCAGTGTGCGACACCGGCATGCAACTAATTATAAATCAGGCTTAAAGCATCTCAACCTCCATAGAGGGACTCGACACTAACGTAGGCACGCTATCTACAAGGACAGTTTCTAAAGAACTGTATTGCTCTATTGCTTCACTGGAACTCACTACATCAATGGCATCCATATACGTACAAACCGCAGAAAGAATCTACTTTGATGACGCCTGACCCAGCATAGGAACCCCCCCCCCTCCATCTCAAAAAAGAAAAGAAAAAAGACCCCACTTGCGGCACAGGGGATCCACGCAGAAAGACCCTCATCATGCACAAACGAAGACGTTGTTTTTCTTTCCCTTTTCTCTTTTTTTGCCCTGTGAAAGGGGTTTGTCTAGTATTCCCTTGATATTATTGCACTTGAACCAGAAGACCTGCCCCTGTGCCCTGCGCTGGGGCAAAGGCGCCGTGGCAATTGTTTCTGCTCTCCCATACGCTTGAGGTTTAATATGGTAAATATGTGGCATGCCATCAAGTTCAGAAGAGTGGAGGGATTCCCTTATAATCGTTTTTACCGGGATCCCCAGTTGTCTGCACTAGATGCTATAGCTGAATAAGCAGCTTACGGCGGAGAGAAGAAGAAGAAGAAGAAGAGCAGCAGAGAGGAGGGTTACCCCTGTGCCCCGCGGGAACTCTGAAGCGCTGATGATGTCTGAGTGGTTCTTATAACCCTGTGTAAGGCTTCCAAAATAACAAAAAAACACTGCTACTAACACTCCACCCGCTTTGGACACTTTGACACTGTACAGCTACAAAAACTCTGGATTTGTAAAGTTGCCTTTTTTTGAAACTGTATTTATTTTTAGGCACAAGTATTTTAAATGCTATCGAGAAAGCGCCAATTTCGCCCCATAACTGTGGAATGATGATGGTTTGCGGCTTGGCGTTCTGTACACCCTTGATAAGGATCGTTTCAGTCTGGGCCGCTGCTGGACCTGCTGTTGGACCGCTGCTCCTGACAGGGGGCCCCCCCAAGGGCTGAAACCCCAGCAATGCTCCCAAAACAAGACTAGAGCCTGACCGATATATCCGTCTGGTCGATCTATCAGTCATTATTTAACATCGGTATCTGCAATTATGCGGGCAATGTGTCCCGATTTTTAACCCCCTTTCAATCTCGCGTCCCTATTTTGAGCATGTCATTATAGGTGAACATTTTAAAAATTAGCCGATCTACAAGCTCACAATGCATCATGTATACATTGTGAGCTTGTACATTAGACCACTAGTCCAGGGCACTCCAAAACCGGGATAGGCATCAGACCTAACATCTGGCATCGGTTGGGCTCTAAACAGGTCATGGCCAGAGAACTGAGAGCCTTCCAGCCCTCGGTCTGTTCGAGATGGTGAGAGACAGACAGTATGTGTTTTGGACCTGCTTTCTGCTGAGACAGTTTTTCTGCAAATGTGTCACCTTTGTTCTCATGGAGGTTCTCATATACTGTAGGCTTTATCCAGGTGTTTACATCTTAACCTATGGTTTTCATGGCTTGTTGGATGAAGTGTCACCAGTGTGTAAGCAGAATAAAGTTGCTAGGGAACAGACTGGGGCTCTCTGTCAGCTTCTAAAATTAGTGTTAGGTGGATACCGATAGGATTAGGAATGAGCTACTCAACAGCCTGTCACTATGACACAGCTGTTTAGTTCTATCCAATATTAACAAGACTTTGTCATGCAGGCAGCAAATTCAAAATGATAATTGAGCATTGTTACAGTTACTCACTTGCCTTTACACAGACAATGCTGATTTATTGATTGTTTAAGTCAAATTGCGTAGTTTTGTTTTTGAAAACATATCAAACAGTAGTGCAGGTCACACAAAATGTAGTCTTGGAATTGTACCATCTTAATAATTGTAGAACAGTAGCTTTATACAATGAAAATGATCTCTTGCCCAATGAAAGCAAAATGGGTGATGTTTCCTTCATTTACTATGGACTAATCAAGTGTTTTTATTTTGACAAATCTACATTCCATTTGCAGACATAATGGCCAGATTTGTGATGCCTCTGCCAGAGCATTCTTATTTGTCACTTAGCAGTCAAGTCTATTTGAATCACAACAGGTTGTCTCATAACACTGTGTAGAGACCAAACAATCCCCCCCCCATGAGCAAGCACTTGGCAACGGCAGCCAGGAAGAACTTGCCTTTAAAAGGAAGAAACCGAGCTGAACCTGGCAGCCATCTGCCTTGACCCAGTTGGGTTTAGAGGGAGACACAGAAATAATGATGACTATAATAACAGTACACAGCCATAATCCATGGAAACCCTCAATCCACCAGCCTGTGTGAGAACACAGGAAGATGGGTTGTGTGCGTTTAAACCCGACACATTGTAAAATGTACATTAAATGTCCTTGAGAAATGTGTCAATTTTGGTAATTCCACAGCCATACCAAGTACACTTTCTTGTAGTCCCAGTAAGGACCATGCAACAGCCCAGACAAACACACTAATGCTAATACCAAGTAACAAATGCAATGTAGTGTCTCAACATTTATGAACTGACTCAGGATTTATCAGTGTTCTCTTTTAGCTATTTCTTATGTCATATATATATATACACACACAGTGTATATAGATATGATATAGTGAGTGTGTGTGGAGATTTTTTTTTCCAATGTTAACTACACCGGTATGAGTACGCCCCAATAAACCTACTGTATGAAATCTTTGGTAAAGCAAGGCACTGGTGGGCCAGTTGTTATGAGACCATAATGTGAAAGATGGATTATTTAGCTGCTCAGTGAACCATTGTGGGGAATCATGCACTACTAATATTATTTTCACTTATATGATTGACAGAGGAGGCCATATCCCTGTGGGTTCAGACATGGTGATCCTGAACTGTAGCCATAATTTGTCCGTGGGTAAATTTCCCCCTTTTTAAGACTGTTATGGTACTATGGAATCTAAACAATTGTTTGACACCATGAATTCTGGCGCTCTTCCAGTCATGACAAGGTGATTTTTCTTTTAATACCTCTTCATTTTTATACCTCTGAGATGTTGAGACATTTCTAAATGTTTCTTGTCCAAAATAACAAATACGGTCCTACACTCTTGAGGGAGATACTAACATAAGATTCATGATTGCTAACAATTGCAGACTTTGTTGCTACCTAAAGCCCTGAATGTTATTTCCCCAGTGTAAAGAATCTTGTGATTGTTTGATTACAATGATTTAAGAACAGGTGCAACATATACTGTAGACTGCATACTGTAAATCACAAGTCATTGACAGTTCTCGATGGTCTGTGGAACTTCATTTGGGTAACAGATCCTATACTTTGATGTCCGATGGTGGCAATTATTTCCAATAGTTTTTATTATTTCATTGTTACAAATCTGTCATTATTTTATTACTTTCTTGTGAATACCCACCTTTTTCCTGTTAGGGAGATTGCCATCATCAGGATTGTGTTTAAGTGGGACTGGCATCAAATGGATGTTCTTTGCAAGCAGCCTAGTACTCTCA
Source organism: Gymnoscopelus braueri (assembly GCF_963280865.1). Lineage (NCBI taxonomy): Eukaryota > Metazoa > Chordata > Actinopteri > Myctophiformes > Myctophidae > Gymnoscopelus > Gymnoscopelus braueri. The sequence goes on from NC_137619.1 coordinate 40,897,074, forward strand.
AGTTCTCGAACATTGTACAAATTATTCATCAGGGGCAGTTTAATTGCTCTTCGGTGAGGCACATTTTGAATGTCTGTTTTGTTTGCTTCGCATTTTATTGTCGTCTGCCTTAGCTAGATGGTAGGAGTAACATTGACAGATCCCCAAATTATCATTTAACGGTGTCTGTTTTCTCGTTCCTCCCCAAGGGCTGTCAATACAATGGATTTATCTGTACATTTCCCCCCCAGGTCTTTGAACAATAAATCTATTTAATCAAGTATGTTGAATGACTGGTCGGGGTGATTTGTTCCTGCAGTTCTCCATCTTCAACACTAGGTGCTGCTTGGGAGGGATGTGTGATATTATGCAGACTTGCGACGTGGAAAGGCAGATGGCAAGCGCCTCCTGTACTGTACAGTGTTGCCAGGTCCGCTTATTATAAGCGACGTTGGGCTTGTTTTTCCTGTAAAGTTGCTTGTAAATATTGGTAGTTATAATTGTGGATTGCGTTTTTTTTGTTGTGCTTTTTTTTAAAATTGTAGTTGTTTATTTTGGGCTTGTTTCCTAATGTCGTTTAAACCAGTGTTTCTCAAACATTTTCAAGTCAAGAACCCCCAAATTAATATGTATTTGTCTGCGGACCCCCATCTGAAAACATTGTATGCCAGGAACCCCCGCATACAAGACTGTCAAATTGTTTTCAATAGCCAATGTAGAGTGCTGCTCATGTGGTGCTTCTTTTGGGCTTTGTTTTCATAGACCCCGGTTGCTTGTTTCTCTCGCAAAACCTGGCAACACTGGTACTGTACTCTACCCAAACACACATTACAACTTATTTATGAATGGGAGCGACCGGACCGACGCTATAAATGCACCGTGTTGTAAACAAGTGGCAGTAGAGTGAATATATCGTCGCCATGGACGGGGGTATAGCCATCACATGCATGTCAGCTGCGATGTTTGTAGGGTGTTTTCTGTTAGGATTCATCCCACTGTTGTTCAGACTCTCAGAGGTAAGAAACATGTCATCTTATCGATTTATTATGTTACCTGTTATTGTTACTATATCATTTCCCCCCCATATCCTGTCTATAGGGTCCTGGCCATGATGATGACCATGACGTAATATTCGACTGTTGTGCTGCTTTAATATGTCTCTTTATTACTCTCTTGAAATTGAGCGTTCTTCTTATGCAATGTCTGACCCCAAATAAAATAAAAATGACGTTACTTTTTCATGACTTGCTTTTGACATGGATGGAGTATTGTAATGCAAGTTGTAACTAAAATATATACTTTAAAAGGCACTGGTTCCCAAACATTTTAGCTCGAAAAAAAGACATTTGATGTCCCCCCCCCCCCCCCCCCCAGAACCTGAACTAGTGAAAATAGCAGATCTACAAACTCCTAATGAGTCACAATGCTACGCATTAAGAGCAGATCTACAAGCTCCTAATGCGTCTAACTTGTAGTTCTGCTATTTTCACTACTTCTTTAAACATTTGTTTTCTAATTTATGGAATTTCTTTGATTTAGATTCTTATATGTATGAAATTATTTTTGATTGTTTCCAATTCATGTATTGGAAACATGAATTAGCTTTTTTAAATTGAAAATGTTTTGAAATAATAATTAAAAACAAAATGCATGGGAAACCCCCAAAAAATTAAGGGATATTTATGTACTTGTGACCTAAAAAAATGTGTCTGCCACCCACACATGGGTCACTGCCTTATGGAGTTAGGTTTGTGATGTGAAAGTGAACACGTTGAACAAGTTGTACTGGTAGCATAAATCACTGTAACCATATCAAATAACTTTTAGAGAAAGCTGAAGTTTGTCACCGTCCTGGGGGCAGGACTCCTCTGTGGGACAGCCTTGGCCATCATCATCCCTGAAGGAGTAGATCTACTGGAGGAGTCTCAGAGAGGTGAGGATCTGCACCCAACCAGTGGTGGAAAGTAACTAAGTACATTTACTCAAGTACTGTACTGTACTTAAGTGCAATTTTGAGGTATCTTTTACTTTACTGGAGTATTTGCAATTTTCAGTGATTTTACTTCTACTCCACTATATCTCAGAGACAAATATTGTACTTTTACTCCACTATTATTTTACAAATTCTATTTTATAGATTTTGATTATTATTACAAAACATACATTAATCACTTCAGCTCTGTATACATTTAGGCCATTTGAAAATAGCAGATCTGCAAGTGAGCTTGTAGATCGGCTATTTTCAAAAGATTCTTTTATCCATTTCATATTTGAAAACCTTTTTAATTCAGAAATGGGACATTCTGAATAATGAGTGCTTTATACTTTTGGTACTTTAAGTACATTTTGATACCAATACTTGTGTACCTTTACTCAAGTACATTTTTAATTCCAGACTTTTACTTAATAAAATTAAAATTGTGAGTACTTTTTTCACCACTGACTGCACCCAACTCCTTTCATCTGGGGTCAAACAGACCGGGGGCAATTTGAACACGTTGGCATTGATGTCATTTCCCCAAAAACCTCTTGAACCATTTGGATAAAATGTTTATAAAGGAACTTGTTCAGTGAGAGGGAAGAGACTTGCCTGTGTCTTTTTTAAATGCCAGTCGCTGCTGTGTGAAGTCATGCATCTCAAAAAAGACAGTGGTAGTCTTCATAAGATGGAAAGTTCTGAATTCAGATACTTGTGGGCACCTTAACACGATACTGCCGGTGTTACAATCCTTTGCCTTTCCCCATGTTGTGTTTTTTGAAAGAATGTTTAATTTGTAATGACGCTTGTTAATTTGCACTGATCGAAACACTAGAAGTCTAATGTTACAATGTTGCCCCCACATGACAGGTAGATTGTAACAACACACCTTCATATAAGTAGCCTACCGGCACCACACTAACCCCCCCATGCACATGTTTTATATAATATATCCGTATTAAAATGTCAGTGAGTCACAAACCATTTGATTAAAGGAAAGACATATCAACTCCAAATCCAAAGAATTGACAATGTCACATTTGTTCCCTTTATTTTACCAGGAGTCCCATTGAGATTCCAAATCACATAAGATCCATTAAAAAATATAACCATACAGATTAGCGGTGTTCAGTAACAGGACGTGTGCAGACAGTGGTCAAATAGTCCTTTATCCTGTTTTTAAAGGCCTCCATACTGATAAGAGAGTCCAGTTTGAGTCCAATTCCCAACCTGCTAAATGTATGTATACTGTATACTGTATATACACAGCATATTGTTTATGTGTATAAACGACTGGATAGCTGACAACTGACGAAATGGCAACAATATAGTGGCATTTAAAACAAATGGAGAAACTCTTAATCTCTTCTCATTTTCTGAAGAGAGGTTGGCAGGCAGGGAATGTCTCAGTCGCTTTTACAGTGGTATTGTTGTGATTTCGGTTGACCACATATGGTCCCTAATAGTCTCCATCTATAAGGGTGGTGGTGAGTGAAGGGTTTCTGTTGAGACGCACGCGTGGAGAACAAGTTGACACCAGGCAGTATCACACGACAAGCTCTGTAGTTTAATACACACATAGAGAATATATACAGTATTGTACAGTGGACACATGACGTGAACAGAAGATATGGAACAAGGAACAGAACATACATCTTGTATGATTGTGCACAGACGTCCGTATCTCTGATAAAGTACTTGATGGTCATCGTATGACGGATATCAATATGCTTACGTAGATGCACATGTGTGTGCTGGGTCAAGCAGATGAAGTCATAAATCATGACCGGTATCACAAATGGTATTTTTGTTTTTGATGTAATTGCTAAGCCGTGTCATTCTGATGGTGTCAGAAGGATGGTGTCACACACCATTTTGATGGTGTCAGGGTTAATTGTTTGTGACACAGCGTTTCAGTTGACCCCAACCGTACCACCTATCATGACACAAGCTACCCTGCTGGATAGAAACAACAAAGCTAACATTTGACAAAGATATCAAAAGTTAGAAAACGGAATGGTCAAAACTAGACTGATATAAATTAATTTACATTAAAGGTTAAGACAGTATGAGGAGACACTGTCTCTTGATGAAGGTCCAGACAGAGGGACCAAAATATCATGTTAATGCTTGAATACAATTTGATGCTGCTGAGAAGTGTAGTGTGCAGGATTTCTGTTTGTGGATTTTTCTTCATGATTGTTTCACAAGACAGTATGAGGAAGATACTGTGCTTTCATACCTAAAACTAATTGTCTTGCCAAAAAATCTAAACAAAACAAAAGAAAAACAACAATTGACAAGTATGATACATCAGTTTGTTCTTTGGCACAAAAAGTGCAATTTCCCAGATCAGTGCAATTTGAGATGGTACAATTGTCCTTTGTTACAATTGCCTTTGGTTAGTTGGGGCTTGGTTGTCTTGCCTACTGTTCCTCTGTGTAAATTGATATCTATGTTGTTGAAAGGAGCCCAACATACAAAAGAACTAAGCCTTACCACTCACCTACAGTACTGCACTCTCACCTACTGTACATGGATACAATTAATGATGTTGCTCAGACAGAGACCACATATCTAAAGGCCATGTTCAGACTGGCAGCCCAAATCAGATTTTTGTTGGCCTATCCAGATAGGAATCAGATTGGTTTTATCAAGTCTGAACATCAAAAAAAGAGTTTTGCAAATCAGATTGGAACCACATTCCTAGGTTGAAATATCTGAAATGTGTCTCAGTCTCGACACTCAGACATCGAAGCCTGATTTATGCTTTATCATACGTGGCGAGCTTATAAATCAGCTCGCCACGAAAATAGAAATAGTGAGTTTGTAGATCTGCCATTTTTGGCGATGTCTGAAATCTGATTACTTGCAAATAACAGTGTGGATAGTCAGTCCTAAAGATCATATTTGAGAAACAAATCAGATTTGCCTGCAGTCTGAACAAAGTCTAAGGCCACATACACACACTTAAAATGCTTGTTTTATGGCTGCCTTATGCCTTACGTGAGGCATAAGGCCATTTCAATTCATTCCCTATGGAAGTCACGTGGTTTGATAAGGCTGACTTGCCTTATGGGAGGGGGGGTAAAGCCAGAGAGCCGTGAGGCACGCATAAAACAGCAAACCACGTGACTTCCATAGGAAACGAATTGAAATGGCCTTATGCCTCACGTAAGGCATAAGGCAGCCATGAAACGAGTGTTTTAACTGTGTGTATGCGGCCTGAGAGGTCTCACAAGTGAAATGGGTATTTGACGTTAGCTCTAACTTGTTTGTCCTCCCATGTGCCTTATTGCTTTGTCTGATGTGAGCTGTGAATGAAAATATCTTTTACCATTCCTCGCAGATTCAAACTGCTCTGACGCGCATGCGAGTCAAAATGACAGCGAGACTCAGGAGCCTTCCTCGGAGGGAGGCCTTCCACCTCGTTTCTTCATTGGGATGTCCTTAGTGGTTGGTTTCACCTTCATGTTTGTGGTGGACCAGGTCGGCACTTACCTTTCCACGCGCGGCAAGTAATTTCCCTAGAACTCTCTCTAGATGTGTTTCCTCCAACAGAAGGACTGTTATTTCATGTTATCATGTAACCTCTTTCAGGCACACGGACCACTAGCACCAGTATAACAGCCACACTGGGGCTAGTGATTCACGCCGCAGGTACTGTTCGACATCATCCTACACTTATGATTCACACATACAATAACTATTTGTCTTCATAATTTGTAGACTTTAGGTGGGTATTGTTCTGGCACGTTATACTTTGTTTGCCCACAGCATCAATTTAAATAAATAATGGCAACTTCCCAACACAGTATTAGGTTTGTTCTGAATTCCCTCATGTGACTCACCCTGTGATCGCCCCACTCATTATCCTTTCACATGTTTGAAAAGACTTAGCCTCAAGTATATGATACTGTGTGATCCATTGTGCGACAATAAGACAGAAATACGTGTACCAGCATTGCTTGAACCACTAACCAGACATACCATGTCTTCCGTATATAGCTGATGGTTTTGCTCTTGGGGCAGCAGTGGCCACTAACCAGGTGTCATTACAAGTCATCGTATTCTTTGCCGTGATTCTTCACAAGGTGAGAATGCACAGACGTCTGCTTCGCATGGAAGTAGTACAAACATGATGTAATGGCGTGCATAAATACTATCCGAACTTTCCAATTGCCCCAGGCTCCTGCAGCTTTTGGCCTGGTGTCATATTTGATGCATGCAGGCCTGCAGAAGAACCATATACAAGGACATTTACTGGCCTTCTCAGCTGCAGCACCTATTTTTGCCATCTGCACTTACTTCATATTGATTGCGGTGAGAAATACTTTAAAATCAATTACTTGTGTGTGTGTGTACTGTATATTCTTTTTCATTTTATTTTATTATTATTTTGTATTATTATTAAACTCGCGGTGAGGGGGTGGTGTTATTTTATGACTGTTTTTGTGCTCTCTGTGTGCTCTCTGTGCAGTCTGGTGGGTCACCACAGAACCAGGTCACTGCTACAGGCGTGGGGATGCTCTTCTCAGCAGGGACCTTCCTTTATGTGGCCACAGTGCATGTCCTCCCAGAGGTCAGCAGCAGGGGGCATCAGCACTCCCCTCACCTGCATCAGCAAACTGGGCATGGGGCTGGCCAACCAGGGAACCACCTAGGGTTCATGGAGAGCCTCACTCTTGTCGTGGGAATGGGGCTCCCTGTGTTACTTGCCTTAGGCTTGAGTGATGACTAAAGGGCCATACAGTTCAGTAGTTTGAACAGAGACAAGCACCACATTTAACCACTTAAACCCTATACACTTCGTTGGCTAGGGTTCACCAGGGGTCTAGACTTTTTTTTCGCTCAACACCAAATCTCTTCACCAAAAATAGCCCATGTTGTGAGTTTGTAGATGAGCTATTTTCACCATATGTTCGCCTATTTTACATGCCCAGAATAGGGACGCTCCGTTTCAAGTGGTTAATGAGCAAGACAAACATTGACAATACCTTTTGACTCTTGAAGAAGAAGTGGTTCTCAGAAATAGTACTGTTCTCAGAAACAGTAGCTGAATATCAAAGTGTGTATGTATGTCGTATGTGTGTGTGAAAGAGAGAGTGTTAAAAGGGACTGCTGTAAGATTACATGATAGTTCCTCGTGTCTGTTTTCAGTGCCTTCTGGAAATATTACATTCTGATGTAATAGTAAACCGATAGCTAGCTCATTGTTGTCCTCAGTAGACTGAGTTACCACCACACAACAAAAGCTTAGTTTTGATGCCATTTTTTTTTTCAAAAAGTGTGTTAATCAGGGCATGGAATTCTCAGCTTGGAAATCCCATTTTTGTAACAGTTGATAGATTTACAATTGAAAAACAAACAAACACATGTGATCTGATTTTCTTATTTTTTTGCCATGAGTGACTGAAACGATCAGAACAGATCTAACCTAACAGAAAACATGCGTTTAACCTATATTGTATCTCCTTGAATACAGCACACAAAGCACAATTGAGGGTAGTACTGTCAGAAGTATTTCCTAGTTCATTCATTGTCTGACATTTTGTTTAATGTCCTTTTAGTATTTAATAAATAAAATGCCATCTCATGCTTAATTGTTTTTCTTTATTTTTTTAAGTCTTGAACTTTTTTTTCCTGTGAAGCACATTGAACTGCACTTGTTGTCCAAATTGTGCTATATAAATAAAGCTTGATTGATTGATTGATTGATTGATAATACTCTTTTACTACACGTTTAAAACATGTCTTTTTAACCCAAACTGAACACAACAATGAGAGAGTTAAAGATATAACGAGTAGGATTTTCCTCTTATGTATTCACCAAAAGAACCCCTCTCAGTCATCACTTATGACCCACTAGAAGTGTGTAGCAGTGTTTGTATCAGCAGAGACTCTTCCCTCTGCCTGTATTTTCTTATTTTACTTTATTCAGGAGGATATTTCTGCGTGTCAGCTTTTGGGCAGTAGGTATGCACTATAATGTCATACAGCCAGGGATGAGGGGACAACTCTTTGAATCTAATGTTACTGTTTACAAAGCGCAATCAAATCCTACTCGTTACATGAATATTGTGCATATGAATGCAACATTTTACAAATGAAAGCACAGAAATTAACAGAGATTTATATTGAGAAATAGCACCAGCTCAGTGGCCTTGTGGTTAGAGTGTCCGCCCTGAGACTGGTAGGTTGGGGTTCGATCCCCGGCCGGGTCATACCAAAGACTCTAATAATGGGAACCAGTACCTCCCTGCTTGGCACTCAGCATCAAGGGTTGGATTGGGGTAAGTCCCTGCGACATACTAGCATCATGTCCAGGGGGTGTACTTGTACATCAAGCTACCTCACGCTAAGGAAACAGGAGAACTATGGGCTTCAGGGCTTTGCAAAGATTACTTATATTAATAAATGTGAACGTTTTACTCTAGATTAACTCTGGTTAAGAAAACATTTATCAAAAATATTTTGACTAATAAAAAAGTTACATATTATTCATTCTACATGATGATCTGAGGCATATCGATGGCACTTATGCAATCACACCACTAACTGCTAAATGAAACCCTACCTTTAGTATTTAAGCCACATTATGAAATCTTGAAATCAAGTATCTAAATGATAGTAGCTATTGTTGGGATACTGCACAAACAACAATAACAATAATAATGATACTAATTAATAAGCAATCAGAAGTGGTACTTTACATTCTTCATTTACTCAGTATTATTCCTCTAGTCCACATATCTCTACCCTCCATTGAAATGTAAAGTTTACAAAGGGTACTTGGCAGTGTGTTGCAGAAAACACTTTCTATTAACCCCTGGCAAGCTAAACCATTTACCCTTCAAACAATGTTTGTGCATATGGCAGATATGAAGCCAAACGGCGGGTGTTTATCTCACAGTTTGACACGGCCCATGCAGGCAGTGATCTGAGCTTCCAGAGCCATTTGGTCAAAAGTGCGACACTGCGTGTGATGCCTGACTCTGTCCCTCACATGGAAGGAAGCGCGAGCTGCTCTGCGGGCCTCTTCCTGCGTCTGCTCTCGCCGCCTCAGTAACCTCTCCCTCCTGTACTCCTTCATGGAGAGGTAGCTCTCTGTGGCCGCTCGCTGGGCCTCCTCCTCCCTTTGCACCCGATCTCTGACTCGCCGGTGGCACAGTTGCCGGTCCCGGTTGCTCTGGTAGGCTCTCTGAGCTCTGTCCTGGTGCTGGGCGGAGGCAGTGAGGGAGGCCTTCTCCGTGCGATGCTGGCTGAGCTGGACCAGGAGCTGCCTGTGTCTCAGCTGCTGCTGACTCTGCAGCTCGGCCTTAAGCTGCGCTCTCTGGATCTTCTCCCCCGACCGGGCCGAGCGCTCCTGGAGCTCGGTCGCCCGGGCCTTCGCTGCCTGGATGTGTTTCTCCCAGCAGCGGTGCAGCCTCCCGTCCACGGTGTTTCTCATCAGAGCCTCCTCCTCCTGCAGCTGCTGCTCTGCCCTCTGTTTCTGAAGGAGGTGTTGTAGCAGCTCCCGGCGGTTCTCCTGCTGCAGCCTCTTCCTCTCTCGTCTCTCCTGTGTCATTTTGGTCTTCCTGGCTCTCTCCTCCTTCCCCAGGGCAACTAGTCTCTCCTTGTCCCTCTCCATTTCCTCCACCTGCTCCCTGTCTCTGAGCATCTTCTCCTGGTAACGCTTGCGTAGCTCTGCCTCTCTCCTGGAGGCTTCTGCTCTGTCCCGGCGCTGAACCTCGAGTTCCTCCGTCAGCCTCCTCCAGCGGTCCTCCTGCAGTAGCACCTCCTGCTCGCGTAGTCCTGTTAAATCTTTCTCCTGACACTCCATCAGCCTTCTGCGGGCCTCCAGCTCGTCGTGCCAGTGCCGAATGCTCTGCATTAACTGTTTTCTCCTCCTTTTCTCTGTCTCGGTGCGTTGGACCTCCTCCTGTCTGAGGGCCTCCCGTCGCTCCTGCTCCTCCTGTAGACTTTGCCTCAGACGGGCTTGCTCCTCCTGGTGCTTCAGCAGCATCAGAGCTGCAATCTTGCGATCAGTCTCTGATATGGTGACGTTCATCTTCTTCTGGATGTCTCTTGTGAGCCTCTCCAGCTGCATTTCAGTGGCTGGAGAGTATCTGAGATCTCCCAAGCTAAGGCTGGAGGAGGTCGAGCTCTTGTCTGGTCTCAGTCCATTTTCCTGTCTGTTATCAGAAAAAGTGGACCTGCTAGAGGATTTGCCGTTGCAACCCTGATTCTCATCTGCAGAACATAAGTCCTTCTTTGGTTTATAATTGGCACTCAGACTTGAAACCTCAAGGACCGTTTCTAGAGATGAAAGTTTCTTGCTGCCCTGCCCTCTGTCCCCGGCCTCCTTGACGATCCGTTCCCTCTCCTCTCGACACAGTTTCAAACGCCTTCTGCATTCCTTCTCATAGGATTCGTGCATAACCGTCACTGCCTCGAATGGCATGTCATGACGTTCGGTAATGAACTCATTCAACGATTTAATCAAAAGTTCAACAGGCTTGACACCGAGTCTTGCACATGATTCTAGGGATCGGGGGCTCGTTAAAACATACCGACTGTCCTCGGCTTCTGTTGAATCAAAGTTGTTCAGATCCAGGTGAAGAATTGGAGGGAGCAGCGACCTAATTTCCCCCATGAGGACACAATAATCAACCTTTAGTCTACTCACAAAATGTTGACGATCTTGTTTGGTTGTTGTTTTCTATGGGCAGGCATCTCTTCTTGACGTCTGATTCGCATAGAAGTGGCTGGTTGTGAGACGTATGCGTCCATTCAGCTTTCAATATGGGCGAACCGGTGAGGCGTCTTCATGAAGGGATTAACTGCTAATTCCCTCTCTGTCCCATGATGGTCCACTAGACAGCAGATCAGTAGCAATACGAATTAGGATCACCTTCAAGCACATTCAAAACACAAATTGTAACATGTACCACAGATAACAGTTTGAAGAAAATAAGGAAAAAGAAAACTCCCCCCAAATCTATAATAATAATAATGCAAATGTAGACTATAGATAAAATGGTGTATGATATAAACAATAGGCTTATAATAGCTATTATTTGACTTTATATTGCAAAAACTAGATCTGAATTATTGACCAAACTTTTCCATTTTCTGTGTATTGTCATTTATATAAGAATTTGAGCTACAAATAATATACAGACCTGTTTAGTTGAATAAGTCTGCCATTATTTTAATGAAAACAGACATGTGCTAATATTTTAGAGCTGCACCAGTGGGGGAAAAAGTTAACAGATGCTTCTTTTGGTAACCATGGTAAAAACAACAAGGTAAGTCAAATAAAGAGGGACAGTCCAGTTCCAATTTCAGACTGATAAGGCGGCTTTCCATATACATGGACTTACCTAGCCCCACCCCACACCGCCCACCACAGCGACGGTTTCCACTACAATGAAGTGGGTAGAGTGGTGTGTAAGTGGTACTAAACTGGTGCCTAAAAAGTACCCAGTCTTGGGTAGGTCTGAGCTGGGCTAAGCGGGGCTAAAGCTGCTACTGCTACTGATTGGTCGGCTCACAGCTGTGTCTGTCCACTCAGGTCTCTGTAAAATGTAAACACTACGGTAGCAGTGTTGCCATGTCCACTTATTATAAGCGACATTGGGCTTATTTTTCTGTAAAGTTGCTTGTAAATATTGGTAGTACTTTTACTCCACTACAATTATCTGAAAACGTATTAGTTACTAGTTACTTTTCAGATATAAATGATTACATTATAAAACATACATTAACCACTTAAGCCCTATTTTATACCTAGGCTATTTGAAAATATCCGATCTACAAGCTCACAACGCATCGCATCATTGTAGATCTGCTATTTTCAAACATTTTAGTACTTACTTTTGGTACCTTAAGTACATTTTGATACCAAAAGTTTTTGTACTTTTACTCAAGTAATTCCAGACTTTCATGTCAAGGACCCCCAAATTAATATGTATTTGTCAGATGCACACACTCACAATGCGTCGCATCGCTACGCGTTGTGAGTTTGTAGATCTGCTATTTTCAAATAGCCGTAGATAGTCGCTTCTTTTGGGATTGTTTTCATAGACCTGATTGCTTATTTTTTTCTGCTAAACCTGGCAACAATGAATGTGCGACGATACACGCTAATAATGTTTTTTATATAAGTGATGGCAACGTGTTTAGACACCACACAGGTCTTCCCAACAATAGCGAAGTCAGGGTGAACATGGCCAAATAATAACTTAAGAGCCAAACTAGCTCTGAGGAAGCACACTAGCATTTAGGCTAACCCTGTAGCCTGAGGCTAAGTTGGTGTGTTAAAGAAAAGGGCGTTGATTTCCTTCGGGAGGGGAGGGGAGGGTGGGGATTTTGCGAGTGGGGACTTTTGTGCAATGGAAACGCAAGACATTTTGAAGCGGTGCGGTGCGGTTCTGGACTGTACTGGACAGTGTCGTGCTTAAGCTGTGATGGAAAAGCGGCTTTAGTGTGCCATCTAGTGGAAGTCATAGACTGGGATTAGAAAAGATTCATCCATGGGAATAACTTAACATACATCCACCTTGAAATGAAATGCTACTGAAGACCTTGAAATAATACAATGCTACCTACCGTTATATACCTTCAGCTTCCATTGCAAGTACCTACAGGTTATCATCATTATGATCATGATTATTATGGTTTTACTTCACAGCAGTTGATTTAATAGGCCAAAATCATCATATTAGAACTTCGGACCCCCCACCCTGACAAGCACTTGAAATTGTAGGAGTTGAGACATTACATTTTGTTCCACTGAAAAATATCCTGAAAATAGCTGATCTACCAGCTTACAACACCTCGCAACCCCTCGCAAAGCTTGTAGATCAGCTATTTTCAAAAGTTTTGCCTATTTCTTATATTATTTGTCAATTTGGCCAATGATTGACCCGTTTTTAAAGTAGACCTATAGTTTGTTGATGACTTTTGATTATCTTCAATCAACAATTATCTACTATCTTTGACAGCTTAAACGGAGGGGGGAGGAGGTGAAATTGGTTTGGTGAATATTCATTATTGAACATAAATAATGTCAGTGGATCCAGACTGGAGTCTTTGTAGTACCTAAGAAAAATGATGTATGTAAACGTATTCAGATATATGTGGGAGTAAACATTGTGGAAATGTACGCTTTATTATTGATGGCATTACTATGGGTGGAAGAGAGACCAAACCTGATTACCTGTAAATACCAATCCTTAAAATATAATGTCCTTCAAGTCAAAGTGTCAGGAAGATTTATTGTAATTAAGTTCTTAAGTGCACAATATATCATTCAGAAATCCATTGAGTATGTATGTATGTGGAGCTGTGGGTGTGCCAAGGCTCTACCACAGTGGTTTTCAAACAGGGTTAAAGTTAGAATCTCATGGCACACCTGCATTCATATCCAGGTAAATGGACTGCATTTATATGGCGCCTTTCTCCAAAGCGCTTTATAATGTACTTCTCATTCACCCATTCACACACCGATGGCGGAGGAAACCATGCAAGGCACCAACCTGCTCATTGGGGGTTCAGGGTCTTGCTCAAGGACACTTTGACACTCAGCCAGGACGAGCCAGGAATCAAACCTGGAACCTTTGGAGTCCAAGGTGGCCGCTCCACATCCTGAGCCACTGCAGACACGTGTTTCCACTCTGTGAACTAGCCCTATTATGTCATACTTTGAGACTTTTTCAATCTGCTATTTTTGCTCATTTAGAAAGTGATAGAGAAATATCAGGAATGTTGGGATGCAGAAGTGAAAGGAAGGTAGACATGTTTTTGATTGATTGATTGAATACTTTATCAGCAGTTTGCAAAAAAAGAATATACAAGGTCAGGTCAGCCAAGAGGATTTTAAACCCAAGAAAGCTTATGATTTTTTATACATGGACATTCTGTATAATGCTTACTTTTATTTTTGGTACTTTAAGTACATTTTGATTATACGAGTACTTTTGTACTTTTACTCAAGTACATTTTGACTTACTTGTAACAGAGTATTTCTACATCGCAGTATTGATACATTTACTATTTTACTTATTACAATTTGAGTACTTTTTACACCACTGATAATAAGGCAGCAGAAGACATCACAGTGGAGAGATGACAGTGCTCCACACTGAACAGAAGGTGGCGGTAATGCAACAATAACTACTGGATTCCAACCAACTGCCATCGAAAGTGAAGAAGAAGTTATTACTTCCGGTCAGGGTTGCCATGTCTGCATATTATAATGAATTTGAGCTTGTCTTTCTGTTAAGTTGCAAGTGTTGATAGTTGTGGTTTGCTTTTTTTTTGGGGCACGTTTCTAATGTGTAGTTGCTTATTTGGACTTGTTTCCTATTGCTGTTTAAATCCGTGTTTCTCAAACATTTTCAAGTCAAGGACCCCTAAATGAATATGTATCCAAGAAACCATAGATATATATTATATCGATGCAAGAAACCCCCCGTCTGAAAATATTTATATTTTATACAAGATTTGTGTAGTTAAAATGTTTTTTTTTGTTGTTGTTGTTGTTGAAAATAGCAGATGTTACATTGCACGCTTCTTTTGGGCTTGTTTTCATAGACCTGGTTGCTTATTTCTCTCACACAATCTGGCAACACAACTTCCTATCAAAACAAGAAGAGAAGAAGAACACAACTTCCTTTGATGAGACGCGGTTGTGCATCTGGATAAAAAGGTAAATATTGTATTTTCCCTAACAGAAACACCGTACTTCACCGAGTATAAATAAAGGCTTTAGTCGATCACTTAGATCATGGTTCCTGGCAAAAACATCGATATTCTTCGCCATTCTGCAAAAAAACAAAACACTATTAGATGTTAAAAAGTCAAAGTTTAATCTTAAAAAATGACAACGGTCATTATCTCTACAGATACTCACTAAATACCAGTAGAAACACGTTTATTTGTGTACTTTGAGTCAGTAATAGAATCACTATTAACTGATCTAAAGCAGGTTAAAATCATAATGATAGGGTTGTTTTGGTGATGCGAACATTTGGTTTCCAGATTCAGGAAGAAGGAACTACCCTCGCATTGGATCAAGACGATCATAATAATAATAAACTGTATTTGTATAGCACCTTTCATGTCATGAAATGCAGCTCAAAGTGCTTTACAGCAGTGGTTCTCAAACTTTTTCATGCCAGGGACCCCCAAATTGATATATATTTGGCCGCGGACCCCCATCTGAAAATAATGTTGTGCCAGGGACCCCCAGAAGCAAAGATTTGTGTTAAAACGTTCGCTTTAAAAGAAACATATTAAAAGATTTGCACAAATCTTCACGATTTTTCAAAAATAGCAGATCTACAAGCTCAAAGCGCAGCACTCGGTGCCGCGCTATGAGCTTATATATCTGCTATTTTTGAATGGCCCCAAAGTATGAAAGGTTAAAATTATTGTGATGCTATATTCACACATTTTGCTGGGGACCCCCTGGAACACCCCCAAGTACCCCTGGGGGTCCCCGGACCCCACTTTGAGAACCAATGCTTTACAGAGCAAGAATGCAACCACAGAAAAAGTACAACTAGTTTAACAATAAAGCAAAAGAAAAGCATAAAACCTTTTTTTAAAGGCGATGCTTAAGATTTCTTTTAAAACTGTCCTTGGATTTAGCGAGTCTGACTTTTACTTTCGTATCTGCAAATGCCAAAGTAAAGTAACTAACTACTTAAATGACTTTTAAGACAGTTTTGATACTGCAAAAGGAATTAAAAATAAGACTCACTGCATCAAAAGTAATCAAACTATACTATAAAGAAATGTCTAAATTGTGAAATATTACCAGAGAAAGAGGCAAAAATTGTCAGAGTAATGCCTCAGCTCTTACAATGCCAAGTGCTTGTCAGGGTTCAAATATGATTATTTTAGGAGGGGTCCCCACTCCCCAGTTCTAACATGTTTTTTTTGGGGGGGGGGGGGCCTGAAAAGTCGAGGCCTGAAAAGGTTGAGAACCACTGGTATAGGGCGATTTAAGGACTGGTTGATCTAGATCAGTGTTTCAACCCCCAAATTAATATGTATTTTGTTGGGACCCCATCATTGTATTTGGAGGACTGTGCTTTTGTTGAATAATTACCTGCTGTGTTTTTGATTAATACTTACCTGTATGTTACTTGAGTTTGTGCATACATGCCTAGTTCATGTTCATGTGCCGTTATTGTTACATTTGTTGGGTTGTAGATTATGCATATTCTGTCATAATTCATAGATTAATGCAAACAATTCTATGTGAAATTTACACATGCTTTTTCTTGTTTTGAAGTTTTACAGCTTCTATTAAATACCTGTCAAGCCAGCTCCCGTCTTGACTGCTTTTGTGGAAGAATGTTTAGCTCGCTGCATAGCCACATAGACACACACGTGTGGTGAGGGCAGAAGAGTAGCAATTAAAGGGATATTTCACTTTCTCTCATTTTATAGTCTACTCAGGCTTTTGTGAGCCCCCAGACAGTTTTTAAGTAGCTTGATTCAGTATTTAGATATTTGATTTTCATTTTATACAGACATGAGGCGAGCAAAGAAAACTGGTGGAGGGGCCACACCTCGGCAGAATGGCAACACTAGTGATGAAGGTGCCTCTGCTTTGATGGAGGAGGACGATGATCCCACCCTGAGGAGAGAAATTCGGAGCAAGTACAGGGAGCTCATAAACTCTGTTCAACGTGAGTATGACTGGGGGCAGTGGAGTATGCTGTAATTGACATTTAGAATTGTGCTGGACTGGTAGCTTTGACAGTTTTCTACTTTGTTGCATGTTCATTGATACAGTATGTCTCTTACAGAGGACAGGGAAGCCATGCTGAGTCCTGCCAACAACAAGCTAAATGAGGTTTTGGATGAGGCAAACAAACTGTTTAAAGATGGTAGGTGCAATTGAATGCAACTAATCTCAATGTACTCTTGGACAAAGTCTACTGGTGGGGTGAGAATTGTGATATGGCTGTTAATAATAAAAAATCTGTAAAACTCTCGCGTCTGTTTCCTGAAGTTGGCATTCTGAAGTTGGAGTTCTGTTGCGTTTCATTTTCCTGTAGCGTAATTTGATTGGCTCAGCAGCATATTTGAAGGAGAAACACAAATGGCAGCTTTATGTGCGTTTCCCATTCAAATCTGCTGCCGAGCCAATCAAATGAAGCTATGGGGAAATGAACTGGAACAGGAAAACCCGGGACTACTGTTATGCACAGAGCCTATTCCCCAAACTATAAAAGCAAAATGTTTATATCATATTATTAATAAATGTATTGTATCCTCTGACACAAATATGCCCCTTGGGAAAATATTCGGTGATATACCCTTAACGTACAGTAAACATTTTTCATTGTGCATTTTCAAGGATGTAAATGATGTAAATGAACCCAACCAAAACTTAAACTTTTCCACTTTGGAGTTTGGACTAAGTTGGATTTACAGAATATCTCACATATAGCTTTCCATCCTTCTATCATATGCAGGGTACCCCTATCTTATTCTATAAGTGCTTAAAGTATAGTGTTACTATTCACACTGCACTCCCTGGTTGTGGGAAAACATTTACAACATAATTATGTCTGGTCAATATTGGTGGTTCTTATGAGTTGTTCCTTGCCAGTCCGCCAGGCTCGAGAAGCGGCTTTGGATACCCAGCTACTGGTTGTGACCGCAGACCTGTGTAAAGAGAAGGCCAGCCAGCTGTTTGTCGAGGGCAACGCTTTTGACCCGTCTGCCTTTGCCGAGCACCTTGTGAGTCTAATGAGTGAAAGTGTGAACTGTAGATTTCACTAATGTGTACATTTCGCCAGCCCATTATCCACACGTATAACCGCGTGCTGGTTGATGTTTCTCTCATGATCGTCTCTTTATCTGACAGCTGAACTTCATGGGGCTTAACCGACTGGAAAACGAGGATGAGGATGAGGAAAATGGAGTGGCAGCCGATGGCTACCTGCCCCAAGACGCCTGGCACAGGGTAGCCAAGAGAGCGCAGTGCTGTTTCAAGACCGCGCCAACCTTCCATTACATGTGAGTGGTAGGGCTGTCACGATTACAAATTTAAATTGACGATACATAATTGCGATTTAACGATTTAATTGTGTGTTTGGCGTTTGGCGTTGAACATTG
Organism: Gymnoscopelus braueri; assembly: GCF_963280865.1. NCBI lineage: Eukaryota > Metazoa > Chordata > Actinopteri > Myctophiformes > Myctophidae > Gymnoscopelus > Gymnoscopelus braueri. The sequence goes on from NC_137619.1 coordinate 40,915,156, forward strand.
GAACACATGAAGGTTTTTAGGCTTTGTAATAAAAAATTGCACTGGGCAGATTCGACAAATAACTGAAATATACAAAGAAATTGACATATTTGATCATTTTTATACATGTAAAAAAATTCAGAAATTCTGATATTTGATCATTTTTATACATGTAAAAAATGCAGAAATGGCTGATCTACCAGCTTACAACGCGTCTGACGCGTTGTAAGCTGGTAGATCAGCTATTTCTGCTTTTTTTTAATATTTGAAAATGTGTGAAATCTTTCAACATGGAAACGATTATGCAAAAATAAATTTGATTATCTCAAATAATTGTGATTAGACGATCATGTAATAATTGCGACAGGCCTAGTGAGTGGCTGATCACTTCACCTGCTATTGTTACCCGTCACCTGTTATTTACCTACGGTACCTACTGTAGTTGGGGCTGACTGTTTTATACATTGCCTGCCGAGTAACATCTTTGTGGATTGAGTTCTGAAGAAACTCATTATATTTGTTGGCAAATTATAAACTCTTTTTCTCCCATTACTTTATAGCTTTTAGAGGGTAAAGGCAATATCACACAAGGTTGGGTGATTATCTTAAGCGATTATGTACAATTGGTGTCTATCTATGCCTTAATTATAAATTAAAATGTCTGCTCTATTCTTGAAATAATTTTACTCTTTACTCTCTTTCATCCTACTGTATTATTAGCAAATTGTATATGTAGGGAAATATGTACGTCTCTACAGCAGATGGCATCAAAACAATCCGTTATATCTATGGTGGCTCTATACGTTTCCATTGTTTTGGTTCTGGTAGGATGGGCTCATTCCTTGCAGAGCCCCCTCCTCCAAAGCAAAGGGTAGAGCGCCAGAGGAAGGCACCCACTAAGGCGGCCCAAAGGATCATGCCAACTCAGGTAAATTAGTTTAGTATTTTTCCTCTGTAATTTAACATACTGTGTGGGCAACTCAGATCTATAACATTGCTTATTTGCTAGCTGATTTGCTAATGCTATGGTTGTCATGATTCTCCAAAGCTACAATTCGATTTGACTTAATATTAAAAATCTAGCACTGCCAGAGGCGTCAATTGGGTATGGCAGGGTATTGCAGCTGCCATACCCTGGCTCCTGGGGGGAAAAAAAGTACTTACTGCTCCATTCACTTCCTATAACTAAATAATAACGGAGAAAACAAATCCCTGTTTTCCTGTGTTTTACTATGTATTTTTGAGTAAAACATTATTTTCAAACATCAAACAACAAATGTCAACGAGGTCGCAATGACCTCGTTGACATTTGTGAAACCACACCTGAAAACCCTCAGTGATTAGCAACCATCAGGGGATAAATCATACTGGAGATAAATATTCTGTGAATCGCAAAATCCTGGCAGTGGGACCACAAGCCAGAAATAAGTCTGGCACTGAATGAGTTGTTAAGTGCTACAACATAATTAGGGTGCCAGGTAAATGGCAAACCTAGGATCTGTCTGTAAACAACATGCTATCTTTTGAAAGTATTTTGAATACAAATAAATATAATTGACTGTTTCAGGTACACTGGTTTATTCACTGGAAATAAACTCATTTTAATGCTAAGTAACTTACTGAGGGTTGGAAATCCTGTCTGGTCGCTTTTCTACAATTACAGTGCATGCTGAGCAAAGAAAGTGTACTTGTCAATAACCCTTTGTTCAGCATGTAATTACACACACACTGAACAGTGGAGTATTGACAACAACAAATTGTGCTCAGCATGTTATTGTAACCTATTGAGATTCACTTATGTCAAAAAGGTACATTACAGTAGATGTTACTCAAGTCTGCAATGTTAATGCATCTTGTTAATTTTCTTGTCTTCAAGTTGAAGAAAATGGAAGAGTCTCACCAAGAGGCTACCGAGAAGGAGGTAGAGAGGATTCTGGGATTCTTGACGAGTTACCATAATGAAGATCGTGAGTATTAACTCCACAACAAGAATAATAACCAAGTTTCAGACAGGACAAATATCTCATATTGTCTTTCTTTCAATTGCAGCAACTTCTCCAATTTCCTACTATGAGTTTGTCGTCGATCCAAAATCATTCAGTCATACAGTGGAAAATATGTTTCACACTTCATTCCTCCTCAGGGTAAGTCATCTGTTTAAATGTTCACATTATTACATTTTAGACAGACGTTTTAAAAGTTGACTTTTAACTGTCCTGCATAGTTCTGGATAAGCAGAGTTGGAAGCTTGAGGGGGCTGTACATACATTTTTACTTTGTTTTGCAGGATGGTTTGGCGAGGATGTACCTGGACGGAAACAAGTTGCCCTGTATTGGTGAGTGCTGTTTGTCAGATCAGCATTTATATAATTCCAAGGATACAGACAAAGAATAAATCTATACATATATATCTAGATACAGGACAGAATTAATGGAAATGCAAACCAACGTGTGCGTTTGTGGAATGTTGGATGAACCCTTTAAGGAGCTGCACAGCTTATTGTACAATAATGCACAGAGACAAAGGCAATTGAATTGATATTCTTTCAAATACTTTTGTAAAATGATAATAAAGACAATTAAATTAATATTCATATGGTTTCGCCCATGGCCAAGTCCCCTTTTGGTTACTATACTTGTCAAGCTTGTCAACTATTTCAATGAGAGATTCCTAAGGAAATCTGCGAGTAATGGACATCATCGTGGAGTGTGTGTGGGAGTGTGTCTGCAAACACTCCCTGAGTGTTCTGTGGCAATCTGAAAGGAACAGTGCGAGGCAAGCAGAGAGCGTCGTTTCATCTTTGGCATGTGTACACTTCTGTGTGCTGTGTTGAGTGCCAGAGCTTGTTGGACTGTGTTGCTCTTTTGCATGATTTGGATATTGATTGTTCTCTGGCTGGTGGTCACAGGCGCCCTGCCCTCTTCTTTGGTGCAGGGAAAGCGAGAGTTGTTGATCTTCGTGGATTAAGCTGGGAGTGATGTCTGAAATAAAATGTTGGCTTCGGAAAAGTGAAATGATATGAAACTCTCTCTAAACTTGAGGATATCTGCAGTCAGACTCGGACATTGGCTGTTGTATGGAGGGAGGGTAATTAACCTTTTGGCAAACTGTACATACAAGGAATGGATTTAAGTTTAAGGGGGTCTTCGTCCCTTGAAAATCATCATTGCAAACAAGGAAACATGATTTACAGTCCTACGGAACATTCAACATTCTCCCAATTACACAAGATACACTTCATTGTCCAATATTTTCCCAACCTCTTGACCCAAATAGATTTGTGTTTTTCCAAGGATAGTTCAACCCCACAACCTAATGGATAATAAATATTGCTTAAGAGCTGATATTTATCAATTACATGTACCCCAATGGGGCGGCAGTGGCTCAGGGGTAGAGTGGCCGGATGGGAACCGTGAGGTCCCCCAGAGTTGGTGTCGAAGTGTCCTTGAGCAAGACGCTGAACCCCTAATTCGCCATGTATGAATGTGTGTGTGTGTGTGTGTGTGTGTGTGAATGGGTGAATGTAATGCACAATCTATGTAAAGCGCTTTGGATAAAAACGCTATATAAATGCACCATTTACCACCCGTTGCGCAATACTGTACCCGTTGTCAGCTTAACTTTTTTGGTTCTTGGAAACCATTGGTCCAATGGAATTGCACTCAGTACTGCACACCCCCAGTTTATGTGGGGGACATGCCAAGTTTGAGGCTGTTTGGTCGGATGGCGCCAGAATTATGCCCGGGAGAGACCAAAAGGTTTGGTGAATGAATAGATCGATGAGGTTTATTGTGTGTGTGTGTGTGTGTGTGTGTGTGTGTGTGTGTGTGTGTGTGTGTGTGTGTGTGTGTGTGTGTGTGTGTGTGTGTGTGTGTGTGTGTGTGTGTGTGTGTGTGTGTGTGTGTGTGTGTGTGTGTGTGTGTGCATGCTTTCAGGTCCTAAGGCATCAAGGGAAGAAGGTGACAAAGGAGAATCGGCCACCCGCAAACAGTGCATCCAGTCCATCAGCATGCAGAGCTGGAGGGTGAGGAACTGTGGGCCATTATGGACCATTTCAAGAATATAATCACGGCTCTAGAATCACTGTTTGTGTCACTGTGGCTTATACAATAACTCTGGTTATAAAGATCCATAGTATAGTATGTAATCCATAAGCATAAAGAGCCATAATATGTGTATATATAAGTATGTAATCTGTATGGTCTAGAGCTGTCCAATCGCTATCATAATTCAATTCCGTTTCAGTTGAACCTGTGAACACAAGGCACTCCTTCACAAATCTAGAAAATTAAAGAACAATGACTTGAAATTGGGATGATATTAACAATTTGAGAGCTGCTGCTAGAGACTACATACGTTCCTTACTGTGACTGTGTTAACATGCCCTTTTTAGAAAATGTTTGCACCTTTAGTCAATTCATTGCAATGGTGTGGTCTCAATTCCTATTTTTCCTGTGGCTCATATACATGTAGCTGTCAATCCACACAATTGGTATAACATAAAACAAACAACAACAACTAACAGTAATTTTTGTTTTATCATCTTTCCTAGGACATTATTGAAGCGTTTGAGATCACAGCGCCCATGATCCCAACAAACACACACCCTGAGTGATCAATGTTTTTGTTTGTTAGAGAAGTGGGGTTTTTGTGGTATTGTTTAACCCCGTTTTATTTTTTGTTTGACACCTGTCTTGTGTTCTCAGATCAGTGCAGATGAAGGCCTGGGGGGTTGAAGCGCACTGTATGCCTCTGTGAATTATCATGGGACTTATTGTTTGTGTTGCGCAATGAGCCGTTAAATGGGTCGCAACCTTCTGTTGGTTGCTTTAAGTCGTTGACAAAATATGTTTTTTTGCGGCTGTGAATCCTCTCCCATCTTTTAGGCTTTATGAACACAAAATGTGTACGCCACGTACACATTTTTAGAAAATAGCTGATCTACAAGCTCGTAGATCTGCTATTTTCACATTTTTAAACTTTATATAATTGTTCATTAATCGTTATAGTTATTTTTGTCATATTGCCCAGCCCTACGTAATGTTATTTGTTTTTCTTATGTTAATTTTGTAATAATAAAAGAGAGAAACTAGTAAGTGTTTTTTCTTATTTCCTCAACTAACTGATTTTCAAGTGAATGCCCTAATGCCTTCTGACTTGAGTACATTTACTCAAGTAATGTACTTAGTGTACTTAAGTAAAAAAAATTAGGTAGTTTTACTTTACTTGATTATTTCCATTTCTTTATACTTCTACTCCCACTACATCTCGGAGGAAAATATTGTACAAATTACTCCGTTCCAATTATTTGAAAACTATAGTTACTAGTTATAAATTAAGGTTTGCTATAATTTATGAAGTAAGTAATACGTCTTTTGAAAATGGCAGATCTACAAGCTCAACACATTGCTTTGCAACGTGTTGTGAGTTTGAAGATCAGCTATTTTCAAATAGCCAACGTTTTAAATGGGGCTTCAGTAGTTAATGGTCTATTTCAATAGCATGATATATGATTTTCAAATGGGCAATCTGAATGAGTACTTTTACGTTTGCTACTTTATTTTAATGCTAGTATTTTTGTACTTTGACTTAACTAAGATATTGGATATGGGACTTTTACTTGTAAAAGAGTATTTCTACATTGTGGCATTGCTACTTTTGTTGTAAAATGTCTGAGTTCTTTACTTATTCCACCACTGCTTCTGAGCAGTGGCTAAGGAGGTAGTGCGGCCGCTTCTGAATCAGAAGGTGCCTGGTTCAATGCCCGGCTCCGTGTCAAAGTGCTCTTGAGCAAAACACTAAACCCCTAACTTGTGTCCAATAAGCATGGTTTCCGCTGGTGTCTGTATGAATGGGGAAATGTAATGCACATTGTAAAGTGCTTTGGATAATGCACCCTTTATATTTAATGTCATCAATCCTGTTCTGTGAACTTCATTTTCATGAGTTCTTAAAGCATTTAAGGCGAGCAAGGATACTACCATGTGTTCTCCTACTTTTTATTCAGTAAAAGTGTGCATTTAATCGATGGCATAAACCATATTCTGAATTTAATATCCTATATCCAAAATGATGGTTATCCTTAGTCATAATTTCTGTCAAAATAGTTTTCACTCAAATATTGAATGGCTAGTTTGCATGAGACAGAAGATGCTTATTCCCATGTCACATACCCAGCACAGGTTCTATTGATCTTCTCTTCAATTGGGTTATAGGAATTATCTGTCTGAACTGTGTAGCTGTCTTGGTTTTATTCATGGTTAGGGACTGTAACCTTTTTTGATTAGTCATTGAAAGGCTTTTACTTTACATTTACAAGTGGTCATGCTAGATACAAATGAACTATTTGGTATCAAATGGCCTACTATTAACCCTAGATCAATAATCCCAACCTATAACCTTAATTAGATTAACATTGATAAATGTACTAAATAAATGAACGTCAATGATTGAACTATAGCGCCACCTACTGGTGTGGATTGCACAAGTCATGCTTCGCTGCAGGTTGTAAGGTGCTGTTTGATTGGTGAGAGGTCAGTGAAAGGTCAGGCCTGTAGCCCAAACGCCCAAACCACAAACCCAACATATTGCTATGAAGCAGTAAATATGTAATAATATATAGTCTTAAGTATGCTAATTTGTGACGCTGACATTGCTTTGATTCATGGTTACATTGCCCAAACTAACATCAGACTAAAAATGGCAAACAGTTTTGCTAGTTTATATAGAAACAGCTTAACCTACAGTAGCTTAAAGGGAAAAAACGGTATTTAGCTACAAACAACTATCTGCTGAAAGTGCTGGCAGGTACAGTAAACTAAACGTTATATTTTAATAGCTTTTTTTTAATTTTATTTTTTAGATCTGATGTTCATAGTGACAGAACACTATGCAACCCAAAAAAAATAAAAATAAATCCAAGTCTCGCTAGACGAGATTGAAATCTCGATTTCAATCTCGTCTAGCGAGACTTCTGTTTTTTTTTTGGACAGTGTTCTCTGTTCTGTCACTATGAACATCAGATCTAAAAAAAAAAAAAACTTAAAATATGTGATCTAACGCAAGGCCTATCCGCACACGTTTTAAGCTGTGGCGGACCCAGGATGGAGTTATGAAAATGTTCTACTGTACCATTCATCCTAAGATATAACATCATAGAAAAGGTAAGAAAAACTTAGTCCAAAATTCTCCTTAAGGAGAACTCCTTCTAATGCTATGGACCAGAGCTAGCCCTAATGCCCTTCACTGAACAACCACCTGAGGTCAGTGTTCCTCTAAGAAGGTAGCAGACTGCTCTCCCCTATTCAGAAATCACTGGCAAATGAATCTGAGGTGGGAAAGTACTGTAAGTCAGTGTATATCAACCCTGGCAAACGTCCCAATTTTGGGCCGGGGCTACTGCTGAGGTGTGCCGCGCCGTTTGAAGAAGGTTTGAAAAAATATCATTTTGAAAAAAAAAAAAAAAAAAAAAAAATTATAATAATCAGGCGTGCAAACAGCCCCGAGGTGAAAAGGGTGACAACATGCTGTTTTTTTTCGGGTCAGGTGTCACACTATTGCCCTATTTGGATTCAAAACGGCTAGTGGAAGCTGAAAAGCTACAAGTTTGCATGTCTGAATAATGCAAAAACAGAAATATTTGTTTGCATTTGCTTTTTTTCTCCCCCATATGATTTCATAATAAAAAAGTGCGTATCGTATCGAAGTTGTGTGCCCAATATCGTATCGTATTGTTTCATGAAATTAGTGTATCGGCACACCCCTAGTGTGTGTGTGTGTTTATATATATACATATAATTATATATATATATATACCGTATATCTAGTGTGCCCTGGGATCTTTTGGCTATGCCAGGTGTGCCTTGGCACAAAAAAGGTTGATATACACTGCTGTAAGTGACGACCAGTGTCCCTTCTCCATGAATATTCCCATTATTGAATCCATTGATAAATACAAAATGTTCTTCTGTCATGAATAATGAACTGTATTAACCACATGAACCCATAACATCCCGAAAATAGGCAAACATTCAGGGACAATGGCTAATCTACAAGCTCACAATGAGTCGCAATGTGTTATGAGGTTATTGTAGATTGGTTATTTTTGGCAAAGAGATTTGGTGTAGAGGGACAAGGGAGGCAATCAACCAACCAAGGGCCCCAGTAAAGTAGTGTTTTAACCCATTAAGGGCCGAGGCAGATTCTACAAATGCCTTCTAAATCAATAGTTCTCACTCTTTCAAGATAAAATGCCTTCTAAATCAATAGTTCTCACTCACTCTTTCAAGATTTTTCAAAAATGTCCAAAAATAGCAGATACAAGCTTGCAGCGCGTAACGAAGTGACGTGCTGTGAGCTTGTATATGTGCTATTTTTTAACTATGTAACTATGTACTATGTGAACAGAATTAAGTCACATTTGTATGAACTAATCTGCATACTGGCAGTTCACAATATGGGCTTTCGTGGGAATGGAATTCCATGTTTAATTCAGAGATGATAATACATTTTATTTAAAGGCACTATACATTTGAAGCAAATCTCAAGTGCTACAGAGTAAAAACATTGGCATAAAAAAAGGCAAAATTAAATTTAAACACAGCTAAAAAAACAAAAACACAAACTGTTGTGAAATGCAAGACAGAGCTTTTCTTTCCTCTAAAACAAGCTCCTAGACAGTGTCCTATGTCACTTTATATATAGATAGCCTATATATGTCTGTGTGTTGAATCATCTTCGAAAGGACCACAATGGAAAAAAGCTTGCACGCTTTTTTGTGTTAAGTACTTTTTAATTGTATAGCACTTTTCACAGAGAGAACTCACAAAGTGCTTTTACATACAACAGAAATAAAAACAGCAAGACACCTTCAAATGATAAGAAACAACAAAACTGCACAATGCATCTCAGAAAAAAACTAAGCAGCTAGACACATTTCACACCTGGAGGAGAAGCTCAAAGACATTCCCAAACCCATAGGCATGTTGAAACAGTATTGTTTTTAACAGTTTTTTAAAGATATCCACAGATGCTGCAGCTCTCAGGGCACAAGGAAGAGCATTCCAGAGTCTAGGCGCCACAGACCTTGACAAACAGAAAACTAGTTTACCTCGTCCATAGTGGAATTTGAAAACCCTGACAAAAACATGCATTCATATCGTCCACCTTCCAACCATGCTCAGGTTTGCTGGTTTCAATGTGAACCCCAACAAATGATTGGGGCAGTGTGAATTAACACAGGATTGACCCGGGCAGCATATCAATGGTACAGGTGTGTTAGCCTGGAAACCAGACAAATCTGGCAGTGCGAGAAAAAAACAATGCGTAGTGATATTGTCTGGCCATTCGAGCCGCGAGGCTACAGGTGTACCTGTTTATTAAGCAACTACTATATTTCAACCACAACTAATGAGACAAGACATCAGTAGAATGAGTTTGGGAACAGACGTCATGAGACAAAAGACAATGAAACTGAATTGCAACAACTATGCAGTGATAGTGTGTGTATTGTGTGAAGAAAGACACTTTCCAACAAACAACATATCATTTGACTAGACTTTTCCAGCAGACAGAGAACTGAGAAAAAGAAATAAGGAACTGAAATCTCAACCATATGTACTTGTGTACCACACATGGAACTGTCATACATGTCATCAGAATTCTAAGTATTTGTCTCATCAGCAAGAACTTCAGTTCACAATGATGGTGAAGAAAGAGAACTTGGAAAGACACTTGTGGACAAACCACAAAACATTTGACTAGACATTTCCAGCAGACAGAGATCTGAGAAAAACAAATAAACTATTTGGAACTGAAATTTCAGCATTTTTTAAATATATATATATATATACACACACACCAGTAAAGTAAAATACCTCAAAATTGTACTACAGTACTTGAGTAAATGTTCTTAATTACTCTACACACCACTGTGTTGGATGACGGTATCTGTAGTTCCATGACTGTGGTGGAAATGACCATAGATATATGGAAATGACGACTTATGGCAAAGTTTCTGCTTTGTTTTTGGCGACATCTCGCGAGACTGTCTTTGACATCAAACACAGTCTCGCGAGATGACAGCAAAACACTAGTCTGCACTCTGCAGCAGCAGGAGGACTGACCATTCGACGCTGACAGTCCTTGGGATCCAGATGAATGTGTTTGTGTCGTTAGCAGCAGTGAGCTAACTTTCGCTAACGTTACATAGTTAGATTTAGTAGTAGGTTGAAATTGGAAGAAGCCGTTAAAAAAAAAGAAGAAAACGACTGCCAACCAACACGTTCTCTGGACGTACTTTTTATTTTATTTTCCTTCAGCCTTAACACTTCAGTGCGATGCCATTGAGGACAGTGGTGCTGTTAAATTAACTTCAGCTAGCCACCGGCTAAGCTAACGTGACTTGGAACTTGTGCAACAACTCGGCTAGCCGTGTTGGCTAACCCACCTAGCCCCCCATCATCCAGGACTCTCTCTTTTCCCAGGTGCTTCGACCAGGTGGGCGTCGCTTTGAGGTCAGGGTTTAGGCTGTAGTTCCTGTGAGATTAAGGTTAGGGTTTAGGCATAGTTTTAGTGAGGTTTAAGTTAGGGTTTTAGGCGTAGGTTTAGTGAGGTTTAAGTGAGGGTTTTAGGCATAGTTTTAGTGAGGTTTAAGTGAGGGTTTTAGGCATAGTTTTAGTGAGGTTTAAAGGTTAGGGTTTTAGGGTTATATAGGGGGCTAGGCACATAACCACGCCCACCCGGGCGAAACACCAAAGAAAGAGGGGGAGTCCCAGTGAAAGTGGCTAGCTTAGCATTAGTAGCTAGCTATCACTTAGCTCAGACCCTGGCTGCTGCTGCACCGGCCGGCGGGGGACTCGAACCCGTGAAACAACGACAACAAGAGGGAGCGATTGCAACCATGAAAGAAGCCGCGTCCGACACTACTAGGCTGCTGGGGTTCACCCCCCAGAAAGACATAGTCTACAACAAGCTGCTGCCGTACGCCGACAGGCTGGACCAGGAGTCCAATGACATCCTGTGTAAAATCAAAGGCAACCTGGCCCGGGCGGTCCAGCTCAGGGAGATCTGGCCCGGCGTGCTGTTCTGGACCAGGAAACTCTCCACGTAAGTGACCTGGTGGTCCTGGTCCGTACGTGGTTATAGTGGGTGGTCAGTGGTGGGAAAAAGTACTCACATTTTACTTAAGTGAAAGTATCAATACCGCAATGTAGAAATGAAAGTCCGGAATTCGGAGCTATACAGCGGAGGGAGAGGTTCTGATTGGAGCCGAGTACATGTACTTGGTTACTTTTACATCACTGCCTGGAAGTCACTTCCATAACGACTCCTCCTATCGTCAGTTTCTTGTCTTTAAAACATCAGATGTATCTTTATGGTTGCCATCTAACTGTAATGTCCCCATAAATGTCTGTCATCCATCCATCACAACAATAAGCCAACACACACCATACAATCTATTTTAATTGTACGCTGCCATGTCCTTTTTGTACATTTGTCCACTTGCAGAGTTACAAATGTATAAATGAACAATTTTCTTTGTGTCTTGTCCAATGTGAACACATTTAGGTTGCTCGTTCACAGGGTTGTGTGTGTTAACTGACTCCTAATCAGATTATGACAAATAAGTAAATATAATCAGCCCCCAGAAACTTGCATCCGGAAAAATGTAAAAAATGTAAAGTCACACTGTCAAGGAAGCATGATTACATGTTATTGTATATGCACATTTTCAACCCCCGCCTAGCTACCCCGCCCCCAGAGCTCAGCAGGACAGTCTGGCGTCTCCTTTTTCAAGACAGAGACACCTGCTATCCCAATTCTCACCTCAGCTTCAGAGTCAGACTGCCCCTTCCCATGCCCAGCTCTGCTAGATGTGAAAAAAACAGTGGTGTTGGTAGGATGGGCACTGCAGGAGATGTTGGTGGATTGTTGATTATGGTGTAAACATTATTAAGTCGTTTTTAAAAATATATTTAATATATTTTGTGGGGCTTTTTCTGCCTTTTATTGATAGGAACAGTAGACTGACAGGAAATTGGGAGAGAGATGGGAGGTGGGGGGTGAAAAGGTCGTGGGGATCGGGAGTCGGTGCCCAGACGGTCATGCCAACCGTCTGGGCCAACAATATTACGTTAATTCATGAAAAGCACATCTGATTTACAGAGTTTCTCTGCCCTGTAATGCCCACAGTTCCAAAGTAGACCGCATTACACGTCAATGTGATGCTATTGGATAAAATGTGTATTATTTTAACTTAAAATATGTTGAGAAAAAATTGTTTGTGGTACTCACAATTTTTTCTTTTCTTATTATAATGTGCTATATGTATATATTATGTATGTTATTTGTATTCAGTAACTGTAAATATTTCAAAGTAATCTATCTGACCAATCCCCACGTTCAGGAAGTGACAGACAGTAATCATCGGCATAAACACACAGTTGTTCACCCAGGCAGGTGTTGCACGATGCGGCCAGGTTATCTCAGCTATCTCAGCCACTGCCTGCCCTGTTTGTAGGACAGCAGGTGACAGAACACGTCTCACATTTCTCAATCAAAACCATTGGCAGAGGCTCTGTGCACTTGACTTGTCATCTTCGCCAAGTTGACACTGTCACAAACTATGAGTGAGGAGTGGGGCTGCTCCATGTGTGTCTCGCTGCTGGAGGGAGACTTTTCCATTAGGAAAGAAGAGTCATAGTGAGAACACGTGAAAAAACTAAAAACACTTCTGGTCATTACACTTAAAAAAAAACCCTGCATTTGAGCAGTTCACTTTAATGAGCGATTTAATGATTAATTGCATGTTTTTATTTTTTTTACAGCCCAAATCTCACTTTTTTGAGATATGGAAAACATACAAATGAACTATTCAAGTAATTCGGAGACCACAAGTGTCAAACTTTGTTGATTTTGGTATAATTGTATTCTGGCCAACCTTTCATTTTATTTTGTTTTGCATATGGTAGTGTATTACAGTTCACACAATTCATAATTTCAATAATTCATTAAATCACATACACCCATGAGCGAAAAGGAGCAGGAAGAAGAATACATTCTTATTAATACCTGCCCCCTATCCAATTTAAAAAAAATATATATATCCTTGATGATCGGCGCATACCACCAGTACCTGTCCTGCACTAACATGCAAGTTTAAACATAACCAAAACAAACAAAAACAAGCAAAAACGAGCAACAAAACAAGCAACAAATGAACAAACATATATGGTAAACAAAACACAACAACAAAAGATAACTCCAAAGTCAAATCCTTTCCTATTCATCTTCTTCATATTGTCTAATACATTTTTTTTTATACAATTTTTTAAATTGATAAATATTTGTACAACATTTTAAGTCAGTGTGGAGCGAATTCCACATTCTGATTCCTACTACTGAAGGACACATTTGCCTTTGAGTGGTTCGTGCAAACTGATGCTTAAAATCATATTTCCTCCTACTGTCCCCACTTCATCTACCGTATGTTGGAATTGAAGCATTATATTGGTGCTTAAAATGAAATGTATATATATTAAATATATATATATATATATACCAAATGGGATGTCTTATAATCCATGTTTCATTTTATTTTTTTAGTCTTTGCTGGGTTGCTTTTAATCTGTCTCAGTCCTGTTGCTGGCAGAAAGCTCTGAGTGAGTCACTGCCGGCTCAGAGAGATGGAAAGTCTGCTCTGGGGATGACCCAGATTCTGACTGCTGGTATTAGCCTATGGCTTTTCAGTTGAGAAATTACAATTCTAAAGGTCCTTACACACCGGCGAATATACGCAAAATTCGGACTCGTTCAGAATAATTAAAAGACGCTTTTTCGCTTCGCTTTTCCGCTTTTTCGCGCCATGTACGCTTGCATTGACTTTATAAGGTTTTTAAAAAAAGCGTATTATTCGCACGAAAAAATCGCCCCGGTGTGTAAGGACCTTAAGGCTGTTCAGACTGGCAGCCCAACCAAATGTTTTACCTATCCAGATTTGAATCAGATTAAAGTCTGAACATGGAAAATTATTTTTGAAAATCAGATTTGATCACATTCTTAGTTGGTATGGTTTGAAATGCTATTAAAATATGATTTCTAAATATGTGTCTCCGTCTGGACACTCGGACGTTAGAGCCTGATGTATCCCTGGTAGTATGATGACGGTATCACTGAAAATGGAAGATCTACAAGCTCACAACACCTCGCTTTTCGATGTGTTGTGAGCTGCTTGTAGACGTGCTATTATTATTATTATTATATTATATTTTCATGTCTAAATACACATCCGATCTGATCACTTGCAAATAACTGTGGACAGTCAATCCTAAAGATCATATTTGACACCCAGATTTGCCTGTAGCCTGAATAGTCTTTAGCATCCGACCATGGCTTATTTAAAATAGTCAGATGTCATGTGTAGTTGAATAATATTACGTCCTTTTTTTTTTTTTTTTTTTGCTTTTTATGTCTTTATTTTAGAGAGGGATAGGGAAAGTAGGCTGACAGGAAATGGGGAGAGAGATGGGGGGGGGGGGGGGGGACACACGCATCAAAGGTCGTCGGGAACTGGAGTCGAACTTGCGACATGCTGTCAGCCTGGCATTGCAGCCTAGGGTGCCTGGACCGTCATGCTATGGCCCAGGCCAATAATGTTACATCTTTTCAGTAAAATGAAACCCGGCCCTATTTGCATGTATTGTAACAAAAGGAGGAAAATTGCCATTATTGCTGTAAATGGGTGTCTTCAGCATTTCACTGTGCAAATTTAGCGTGTATGAACTTCCCTAACTCTGTACTTCTTCTTTAGGTACATGCGCTTGTATGGACGAAAGTTCAGCAAAGAAGACCATGTGCTCTTCATCAAGCTGCTGTATGAGCTGGTGACAATGCCCAAACTGGAGATCAGCATGATGCAGGGCCTGGCTCGCCTTCTTATCAACCTCCTTAAGTATGATTTTGCCTATATAAAGCTCTAGTCACTATTGCTCAGCAAACCTGCACACATAGCATAGCACACAGCCGATTTCCATTTAAAAGTGTGACTTTAAAAGAGGATACTTACAGTGATGTTAACCTTTTTTTAAGCCCCTTTTGAAAACCAAGGACCTACATTTTCCACTGCCAGTTGGCTGGCGTCCTCATACTTCTTTTTTGTGCACGTCATGTTTAAACTTATGTGTCTGTCAATCGGATCTATCTATTAGGAAGAAAGAACTTCTCTCACGGGAGGACTTGGAGTTGCCTTGGAGACCACTATATGAGCTACAGGACAGGATCCTTTACTCCAAGACCGAGCATCTGGGACTTAACTGGTTTCCCAAGTAGGTTCCCTGGATTCTTTTAACCTGCTTTATGGTCTACTCTACTGAATCGAAATCTAACGGACATGTTCAACCTCGAGGCGGCATTGAATGCAAAACTTACCAACATTTGTGACCTAAAGAGTTTAATTCTTCTTAACCACTTGAATCCTGCCATCCCTATTCCGGGGGGGGAACATTCCCCCGAAAATAGCCGGTCTACAAGCTCACAGCGCTGTGAGCTTGTAGATCAGCTATTTTCGGTGAAGAGATTTGGTGTAGAGGGGGAAAAAAAAGGCAGACCAAGTACAGTCAACTAAGTATTAGTTTATCAGATATAGAGGGTTCAGGTGGTTAATTATGTAGCCAAAATGTTGCTTTAATTAATAGTGTTTGGTAGGACATTAGAATAGCAATATTTGCTAGGGTCCCAGATTTGTGCTTACATTTGTCAGGTGATATAAAGTGCCTGTACTGCAGTCATAGGGCAATATTGAAATGCCTTCACCCCCACCCATATGTGACAGTTTGAACAACCCCTACCCCATTCTTCCAGCAAGCAGTGCGAGGTGCTCTTTTATGGTGCTATGGGAACATTGTATGTTTCTCACAACAATGCCTTGCTCTAGTGCATCACCGTTACAACTGAGGAAAGCAAGCTGCCTTGGCTCATTGCCCAGCTCAAGTAATACAATCATCTGGTTATGATGCCTTGACTACAAAATGCTGGAAAATGATGATTAATATATGTGTATACTGTTTATTATGTGTATAGCAATTGGCAATTTGTAGCCTGCTGAATGTGTTCTTTATGCCTTTGTCTCCTTTCACATTCAGTTCTCCACGGGCTCATTCTTCCTCTAAACTCGTAATGCTAAAATTGGTTCAGAGGTGGTAAGAAAAATATTTCTCTTTGTGTTTTATTTTTATGAATTCATCCTTTTTGAGGTACCTGTTTATTAATATGTTGCATGTGTAAACGAGGAACACACTGGACCCCTCCCCACGCAGCTTGTCTGATGTGACAGTAGAGATATCAGTACCATATCAATGTTAACATTTCACTCATATTGGAGACTGTCGCACTGCAGCTAACAGATTTTATACCCCCCTCAATCCCCTCATCTCATTCTCAGCCATATCAGATTCACCTTATCTTCAGTACAGTTGGTGTTGGTTGGTTTGTTTGATTTAGTTTAATCTATTTAAATTCATCAAGTGATTTTTCCCAATAAGCCACAAGACCATAAATAATAACATATCTATATTTTTATTTGTGGCTGACACAGTTGGTTAGAAACACACCACAGAAATGTATGATCTTGGGTAAAAATGTGATTTGTGGCGGCACCCGGTTGGCTGGAGCAATTGATGGCCACAGTACTGTGTTGTCCTGGGTTCCTGCATGTCATCCTTCCTGTCTCACTTTCCTGTCACTTTTCATTTTCCTGTCCCCGTAAACCAGAAATACCCAAAATAATCTAGTTTGGTGTCTAAATCAGAAAATAAATAACATTTTCATTTCAGTGTTGCAACAACGTTGCACTTCATTTCAGAGGTGCAACATTTTCAAAGATGTAATGACAATGCTAGCGCAGAACTAGTGCAGAAGATTATGAGTGTCATTAGCATTCAGCTGAGGGTGTATTTTTTCCCTTCACTCTTTCCCCCTTGAAGACAACTTATTGGCAAAACTTGTTGATAGGGAGGCTCATAATAGAATAGCATAAAGCCAATGGATAGATTGCACGCGAGGAGGACATAGAAAGCATGTTAAATACAAATGTCATTAAAGAAGTTTGTTTCAGTGTTCTCCGCAGTCTACTGCTGTGTGTTGCAACGGTCTGGCGCCCATCATGCATTTCCTAGTATACAAGAGCCGATGTGCAAAAGTGGAAGTTGTATAGTGGCTAGTTGATAATCTATGCATGTAAAGACTTTATTAAATGTTTTTATTACAGGACTCAAGGAGATACTGTACACCGTCACCGTGCTATTCATGACATGACTAATAGCCAGCTTTGTGAATACATGGACATGGATGTCATTCAGATTTTACTTGTGTTTTGGCCACAACACTGAATTATGATTCATGCAGATTTGTTCACAAGCTATAACTTGCTATTTATAGTTAAATAGTGACAGGAAAGCCCTACCATTGTTAGATTGCATTGTTTTGGAGTATACCTGCAGTCAGAAGTTGCTTATTGCAGCTTAATCAATGTAAGGTAATGCACACAAGTTCAAATTGCGCATTTGGCGATATACTGAATTTAGTGGAACGGGTCACATATATCTACATACAATTACCACATAGCCTAGCCCTAGCAGCAAAAGGATTATTTGTCACCAGGCTTTCCACATGACGGAAATATATATCTGGTTGCATTTATATTGTTCACCCACATGAATGCCGAATCCAGTAGCCTAGTATTGCCTGCCGAGTTAGAATAAAACAGTACACTCACATTTACAGTAATGTTTTGTTTTAAACAGTTGGGAGTTTATGGATAGGCCCTAAAATAATGACGCCTATGGCCGAGGGAATCGTTTTGGAGGAGCACATCGATATCCGCTCTAGTTTCCGCCGCCTGGTGATATCCGCTCTAGACTGGATCACAAAACTGCAAACTAAGCAAAACGAGTTGATCCCAGTCTACTACTACCCAGATATCATCTGACCCACTTCCTGAGTTGTTTTGATAGTAAAAAAAAATTCTTCCTAGTTTACCTTGAAATCAGCCAGGACTGCACTTCTATATTGTCAAGAGTCATGGTGGGAGTGCATGCTCCTGTCACGTTCCCTACCCTTGTGAAATGTAGCAGTGTGAACGTGAGGTTTGACCCTCTAATAAAGGTCACAGAATTTGGGGTCCCCCCCCCTGGGTTTTGAGTAACGGTGCACTTTGTAATGGGACTCTTCATTTAGATGCTGATCTGGCTGTTTTGGGATTTGCAGTGCATGAGTTTGCTCCCTGGCCTGTGTGTTGTGAGCTTAGCATTTCTGGTATATATGGGGCAAGCGTGTGTTGTCAGACATCCGCCAGTGGGATGGTCATCACTGACGTTTCTGCCGTTGGAGTTACTGGAAATGGACATATGGAAATAAGGGGCAAGTTTAATGGGATTTTGGCAGGGCAGTTCAAACTAGCATGGCTTGAGCATGTGGGCAGATAGATAGGTAGGATTGTGGGTGGGGAGCTAAATGGCAGGGTTATTATTGGTCCAGCACTTTCAACGCTGTTATGTGACCAGAGTCCTATCTTTGCAGTTCATCTGTTAAGATAAACACGTCATGAGTTGCTTATGCAAAAGAAAGCTGTATTCGTAATGATAGCACGCGCACACACACACACACACACACACATACACACACACACACACACACACACACCATGAATGAACAGACAGTAATCTGTCAACATTCTAATGCTTTAAATTGGCATGAGGCCACCCAGAATAATTTAACACCATTCATTGGCTGTTACAGATAAGTGAATATAGTCTGATTGCTATTGTATCACAGTAGATCCTTTTCACACAGCAGACATTTTGATGTGTCACAGATGGTTAAACACAGCTGAAAGTAATAACATGAATTGCAGGTGTGTTGCATCTTAGTGTTACAGTGTACCAGCATGGATAACTCCTGTTCAGTTAGCTTCATACTGGCCACACAGAAACGCATATGAAAATAGACTAATCTCTTCTGCTGCGTTTACCCTTCTAGGGCAGTGTTTCCCAAACAAGGTTGTGACCCATTCTGGGTCACGGACCCTTTTTTATGGGTCATGAGTAAATATTCCCTTTTTTAAAGTTCCTACCAAAAAAACAATGTTTTTCTTCAACAGATTTTCATGAATGGCAAAAATACAACAGCTACAAGCTCACGTGCTGCATTGTCTGTGAAATGGGGATTAACTGGTTAATTCATAATATAAGACACTACATTTCTCTTTTGGGTCTCTCCAGGTGAAAAAGTTTGTTCTATGGCATCATGTCAAAATACCTGCTGTGAAAAGGGTCAATTTCCTCACTTTGCACCAATGTTCTCTCAATGGCTGTTCCACTGTTCACTAGTCAAGATGTGTAAAGAATTAGCTGTGTGCATGCAGTCAGACTTGAGTCTAATTGCACTGGCGTGGTGGTCATTGTTTGATTAGCTGTCACCCTAACATCAATGTAATCTTTATCTTTTCAAACACCTTACTTAATCTCTCTCCCATTTCCCTTTATTTCAGCTCTGTGGAAAGTGTGTTGAAAGCCCTCGTGAAAAACTGCAGGCCGTAAGTATGCCTTTTATGTGACTTTCGGTGTCTGTCTGTCTTATGCTGCATTCACACTGGCAGTGCAACGTCCAACGAGTCGAGAAAAATATAAAAAAAGCCTGGGGTTAAAAAGGACATGGAACTAGCGGACGGGAATAACTTGTTTCCCCCCCATTACAAGCAGGAATTGTGTGGAGAGCAAAGGTGAGTGAGTGGAAATGCAGTTGTCACTTAGTTTTGAAGCCAGCTCAACTTGGATTTTGTAGATTTTGTAGCAGCTACAAACATTTGGTGTCGTATCTTCATGACGCTGACTTCCATTGAAAATAAATGGTAGACTGTAGCTTTGTATCTGCCAGTGTGAACACGGTATTAGGGGTACAACATTTTATTATAAATAATCAATTCAATTGATTATGAAATAATAATCTAAATTTTATTTGAATAAATTATCGATTTTTGGGGGAAATTGATTAGCAGATTTCACATTTTGCTATTATTTCGTATACAATATGTATAAACAAAAATGGTTAATGGACTGCATTGGTATAGAGCTTTCCCCAAAGTGCTTTAAGGGCTTAAAGCTGCACTTTGTAACTTTCCTCTTCTCCCCCGGATTTGAACCTAGTTTCCTGCGCAAGTGCTGAAATGTTTACCATTGAGCTAAAAGAGCCTGCCTGCTTGCTCAGGGGATAAATAGTATCTTGACCATCAGGTCAAAATCCGTGTCAGATCCTGTGTCTAGTTGAGACATGACCTTTGACACGATCTAGATGTCTCAACAGAAGAGCAGGGAGACAAAATACAACCACCCCAGTTGTATAAGTTATATTGGATGAACATACTCTACCATACAGATTGTACAACATTACATTGTATTAATTAAAAAGTTACATAGTAAGTGGTTAATCATCAGACTAATCAATTTAGTTGATTGTAAAAATATATTAGAAATGTTCGTGTTGATATATTCTTTTTTTTATTATCACCCTAAAAACTGCTTCTTGATTATTTGATTAAAGGCAGGGTAGACTAGTGATATTTTTTGGGTTATAAAAAAGTTTTTGGTTAAAAGGTTAAAGCACTATATTCTAATAGTACTCATATAGAGTGTCACAGGAGTCTCCATGTCTCTCCAGCTCTTTATTAATCATAAAATGCATTTTCAGGTCAGGATACCAATTGTATCCAATCAGGATAGAGAACTCAGACAGGATACAGATTAAACGGGTGAAATTGGAAGTGATGACACAAATAAATGAGCAGACAAAATTAGAACTGGAACACAACATTAAGCTGATAAATGGGTGCTGTCTCCTTATTGGCTGAAATGTTGTCACCTCTGATCATGTATTTAATGTTTGCCAAAGAGCTGGAGAGACAGTGAGACTCCTGTTACTGAACAAACGTTCTATAACAATGATTACTATCAGAATATAGAGCTATTTAACACTTATTCTAACCAAACAAAATCACTTACCCTGCCTTTTAATCGAAGAAGTAATCAATAGAATAATCACTAAGAAGATAATCGATAGTCTGTCAGTGTTGATCTCAGTTAATGTTGGTTTCCAGTCAGACCGAGTCTGAATTGTTGAACATAAGTCATCTTTCTCTGAACAGAACTGCAGATGTAGGGCACCGTTTTCTTTCTTTTTGTGCATTTGGATTTAGGAGACACTGTCAGGAAAGTAAATTCTCGACTCGTCCTTATCTGTCAGGAAAGCAAGTCCATTCCCAGCTAAACATTGTTTGCATTGTGAACAATATGACAGGTGGAGTTCTCTAGTACAACATTTTGGCCATCCCTCACCGGCCTTAGCATACCAATGCAATTATAGCTGTGTCCTCACCAGTAGGTCTTTTGTAGTGATAATAACAAGGTCGCACGTATGCATATCACTTCCAATTTCACCTGTTTAATCTGTATCCCGTCTGAGCTCTCTATCCTGATTGGATAAAATTGGTATCCTGACCTGAAAATGCATTTTCAAGAGCTGGAGAGACATGGAGACTCCTGTTACTGAACAAACACTCTATAAGAGTACTATCAGAATATAGAGCTATTAAACACTTATTCTAACCAAAGAAAATCACTTACCCTGCCTTTTCAATTGAAGAAGTAATCAATAGAATAATCACTAAGAAGATAATCGATAGTCTGTCTGTCCCCCGGTGTTGATCTCAGTTAATGTGGGTTTCCAGTCAGACCGAATTGTTGAACATAAGTCATCTTTCTCTGAACTGCAGATGTAGTGCACCGTT
The DNA here is from genome assembly GCF_963280865.1 of Gymnoscopelus braueri. Taxonomy (NCBI): domain Eukaryota; kingdom Metazoa; phylum Chordata; class Actinopteri; order Myctophiformes; family Myctophidae; genus Gymnoscopelus; species Gymnoscopelus braueri. Next base: position 40,936,971 of record NC_137619.1, read on the forward strand.
TTCTTTCTTTTTGTGCATTTGGACTTTGGAGACACTGTCAGAAAAGTAAATCCTCGTCCTTATCTGGAAGGAAAGCAAGTCCATTCCCAGTAGAGATGCACGGGTCGCGGTTTTAGCCGCGGTTGCCGCAGTTAACCGCGGTTTGGGTGGATTCGGGTCAATCAAATATAATTATTAATTAATATCGGATAAACCGCGGGTGAAATATTGCGGTAAATAAATTAATGACATCTAATATATCTAGTGTTATTCTATAAGCGCCGCTTATAGAATCCTATTTGATAATAGGTTTAGAGCAGCCTCTGTGCGATGCGATCACAAAATGCATTGATTTAGCCTATGGAATGTCGGTGCGTCTTTTTTATTTTTTTTTCAACCGGTGCTGCTCTGCTGCGCTGAACATACAGAGTCTGTATGTCTCTCACTCTCACTCACTCACTCACTCACTCACTCGCTCTCGCTTTCACTCTCCTTTTCCCTCTATTTCTCTCCTCCTGCGCTGAACATACAGAGTCTGTATGTTCAGCGCAGCAGAGCAGCACCGGTTGAAAAAAAAGAAAAAAGAAGCACCGACATTCCATAGGCTAAATCAATGCATTTTGTGATCGCATCGCACAACTAATACTAAAACTAACGGGGAATACCAGAAAATAATAATATTTTGACATACGGGAAAAACGGTTGATGCGGATATTTAAATTGGATAATATAATTGCCGCAGTTAATTCCCAGGTAAACATTGTTTGCATTGTGAACAATATGACAGGTGTAATGCCCAAAATGTAGGTCAACATTTTGGGCAAAATGTAGGTCGACATTTTGGGCATCCCTCACCGGCCTTAGCATACCAATGCAACTATAGCCGTGTCCTCACCAGAAGGTCTGTTGTAGTGATAACAAGGTCGCCTACCTCATTCATTCAGGTCGGCACTAAGGCTGATAATCCTATTATGTCGTCTAATTCTGTCTTGTCTGAGAATTTCCTGTTACTCTGAGAAGAGTGATTTGTTGTGAACTGTAACGCCACTGTGGATCAATGGTGAGGCAGAGGTGGACTGGTTTAAGGCAGCAGCAGCATATTCTGGAACGGCACAGTAAAATCGTCGGTGTTCATTTAACTTACTGTACATTTGTAAACTCTGAGTTACTAATGGATACATTATTACCAGGGATTTCACTGTGTGTGGAGAGTGAGTCCATTAAAGTGGCAAAGTAAGTGAACTGAAATGCTGCAGTTGGTTTCCCAAAGCTGTGAAAATCCCCATGTGAGACCAGAAGCCCGGCGGCATCACAGGATTTTACCCTGGATGGCAAAAAAAAAATCCCATGTTTAACAATCTCCCCCTTTTGGAATATTATACTCGGACATAAAAAATAACAGTTGAGCCTCACTCAGACATAAAAATGACAGTTGAGCTCAAGTCTATGAAAAAACTTGTATCTTTTGATTGTTTTTATAACTTCATACATTGTTTTTTGTATTGTCCCTGTCAAATAAACATAAAAAAACAAAAAAAAACGTATTTTTTTTATTCGAATATTAATTTTCATATTCGAATATACATATTTTCCCAATATTCGAATAATATTCGAATATCGGATATTCGTTTGTCCCTAACACACACACACACACACACACACACACACACACACACACACACACACACACACACACACACACACACACACACACTTCAGAATAATCTGATGGGAATGTAACACAGGCTGATTGATCTTCCCTTTATTTGCTTGCTTGCTCATGCTGAGCCTGATTGTTGATATAATTTCTAGCCTTTGCTGTGGTTTGTGAAGTTGTGATTCGACTGGGACTCGTAAGAGGCTTGAGGTTATGTGTCATACTCTCTGTGTCATGCTCTCTAAGCTCCTCTGCTGGTTGAGTTGCTTCTGGTGTGCTTACATATCTGCTAATAAGCTCATCACCCAAGTTACCCTGTCATAGCTCCTCTAGTGTAAGACCTTTAGCCCTCACTAGTGCCACAGGCCTTAGCCTGGCCTGGCATGGCCAGACTAATATCACTGCTTAGATATTAGTCTGGAATCTCGGTGTGGATTGGAACCTGCATTTCCAAGGGGCGTGTTCAAAAAATCCCTCTGGTGATAAAGCCACTCCACATTTGCATACTGGGCCCTGATTGGTTCCTCACTGAGGGAAAATGACCGCTGATATTCTGTCTCTGATTAATTTACTGGTCTAGACATTATTAAGCTAAATGCTGATTGCCATTATCTTTCTGCATTACATCTAGGTATTTTCCAGAGTCTGCTACTCAGGAGATGCTTGAAGAGTGGCGGCCGTTGCTCTGCCCCTTTGATGTCACCATGCAAAAAGCTATCAGCTACTTTGAGCTCTTTCTCCCAACCACCCTGCCCCCAGAGTTACACCACAAGGGGTTCAAGTAAGAAACCCCCCCCCCCCTCAAACACATTCTGTGATCCCAGTTTATTAGTTCATACATGAACAAATTAAAAGGTCCGGGCATGGTGCTTCTAACTGTGGGTTTGTCTCTGTTAGGTTGTGGTTTAATGAGTTCATCAGCTTGTGGGCATCTGTGCAGAATCTCCCAAGTTGGGAAGTGGTAAGTGATACTGAAGTTAACCCAATGTACAATAAGTAAAATGTTAAATGAAATCTGTTATAATAATTAATACATTTCTCATGTATTCCTGCAGCATTTGGTCAACCTCTTTGCCCGGTTAGCCAATGACAACATAGGCTACGTTGACTGGGATCCTTATATTCCCAAGGTTGGTTGCTACCCGCTTGATATGACCTGACCCAGTTTCACCTCCATCATGCAATCCTCCCTCCCTGTTTGTTTTGATGTTTGTACGTGGCCTGCTATACTCTGACTTGTGCAACCTTGCTCAATGGCATGCATACCTTCACAGAAACAAGCTATTACATTTCTTGTTGATCTTCCCCTTGGTCACACACGGAAAGTGACTTGCGCCACATCTCTGTGCTTCATGCTGATTGTTTTGACTCGCGCTCTGTGACCACGCTAATATCAATTCCTCACCAGTCACACAACGTACCCTGCTAGTGCTGACCCATTGATCCATCTTTAAATACCTTGTGGGTTTTGTGTTACGTTCTATGAATAGTCAATGAATGGCCTATTCATAAAAGAAAATTGCCCAGCAGATTATGTCCACGGTGTCAACGCTGAATAACGCCGTTATAAACAGGAAATGATCTATTTGGAGGGGAAAAAAAAGAAAAAAGAAATCCGAGCCTAACTTTCTCTAACATTGTTTTGCATTTCAGATTTTTACCCGTATCCTGAGGAGTTTTAATCTTCCAGTGGGGACCAGTCAGATGTTGGTCTCACGATATGTCACCAATGCTTATGATATCGGCCATGTGGTCCTCTGGGTTTCATCACTACTGGTGTGTTTATGTTTTATTGAAAAAACACTTTCAGCTGAAGAAAGCTGTTTCAGTCATTCATAAAGTTTACTGCCATATATGCCCTATATGTTCTCATTGCCAGAATTTATGTACAGTATAAGACAGGCTTGTTCATACCTGTTGTGTCACTTTGCAGGGTGGACCTAACAAGCAAGCCCAAGTACAGCTCGGTGGCCTTTTCAACAGTATTACATCCTTCTTCCACCCGTCGAACCATGGCCGCTGGCTGGTGAGTCACATGTTGCTTCAAGTGGATGAGCTAGAACTTGAAAAGAGCGTAATGCGAGATTATGACAAACGTCAAGTCATTAAGACGATACTTTTACGTTGTTTGAGGGACATAACTTTGGTGTCGTGTGTTGTATAGAAACATCTGCAACGCGTGCTTCTGTCCAACTTCATAGTGCGCGAGTGCCGCGCTACGAGCTTGTAGATCTGCTATTTTGGAAAAAATATGAAAATGTTTGCACATTTTTGCTTTGAATATATATATATATTTTTTAAGCGAACATTTGTAACTCAAATCTTTGCATCTGGGGGTCCCTGGAACAAAATATTGTGAGATGGGGGTCGGCGGCCAAATACATATAATTCTGGGGGTCCTTGACATTTTTTTTCAGAAAACTGTTGGGATTTAGAAGACATTCGTAGAATCGGACTCGGGTCTTAATTGGTTAATGACAACTAATTAGTTTTAAGAAATCACAAGCTGACACATGACTGTGACTGTGCATAACTGCTCTAAAAGGTCAGTAGGATCAGGGTCACATGCCTTTCTGTTTCTAGTCGGAGCGAGAGCAGCACCTCAGCTGGCAGGCTATGTCTTCATACACAAAACGTTTATTTTTGGAAAGAGGGGGAGATGGGGGGGGGGGGGGGGGGGTTGGCTCCAGACTGTTGCTTGGAAACTCATGGATGTTTTTAATCTTAGCAGTAACTTCACTACATGTAAACAGACTTTTGCAATCTGTTTGGTGTACTAACTGTATATATGTCTTACCTGGTTACCACACAACATCATTAGGACTATTATTATTGCTACTAAGTTTTTACTTGTATTATGCCTTGTTTTATTATATCTTGTTTTTAATAATTGGTTGATTGAATATTTTATTAGACAGAAATGTAAAAAACAGCGCGAGTACTGTCAAACACTTTGTCTAAAAGGATAACACCAAAAACGTCCTTGCAGTCTTGTTTCCATTGGGGTCCTAGGTATTCATCAACATAAAATGGCACCAAACATTCAATATCATCACAAATATAAAACACTATATGTACAGAGTAGGAAAAAAAGGGATGGGGGTAAAGAAAGGAGGGGGGGGGGTTGCCTGTCTAAGGGAGAAGTGAATAACTACCTCCCCCTTTGGCCTCCTGAAAGGTGAAAGGTTTTGTATATGACTCCGCCAGGGACAGCCGGGCCGGAAACATTACGTTTTCGGGTTGTCCGTCTCATTCTTATGAACGCAGTATCTCAGAAAAGCCGTGAGGGAATTTCACGTTTTTTTAACAAACATCCACTTGGACTCGAGGATGAACTGTTTTGATTTTGGCGGTCAAGGTCACTGGCCTGAGGTCCGTCCCATTCTAACGCGATATTACATTAACACCTGGAGGGAATTTTGAACATATGGCACCAACGTCCACTTGGACGCCTAAAAGTATACTCGATACCTTTTTTATTGAGTTCCTCTAAGGACTTCACTGCATGTATCATGTGTCTGGACAGACATGGATGTTAGTTTTCAGATGGTTGGTGGAGGCATACAACCATGGTGCAATATTTCTATTTATATATTTATATGGTTAGCAGCACAGTCTGCCAAACATGTCACACCAACATTTCACTGCACATATTTGTCTAAGGGAGTGACAAATAAACCTTGAGGAACAATATAGTTAGGGAATTTTAGCAAAATATTTGGACCATCTGTGAAAAAATTTAATACCAATAGCTTTCTTCACCAATGTGTTCTTATAGGTGTCTAGAATCACCTCTCAAAAAGTGCAACCCCAAATCCTCGTGGAAAATCCTGGAGAGCCAATCAAAGTTAAGGAGCCCAGCGGGCTTGGGTGAAAAATATGAAAAGAAATAAAAGTCTTGTGAGGTGTCTAACTAGGGGTTTTCAGGGGTGCTGAATCCATTCCAACCATTATTTTTGAGTAAAAATGTCTCCCTGGCCATCTAATATTGGTATATTGGTTATTGTTAGTGTATAATCAGTGTATAATCAATGGTAGGGGATTGGGGTGTTGTTGAATTGATTCTATTTTGAAAAATAAAATAAGAAAATATTGCTAAACACTTGATAAGAGTGTACACCTACTGTGCACATGCTCAGTGGGATACACTGTCTGCATGTGGGGAAGGAGCGGGAGTGTTGCATCCTGGCAAATATGTCTGGACGATTTTAAGGTACGCTAGTTTATCTACTTTTTGGCATTTATTTTCCTCTGCTGGCAAAACTTTTGATTACTGTGAACACTTGTCTTTTAGTAGACAACATGGAAGAGGATTCTGTAGCTTGTGGCTTAAGGTGCTTCATCTGTGGTGGTCCTGAGACTGAGATTCAAAAGCTCTCAAAAGTCACCCAAAAAGGCTATGCACAGATGTTGTCTTATTCTGAGAGTGTGGATGATGCAGCATTAATCAGAAGACTACATGAGGACTGGAAAAACTGAGATGACCCCAAACTAAGATACCATTTGGAATGCAAAACCGAGCTATACAGTCGTGCAAGAGGTATATCCACTGGAAATCATACGTTTTTTTCAATGTGATGAAAGTTGCCACTTGCAGATTTCAATCCTATTCTATGTTGTGAGTGACATCATAATTTAATAAAAACTTTAAACATAATCTATTCTTTAGAGCAAGATGAGCAAGACCAACGGCCAGACAGGAAGAAAAGACGCAGGGCATTGTCTGGGTCAAGTAGTTCAAGTGCTAGCTGGCACACTTGATCTACCATAATACTTGCATCCTTTGCAATGAAGGTATCAATGCTGGCACATTGAAAAGAAACCCTGGTAAGTCTTTTGTATGTAAGATTCAAATGAATTTTGATAATTGTTTTTCTTGCTCCTCATTGTAGGCTTCCACTCAAAGTAGAATAATTTAATCATGCACATACTGTATGTGGCTACCTTTTATCCAGACAGAGCTCGGCAGTTGTATCGTGCACCTGATAATGTCTACCAGGACCAACTGAAAAGGAGTTTGATGCAGAAAGCAAAGCGACGAGGTGATGACTGGGGACGTGAAGTCGCTGGTCGCCTGTCTGGTATTATAGATTTGGTGGCAGAAGAGGCAGTATATCATATTCGATGAAGAAGAGACTTTGAGAACCCTGTTACAAAGTCTAAGGTAACATTATATGGATACGCAATACAGCTGTACAATACAACTCACATTTCTTATCCTTTATTAGTCCCCCTCATTCCTGGACCCATATCAATCTTGCAGAATAAATTATTTTGAAATCAAAAGTTTCACTATTAGAAATTATATTTCTTCCCTCAGGATAAGAAATGTGAGTTGTATTGTACAGCTGTATTGTGTATCCATATAATGTTACCTCAGACTTTGTAACAGGGTTCTCAAAGTCTCTTCTGCATCGAATATGATATACTGCCTCTTCTGCCACCAGGCGACCAGCAACTTCAAGTCCCCAGTCATCACCTTGTCGCTTTGCTCTCTGCATCAAACTCCTTTCAGTTGGTCCTGGTAGACATTATCAGGTGCACGATACAACTGCCGAGCTCTGTCTGGATAAAAGGTAGCCACATACAGTATGTGCATGATTAAATTATTCTACTTTGAGTGGAAGCCTACAATGAGGAGCAAGAAAAGCAATTATCAAAATTCATTTGAATCTTACATACAAAAGACTTACCAGGGTTTCTTTTCAATGTGCCAGCATTGATACCTTCATTGCAAAGGATGCAAGTATTATGGTAGATCAAGTGTGCCAGCTAGCACTTGAACTACTTGACCCAGACAATGCCCTGCGTCTTTTCTTCCTGTCTGGCCGTTGGTCTTGCTCATCTTGCTCTAAAGAATAGATTATGTTTAAAGTTTTTATTAAATTATGATGTCACTCACAACATAGAATAGGATTGAAATCTGCAAGTGGCAACTTTCATCACATTGAAAAAAACGTACGATTTCCAGTGGATATACCTCTTGCACGACTGTATAGCTCGGTTTTGCATTCCAAATGGTATCTTAGTTTGGGGTCATCTCAGTTTTTCCAGTCCTCATGTAGTCTTCTGATTAATGCTGCATCATCCACACTCTCAGAATAAGACAACATCTGTGCATAGCCTTTTTGGGTGACTTTTGAGAGCTTTTGAATCTCAGTCTCAGAAGCACCTTAAGCCACAAGCTACAGAATCCTCTTCCATGTTGTCTACTAAAAGACAAGTGTTCACAGTAATCAAAAGTTTTGCCAGCAGAGGAAAATAAATGCCAAAAAGTAGATAAACTACCGTACCTTAAAATCGTCCAGACATATTTGCCAGGATGCAACACTCCCGCTCCTTCCCCACATGCAGACAGTGTATCCCACTGAGCATGTGCACAGTAGGTGTACACTCTTATCAAGTGTTTAGCAATATTTTCTTATTTTATTTTTCAAAAAAGAATCAATTCAACAACACCCCAATCCCCTACCATTGATTATACACTGATTATACACTAACAATAACCAATATACCAATATTAGATGGCCAGGGAGACATTTTTACTCAAAAATAATGGTTGGAATGGATTCAGCACCCCTGAAAACCCCTAGTTAGACACCTCACAAGACTTTTATTTCTTTTCATATTTTTCACCCAAGCCCTCTGGGCTCCTTAACTTTGATTGGCTCTCCAGGATTTTCCACAAGGATTTGGGGTTGCACTTTTTGAGAGGTGATTCTAGACACCTATAAGAACACATTGGTGAAGAAAGCTATTGGTAGTAAATTTTTTCACAGATGGTCCAAATATTTTGCTAAAATTCCCTAACTAATAGGAAGTTGCAGGTTCACTTACGCTAGTAACACCATGATTTTGCGCTTGTCTTGCACGTTGTTGAGGAAAGTGGACATTTGAATTCTTAAATCAGTTTGTGAGTTTGTCCCATTTAACAGAATTCTTTTGTGTCTTGAATGCATGTGTAGAATGTCTGTTGTGTGCCTGTTACCTCTTCATATGATCATAACGCCGCCTTTTACCTCCCTCTATTTGTACAGACAACATGAAGGCACACCTGTCTCACTTGTGCGTATCATACCTTTTGTCACATACCCGTATTTCTGTCCCTTGCATCCAGATGAAGCTGATGAAGCTGCTGCAGCGCCTCCCGGCCAGCGTGGTGCGCCGGCTGCACAGAGAGCGCTACAGGAAGCCCACCTGGTTGACGCCCGTGCCAGACAGTCACAAACTGACGGAGCAAGACATCACAGACTTTGTGGAGAGCATGATGCAGCCGGTGCTGCTAGGCATGTTCAGCAAGACGGGGAGTCTGGACGCGGCTCAGGCACTGCAGAACCTCGCTCTAATGAGACCCGAGCTGGTCATTCCCCCTGTCCTAGAGAAGTAAGTGAAACAAAATCACAATCTTGTAATTCGCCAAATAGGTTTGCACGTGCAAGGAATATATGATAGATAGATACTAGACAGAGTAAGATGAATGTAGTTGACAATTCTTTTTCATAAAAAATAAATAAATGATTAAATATGGTTTTGGGGCTTTTTCTGCCTTTATTCCCAAGAATTGGGGAGTGACCTGCAGCAAAGGTTGGGTTTGAGAATCGAACCCGGGACTCGATGTCAGCTATCAGAGCCTATGTGGTACGCACCTTAACCACTCGGCTAACGCCGTAGTTGACTCTAGATTCATTTTTTTTGGGTGGTTAGACAATTAACTCATTGAGTGCCATTAACGTGTTTTACCGCTATGGTGAAAAAAAGAGTTTTTTTTACCCAAGATATCATTATCTGAAGATGTGCAGCTCCATCCACTCCACTCCTTGTTTAACTTATAACTGAAAAAGGCTGTATCTCGCTTCCTAAGCACTTTTTTTTTACTTTGAAAAAAAAAAAAATCTAAATCGTACTGGCCAGAAATAGCCAGAAATAATTCTGGCACTCAGTGAGTTAACATAGATGCATCTGATAGGCCACACATACTGCAATCAGATGGGCTGAATAAGCCAGTGTGAATAGAATATTAAGTCCTTGATAAACTGCCTTTACATTTTCTTATCTGAGCTCCCATACCCCTCTCGCTGGTTCTATTTCACAATTTAAAAGATATACACCACTATGTTGTTCAGCTGAACTCTGACAAAATTCTCAGATCATTTACATTCTGAAATTCAATCATCGCTTAGTTGGTCCTTTATCCAACAATGTCAGGTCTGTTGCTATAAACCTTGGTATCTTATTTGATTCCAGCTAAAATTGTGGCAGCTATGTTAACAAAGACATGTTTTATGATCTCAGCGATTTATCCAGGATCACTGAACTAGGCTTTTACTAGGTTTTAGGTTTTACAAAAAAAAGGCTACTAGGCTAAAATGAGGAGAAGAGAACATAAATATTGAGCTTCCCTATACTGGTTGCCTGTCTGTTTTAGGATTGATTTTAAGCCTGTGCGCAGCGCAGCCTGTGGTCGTCGGGTGGGAACCTACTGAAGACAAAGGGTGACCTTGCCTTTGCTGTCAGGGCTTCTCGACAATGGTACAACGCTCGGTTGTGATTGGATTTTCTTGCCTCCGAAGTTGTGGGGCCCAGTATGCAAATATTGGGCCGATTTATAACCAGAGGCATTTTTTGAATTCGCCCCTTGGAAAAGCAGGTTCCACACAGAGATTCCAGACTAATATCTATGCAGTGATATTAGCCTACACATATATAGGCTCTAATGCCAGCGAGTCGTGGGTTCGATTCCCGAGCTCGACGACGTGTCACTCCGTCTGTCTTTCCATGTTTCCTGTCAATCCAAATAAAGGCAAAAAAGCCCCCCAAAAATGTATATAAATAAAAAGTATTTTGTAACCTTGTTAAAGTTATACAATGCAGAATCCCAAATAACGATTTTTAGCAACCTCTGCTGGTCACTACCGTCACTGCATACAATTTCCGTAATCCTCGATTACCCAGAATTCCATTCGTTTTCACCGGAAGCCGGAAGCGTTTCAAAAAGCGATCTTTTAATTGTTTTATACTATCTACGGATCGTTTCTCTTAGCCAGTGGAGCATTAGTTACCATGAGCTGTGCTTTCTTTTTCTGTTCTTTTTCGATCTTCCAATCCTACATTATCTTAACATCAGCGTGAGGTTCCTTTTTGTTATAGCGCGGTAGTTCCTGGCCAAACAGGAAACCGTTGCGGTAGTTCCTGGGGACGTCGGCCACGACGTCATGACGTTGGCCAGGAACGTCATTTCCCCGGGAAAGTCCCCCCAGTCCACTTTCAATAGAAAATATATAAATAAAAGGCTTCCGGGGGTGAAATTCACGGAGTGTGTGTTGTGAAACTTTTGCCACTCGCAAAAGATATACAATTTAACTTTAGTTTTGTTGAAAACGTTACCTAGTATTACTTTAAGTACTTTATAAATGCTTTATAAATAGAGTTATTATATTATGAATTTGTACCCCTGCGATTGACCCATTGGTATTCTGGATGCTGAATATAGGAGTAGGGGATATTATCTGCTAAGTCTATGTCAATGCTATTGGCTAATTGTGCAGAACAACCTGAAGCATACATTTCAAACTATAATGAGGATCATTTGGATCCTTGTTGTCATAGTCAAAATGTCTATCTGTATTCATCAGTAAATTGATAATTACAATAGTGTGTTTATTCTTCGGTAGGACATACCCTGCCATGGAGACTTTAACGGAGCCCCACCAGCTGACAGCCACTCTCAGCTGCATGATCGGTGTAGCGCGAAGCCTGGTGTCTGGAGGTCAGCACTTCCCTGAGGGTCCTACTCACATGCTGCCCCTGCTGATGAGGGCACTGCCTGGTGTCGACCCCAACGACTTCAGCAAGTGCATGGTGGGCATGCCTAAAGACCTAGATCTGTTTTCATTGTGCTAGCTTTTTGAAACATTCCCATTTAGTCCTATACCTGAAATCAGTAGCCTGAGAATTCTACCCATCATTTTGTGCAAAGTGACTAGAATAGCATTCGTGCCTTTCAGTGGTGGGAGCACGCACAAAGTCAGATTTTGACCTATCTGGTCCTCGACATGACAAATGAATTTGACATCCTTGTTTTAAACCATTCCATGGCAAACCGTGCGCAAATGGAAATGCAGCTGGAATTGTTTATTAACTGCTGTCCGAACTGTTATATGGTGCAGTGGAAAAGCCCCATTTGACTCGAATCCAAATCCCATTCTCATCCCTACAGATAACATTCCAGTTCATTGCCACGTTTGTGACTCTTGTGCCTTTGGTAGACTGTTCGCCTGCCCTCCACGAAAGAACTGACCTGACGGAAGTGAGTCATCACACTTGCAATCATAATCATTTTAAATTCCACCTTACTGCAGACTTGAGTGTTTCATTATTTGTCTTGTCTCTTAGGTGGAGAGAGAGTTGTGTTCAGCTTCAGCAGAGTTTGAAGATTTTGTCCTTCTGTTCATGGACAGGTATGAAGGCTATCAAAGAAGTACAAACACGTTTTATATAAGGCCTATAAAGTAATGTGAGTTACCGATAACCTACATAATCTTTGTCCAAAATCCCCCAAAGACATCCTTATTTGCAGAAATTTGGAAGTAAACGTGAAATCATGAATCCCAGAATTATGTCAAAAAAAATGTATTCATTACTTTATATGAACTAGCTTAGGGTGGTACACTCGGGTTTGATTCAACTGGACTAAGCATGACTGAAAGAGCCTATAGATTAGTGCACTTTCATCATCAGCCCTCTTTAGTCTGGTTGAATTGAACCCATGAAGCATTTATCCCCCTAATTTGGTTCTTTGGGTTTGGTATGAAAACCCCTAATTGTGTGAATCACCGTTTCTGACTGTATGACATCAGACTGCGTTTATCTCCAGGCCAACTGATGAACAATCTGGTGTTGTAAAATGTTTGAAAAACACAAACACTAAAACCAGATTCGTATTAAGTTGATTTTTTACACATTGGTATTCGTGAAGAACTGTGTTCTATTTGCAAATTTCGTGTATCAAAATAACATTTTCTGCAATACACAAACATTTTAATGTGTTTATTATCTTGTATCTTAACGCTAGCCTAGCAAAATGTCCAACAGCCTATGCTCGGTTCCGGTGCCTCTGGATGCGCGCTTTTGAGAAATATCCATTTACTTTTCAGTGGAAATTGTGAGAACAATTTGAAAGTTCTAACTAAACGCTTTTGTTTAAATGTGTAGGTGTTTTGCGCTGATAGACAGTAGCACCCTGGAGCAGACACGAGAGGAGACGGAGACGGAAAAGATGACTCACCTAGAGAGTCTAGTAGAGCTAGGACTGTCCTCCACATTCAGCACCATCCTCACACAGTGTTCATTAGACATCTTCAAGGTGAGACTCAAGTTAACTCTTTAACTGCCAGAGTAATAGTGTAATAGTGTCAGCACTGCCAGCAAAAACGAGTGATTTTACCAACCTTTGAAAAATCATGGAATATTTTCCGATCGCCTCATTACACTCACAGGGGTTTCGTAGAATAGGAAAAAAAAAATATATATATATTTATCAGCTCTCTAACGAAAGTTACAAATGTAACTGTTTTTGTGAATCCAGATTGACCGCCAGGGGTGGTGCTTTAAGCATTGAATATTCCCCTGTGCATGCGCAAAAGGGAATATTCAGTGCTCAAAGCACCCCATCTAAATAGAACCTCACCTATATGTTTAAATATCAGAATCATCACTTGTTACGTTCTTTTCACAGGTGGCTCTGGAGAAGGTTTTCAACTTTGCCACCACCAACATCTTTGAGACACGCGTGTCTGGTAGAATGGTAGCGGACATGTGCAGAGCTTCCTCCAAGGTTGGTCTACTCTACGGCTACACAGTGGACTTAAATCACAGGCCTGTTTACTGTGTGAATCCTCACCCTGACGACGTTTCTTTTCCATTCTGTTCAGTGTCACCCCGAAGAGGCTCTCAAGCTATTTGTGCCACACTGTTGCAATGCCATTAACCAGATTGCAGTCAGTAAGTGCTTGGAAGAATCAAATATCTCAAATCTGGCCTCGGTTGATTTATGCAATACGTCATGTTTATCCCATCCGGTCTTTCTCGGCCTCTGATATGTACTTTGTCCCTATAGATGAGGAGGTGTTGAATGATGAGGAGCTCGACAAGGAGTTGCTATGGAACCTCCAGCTACTGTCAGAGGTGAGTCTCGGTTCATGATTAAATGTACACTGTAAAATCCAAATGACCACTGATGATTTTACTGTGTAAAATGCCCCAGGGCTCCTGAGACCCCATGGACGAACATCAGGCTGATCGTCCTTGTTCCCCCGTTGCCTCCCCGATATTCAGGTGACCCGGGTCGACGGGGACAAGATCCTGCGCTATCGCTCTCAGCTGGTCCAGATCCTGCAGCTGACCCTCCACCTCAAGTGTAAGCAGGGCTACGCACTTGCTTGCAACTTATTGCACCATATCCTGCGCTCCACCGTCCTCATCTACCCCACAGAGTACTGCAGTGTGCCAGGAGGCTTCCAGCAGCCCACCGGTGACTACCTAGCCATCAAGGTACCAACTCACAGCAGCCTGATAAGATTTTTACACCGGACAGAGAGAGAGGCACACACACACACACACACACACACACACACACACACACACACACACACCATACATTTTTTTTTTTTACAATAATAATAATCAGGCATGCAAACATGCCTGATTATTATTTGGATTCAAAACGGCTATTGTAGCTGAAAAGCTACAAGTTTGCATGTCTGAATAATGCAAAACAGAAATATTTGTTTGCATTTGCTTCCCCCCCCCCATATATTTTCATAATAAAAAAGTGCCATATATCGTATCAATATCGTATCGTTTCATGAAATTAGTGTCGGCACACCCCTATTGTGTTGTGATTAAACCAGACGTGTTACCCTGGCCCTATTTGATTGGTTGTTTTGACCCCTGTGTGTAGTTGGTCAGTGAAAGGGGCCTTTGCTCTGATCCTATTATGTCTCCTGGCCACCAGAGCCGTGGAGAGGAGCTCACTTGCCTGGATTAGCACTGCTCTCTGGCACACCAGGACACAGGTGTCACTGGTTGTTCAGGCACTATGCTGGCTTACAGCAGGGTGTTATATATTAAGTGGGTCTTTTATTAGCACCACATGCTTACTACTTTAGGATGCAGCGACACATGCTTGACCTTGCTACTCTGTGACCTTTAATTCATTACACATTTCGTGTTTCTCGGTCTTGAGAGATGGCTTTCAGAGCTATGAAATAGATGGACACAAAGTGGACCAGGCAGTTAAAACATTTGAGAACTCATTCTTGGTGGCCATTAAATGGTCAATTATTAGGCTTTCGGCAGTCTGGAAACGCAGTCGGCAAAAAAATAAAATAAAAAGGAGTCTTTGTTTTTGCCCCTGGGGGCACAACCTCCTTTTCCCCCCCTGTGTTAACACATCGACCGCCAGAGGTTAATCTCATAATGTACTCACCAGTGCCAAGGTGTTTTTGTTGTTTTTTTGTTTTTTTCATGTCGCCATAGATCTTGTTAAAATCCTTAAGATTGAGCTCTACACGGTCTGTTTACATCCGCGAGATCTCCCTGTATCTCCCAGTGAAGATCGCGTGTCAAACGGGGTATCCATGTTGTAGTTAGAGCGGATTACGTTAAACAGTGAAATGCGAGGAGAAAAAACTACAGGAAGAGAATTGAGTTTCAGTTTCGTCTGTAGAATGGGAGCGGGCGTGATCGTCAAAACCGGATCCCAAATAATTCTATTTCCGGTCATCAAACCGGAAACGGAAGTGGATCAAAAAAATTCCGAAAGTGCACCCGGACCGCGCATGCGCGAAAAGACCGCAGCCCGTAGGGCTACGGTCTCGGCGCTTAACAGTTGGATTTAACGGACCGTAGGACTACGTTCTTGGCGGTTAATGTGTTAAACAGGAACTCGGATTTGTCTCCTCTCCTTTTTTTATTCCATTTCCTCCCGGGTGCTTCTGTGTTTATGGCAGTAGTTCTGACAGATTCTGCTGTTGGCATAATCTGTCTTGAGATATTAGGCTTTCGGTGACCCAGCACAGTAAACTCCTCAGTGTTAAAGGAGAGTTCCAGTCATTTTAGGTGTTTGCTTTGATGTGTCGCTAATCACTCACCAACATACCAGGGGCAGTTGAATTTTTTCATAGAAGCCCCTGTTGTCCATTGTGGAGACCCCTTCCACTGGCATAATGAAGTAATGCGGATAAACAAAAATCGCCTATTTTTGCAGCTCCAAAGTTCGGTTTTTTTCCACTAATACTCATTATGCAGTGTCCTGACACTCAAACATGCACTGAATGTCCCTTATGAGCTGCCGTTCATGCAGAACCACATGAAGCTGGTTGCTTGTTTCTCTCACAGAATCTGGCAACACCGAGGACTAGCTTCACGTCGTTCTGCATGAACGGCAGCTCATAAGGGACATTCAGTGCATGTTTGAGTGTCAGTACACTGCATAATGAGGATTAGTGGAAAAAAAAGAACTTTGGAGCTGCTTAAATAGGCGATTTTTGTTTATACATATTTGCACAGTCAATGAGTTAAACACACATATTTGCACATGATGATCATCTTAACACATCCACCGCCAGAGGTTAATCTCATAATGTACTCACCAGTGCCAAGGTGTTTTTGTTGTTTTTTTGTTTTTTTCATGTCGCCATAGATCTTGTTAAAATCCTTAAGATTGAGCCGTACACGGTCTGTTTACATCGGCGACATCCCACTGTATCTCCCAGTGAAAACCACGTGTCAAACGGAGCCGCCATGTTTGAGTTCTGACCGTTTATGTTAACATGGGAAATGCGAGGATGAAAAACTACATAGGTTTACAGGGCTTTTTGTGTACGACTTAGAATGGAGGCCGACGGGAAACAAAAAACGGGATCGCACTTCCGGTCGACTTCGGGTGGTGTTACACTGAAAATAGTCCCCCTAGAAAATTGAAAAAAAAAAAAAATCGAAAAAAAGGAAAAAACACCCGGACCGTAGGACTACGGTTTCGGCGCTTAACAGTTGGATTTAACGGACCGTAGGACTACGTTCTTGGCGGTGGATGTGTTAACGGCTGACTATGACTAATATAATCCCTTGTTAGGACTGGGGCCGGCCTGGGGACCTTTGGAACCTGGACATCCATTGGCACGTGCCTTGCGTGGAGGAGACCTCGTTTGCTTTCTACGTTCTGGACTTGATCCTCCAGCCGGAGCTCCAGCGCCTCCAGAGATACGCAGAGGGGGAGAAGGACATGAGCAGGTAAGGAAGATACCGAAGCGCTGCACAGCTTTTGTTCTCGCCCACCCGGATGAGCTTCTCTGTAGTGATGTGTCGTTCATGATCAATTCGTTCAAAAGAACTAGTTCATTTGCCATGAACGCGAACGAGCTCGTTCACTTTCTGAAACGGTTACGTTCACGCGCAACGTGAAAAAAAAAACGCTCCCGCAATGGTGTTTTACACACATTATAAAACATACATTAACCACTTTAGCCCTATTTTATACCTAGGCTATTTGAAAATAGTAGATCTACAAGCTCACAACGCGTCGCATCGCGACGCGTTGTGAGCTTGTAGATCGGCTATTTTCAAATATGTTAGCACTTTTACTTTTGGTTCTTTAAGTATATTTTGATGCCAATACTTTTGTACTTTTACTCGAGTAAATTTTGAACACTAGAAAATACCGCAACTGAGCGGGAACGTGAACGAATCATTTGAACGAATCATTGCCGTGAACGAAATCGTTCGTTCACTGAAATGAACTTTTTTTCCCACCACTACTTCTCTGCATCCAGACTAGCTGTTTTGTATGGCCTGGGATAACGTGTGATTTGGTTTGATGGTGATTCTCTGTATTTTTTTTAAATTATAGAGATGATGTCCTGCAGAGCCTGGCTATTGTTCAGCACTGCCTCCTGGGAGCTGGAAGTGTGATGCCTCCCCTGAAAGGAGAGCCCGTTCCTGAACTGTAAGACGATTGCATTCACGTGTTTATGTTTTCTTAAGCCAGTGGTTCTCAAAGTCGGGTCCGGGGACCCCCCCCCCCCCCAAGTGGTCCCCAGCAAAACCGTTGGAACAGTTTAAGCACTTTAAAAGCTAGGCTATTCAAAAATGGCCGATCCACAAGCTCACAAAATGAATTTAAAAATCATATTTCTCTCATCAAATGGGGTTTAGCGGCCAAATCAGACTTCAGACTGGACTGGTATGTCTGTTTTTGTTTTATTTCATTTTCTCCTTTATGTTTCTCTTCTTTTTTCCCTCCAGCGTTCATAGCATGGTGAATCTGGACGAGACAAACCTGTATACAGGAATGGCGTACGGTAAGATTGTTTTAAATTCACAGATGCTCTATGTCACAATGTGGTAAAACCTGTGTACAGAATTGATGTTAAAGGGAGGTTTGCAACTTGACAGGCTGTGACCAACTGTTGAGTTTCATCTGCTATTTCTGTGTATTTTTTCCTGCAGATGAGAGCAGAGAGAACTACAGAGATGCTATCTGTAGTGTGATGAGAAAGCTGCTGCGTAAGTGTGCCTTTTAATTACGCTCGGGCTCAGTATTTCACTCTCAAGATTGAGATTGTTGTGACTGAACTTGAGCCATAACCATAACGGAGTTCCAGTCACATTCGCTTTAGCTAACAAACAACAAACACTTGAGAAAGATGGGCCTCGGTCTGCTGTGCCCATCATTGATGTGCCCTGTGTTCCTCTCCCTCTTCAGATTACATTCTGGAGCACTCAGAGGATGACACCAAGTCTCTCTTCTCCATAATCAAGGTATGGACGAAAATACAGATATCTGCTAAAACTGGACTCAGATTACAGGATTTTAAAACTTGAAGAAAGCATCTCACACTTCCCAGTGTTTTTTCCCCCAGATATTTTATTTTAGATATGTCTTTGTCTATTTTCACAACTTGGAAAACATTCTGGAAAAGCAAACTATTTTCGGACAAATCGACTCTTTTAATCACTTGCGCTACATGTCCGATCACACTCATAAATAAGAAGTGCATTAGTCACAGTGTCAAAAACAGAAACGAGCCCCAAGTTAGATTAGCCAACATTTTTGGAATTTAAAAAAAACTCTTATCTAGAGCATTTTGTTTTTGCTTTGAGCGCTCCAAATTCCCTTATGGGAATGCAATGAATGCTCTCGTTACCTATAGCATCTGATTTTTGCTTGGAGCGCTCCAAATTCCCTTATGGGAATGCAATGAATGCTCAATTAGACCAAATACCCTGAAGCCGTAGCCTAGCATAAGTCATGGTATCTTCCAGTTTGCAGCGAATAATATCTTTGTTGTCTTCTCTGTGTCCTTTTTTTTTTTTTTTACAGATTATCAGTGACCTTATGCACTTCAAAGGCTCTCACAAACATGAGTTCGACTCCCGCTGGAAGAGCTTCAGTCTTGTGAAGAAATCCATGGAGAACAGAGTGAGGGATTGTTTTTTTTTTCATTGTTTTATATAGCATCAGAAGTACTATAGCCTATCAAGTTAAGATAGTCCACATATTAACTGAGTGCCTTTGACGTGTTTTACCGCAATGGCGCAACGTGCCAATGCTTGACAATAAGTTTGTTCAATTTTGTTTTTTGGGGGGTTTCAGCTTCATGGCAGAAAGCAGCACATCAGAGCCCTGCTCATAGACAGAGTAATGCTCCAGCATGAGGTAAATAACTTGTTATCTGTAGAAACATCTTATGACACCGTGACTGCATTTTTTGGGAACATTAATCTCCTTGTGGTTCATCAGCTGCGCAAGTTGACCGTGGAGGGATGTCAGTACAGGAGTACTCACCAGCAGCTAATGAGAGATCTGTTGAGACTTACCACAAGCACGTACAGTCAGGTGAGATGAATGATTAATGCTACAGAATGGAAATGTTATTGTGCCAAAGGTTGTGTACCCATTTCTCCTATTTCCTGTGTCCGTATGCTGGAAATCAATACTTACCTTTATGACCCCCCCGCTCCCCTTTTTAAACAGGTACGCAGCAGAGCTCAAAGTGTTTTATTCTCCGCTTTGGGGACCTACAACTTCTGCTGCAGGGATCTGATTCCACATGTTCTGGAGTTCCTCAATCCGGACGCAAGTGGCGTCACACAGCAGCAATTCAAAGTATGATGGCCCTGTGTGGCATGTCTGTGTTGTATAGACAAACACATCCCAATGCTATTATATTATTACTAACACTCAAGTTTAATTTATATTTGCGAGGGTGTTGCTTGCCAAAAAGAACAGATCTACAAGATGACAACATGCCGCGCTGTGACAAGTTGTTAGCTTTTAGATATTTTCTTTTTGGCAAGCGACACTCAAACTATGCTGTATGAATTAGGCTTCATGTTGATTTGAGTACATTTACCCTAACATTCTTTCCCCATATGCCCTCTCTGTATCTTCAGGGTGCCTTGTACTGTCTTCTGGGAAATCACAGTGGTGTGTGCCTGGCTAACCTGCACGACTGGGACTGCATTGCCCTGACGTGGCCAGCCATTGTGCGCTCGGGTCTCAGCTCGGCTATGTCCCTGGAGAAGCCCTCCATAGTACGCCTCTTCGATGACCTTGCAGACAAAGTCCACCGCCAATACGAGACCATTGGCATCGACTTCTCGGTAAGGAACCCTAAAAGTATCCAAGAAACTCTCAAACCGAGATCGTAGAATCAAAGAATCATTATACAGACCAAAGCAGTAGAAGCACATTAACTCTTTAACTGCCAGAGTAATAGCGTAATAGTGTTACGCTACTGCCAGCGAAAACAAGCGATTTGATCAACCTTTGAAAAATCATGGAATATTTTCTATGAATGCTATCCGCACGGTGATCCCCTCATTATACACACAGTGGTCTCGTAGAATGTGGGATTTTTTTTTATCCGATAGCGGTAATCCGTTCCATAGTTGTGGCAAGTTGAAAATAGCTTTTGCCAAAAATATATGGTATAAAAAAAAGTACACAGGAGCCGAGATAGAGCATTTTTAAGCAATAAGTTAACCAGGGAGTGAATGGAGCAGCACATCTTCGGATGGCGTTATCTCTGGTTCTGTGAAAAAAATACAAAAATCAAGGCTGGGCCATAGCAGATTTTGATGAATTAATTCGTCCATGGCAGTTAATGAGCTTAAGACACCTCAAGGGTAGTATGATTGCTCTTTTTTTATTAGAAAGAGGTGGATTATCCTCAGCCAATTAAAACATTCATTTTATCCATCCAAATTAAAAAGTATTGTTTGGAGGGACAATCAGGGAAAATACCAGATGGAAAATACACCAGGCATGTTATTCTTAATTGTGTTATTAATACATTTTGCAATCATATTAAAACACTTTATATACAAGTTAAGTTTAGGCTGAAATGATATAATCCGGTCTTGTGAAACCATCCATAAATTGTATTTGTTGTTCAGAATCGGCTTTATTGTCACATCACATATTTCAAAGGGGGGGGGGGCAAGGGGGAAGAGAGATCAATCAAAGAAAACAAACGGTTGTACAAAAATAGGCAAGCCAGCCCATCAGACTGTATTCACCTAAGTTTTTGTGTACATTAGGTTCCTGATGAGTGCCGTGAGGTGGCACACCAGCTGATGGTCACCTCCAGACCTATGCCTAAAGAGCCTGTCCCATCTGACGAGGAAGTGGCTGATGGCCTGAAGAGGCAGGAGCTCAAGAATTCTGAATCAGTAGAGTGAGTTCACTTCACATCATCAACATCATGACCAAGTGTCCTCATCTTAAAGGGAAACCAATTCCAACCAAGTCCATTCCTGTTGTTTTTATGTGAGGAGGTAAATAATACAGTATGGCAAAATAAATACCTTATGTATTCTGTGTATTTCTCCACAAAGTTTAGTGTATAGAACATAAACTCTGAAACGATGCATTTGACGTCATCGTATCAGAAATACATAGAAGACATAGGGTATTTTTGCCACACTATATGTTGTGTCTCCTCACATCAGAACAATGGACTTTAGGTTGAAATCGGCGAAGTGTTCCTTAAATAATATCAGCCTAATATTGTTCTCTCCCTCACAGAAAGTACAAAAGGCTGGTCGGTGATCTCCTGGACTGCATCAGCAACAGAAACATGTACGTTAATTTACTATCTGCTTAGTCCGTCAGGCTCATGGGCTCATGCTTTGTTGAATCGACGTAGTCTAATATCTTGCTGTGTTTGATGTTCCAGGCCTTGGAAGTTTGAACACATTTCTATTGGTTTCCTGTCACTTCTGTTGAGGGACGACCACCAACTCCCTGCACCAGCTGTCCTATTCTTTGTTAAAAGCCTCAATCATGACTCCCTGTTGATCCGCAAGGTCCGTCTTCTCACACAAACTTTTCACAGCCATTCAAAATAAAAAAGAGAAAAAAAAGAAAAAAACCTTAACAGTGCATTTGAAGCTGCCCCAGTTGCTTTCACCTTCAATGGTACTTGGATTCATCCGAAGCTTCCTGTGGACATTGTTTTCACCAATAGGTGGCGATATCGGCCGTGGCAGGAATCATGAAGCAGCTGAAGAAACCTCACAAGAAATCACCTGTGAGCCCTTCTGAGCTCAGTAAGTGTAATGCTCATTGTATACTTGTGGAGCACCACTTGTCAATCATGGTCCTGTGATTAAGTAAAAAAATTAAAGGGAAAATAAAATAATTTCCTTTCACTTTTAGCTTTGCCTTGTTTTCTTAAGTATGCGAAAATGATATAATCATTGATTTCTACTTTTGCGATCTCACCCACTTCTCCCGACTTCTCTCCGGAAGGTGGGATGAAGGAGTCAAATGGTATTATCGCGGGTGACCGGCCAGACAACCGTTGGCTCCAGTATCACAGTGAAACTGTACCACGATCGCAGAAGGACTGGGATAACTGTGCGTTTGTAGAAAAGACTCACTGGGGATACTACAGCTGGCCAAGGTGCTCACTCAACAATCCGCCCCATGCCAGATAGTCGGCTCAACTCGTTTCATTCACTTTCTTTCCCCCCTATATTCTCTTGATGGCATATTAACTTTAGTTTCGATTGGCTATTTCTAGAAATCTGATGATGTATTCCAAACCGGAGGAGCAGCCCAAAGAGAACCTGACCAGAGAGGACATGAATGAGGTTTGCCAACACGTCCTACACAATGATCACAGAGTGTCACGCAAAAAATAACATGGAATCCAGTGCAGTGCCTTAACCATATCCATCCCTAACAGAGAGAGCAGATCATCTATGACCACTTCTCAGACCCGGTGTTCATCAACCAGTTCATCGAGTTCCTCTCTCTGGAGGATCGCAAAGGCAAGGACAAGTTCAGCCCCCGCAGGTTCTGTCTGTTCAAGGTGAGACCGCACTATCAGACGTTTTTTTTTTAACTGCCTGGTAACGTTTGAAAGGAGCAAATGAGACTAAAATGGCCAAATTGTTGCAGGGACTGTTTCGGAACTTTCAAGATGCCTTCCTGCCTCTGCTGCGGCCACACATGGAGCGTCTGGTGGCCGACACCCACGAGAGCAAGCAGCGCTGCGTCGCTGAGATCATCTCTGGCCTCATCAGGGGCTGCAAACACTGGAGTTACCCCAAGGTATAGTTTTAACACGTCCTCTTCCACACTGAGGTGACCAGATTGCCCTGCTAGCGCTGGCTTGGAAAAAGTCCCCCAAATTGCCCTCAATGAAGAATTTGACAATCATATTATGAAAGCATATTATTTGTTTGATTTATATATTTACATATCCCACACCAGTGCATTTCCTCGTATCTCCAAGCAACATAAATGGCTACTTTTGAATATTCGTTCTATGTTCTCACTTTTACACAAATGACTGAAAAATTATCCTTAGATTGTCCCCTGGTTGAGGAATATAACACTCTCTCACCAAGCACTTTCTATTTGACCCACCCCGCTGTGCTTCCACCACAGGTCGAGAGTCTTTGGGAGCTGCTGTGTCCACTGATCCGTATCGCCTTGTCTAATATCACCATAGAAACCTACGCCGATTGGGGCACCTGCATCGCCACAGCCTGCGTAAGTCGCCTTGATCTTGTTTCGTACACACTTTACCTGAACTTTCGGATCTGTCGTCTCATGAAGAATGTCACTGAGGTATTTGTATTCCTATTGATCTGTTACAGGAGAGCAGAGACCCACGTAAGCTGCACTGGTTGTTCGAGATGCTAATGGAGTCACCGGTCACCGGGGAAGGGGGTTCCTTTGTCGATGCCTGGTGAGCGGAAGCGGTTTCAACCTTTTTATATGGCGTGGCTCTGCAGGAGTCTAGTCGTCTAGAACAGTGGTTCTCAACCCTTTTCATATCAAGGACCATTATTTATTTGGCATTTGAGCCACGGACCACCATTTGATGAGATTTAGCCTCTCAGACCCCAAGACTTAGAGTATTTTGTTATTGTTGGATACGATTTTGTCCACAATTCCATGCTGTATTGATGTGGTACCATAGGAGAGATAACAGGTGTTGATCAACGCCTGTTAAACGTTGATCAAAATAACAATTATTTTATTAAGTAAATGCAGATGTTTAACAAACCAAATGGACCCATAAAGGTTCATTTGGTTTCATTTTACACCCAAGAGTTAGAGATCCATAAGGGTCCATTTCTGGTTCTCAACCAGTGGTCCCCGGCCCACTGGTTGAGAACCACTGGTCTAGAACTGAGAGGTTTCTGTGTGAGCTAGTTTTGCAAACCACCGGACCAATCGGCATGTTTCTTGTGCAACAATGGGCCTCAGATGTACAGTACCTCCACAAAGAAAATCACATTTTATACTTTTTGAAATATTTAACTAAAACGTATAATAAAGTCAATGGGCTCTGATCGGACTGAAACCTTTAAAAAAAATTATATATATATGGATGTGTTTGTCACGCTTTGCTGACTGCTTCCTTGTAATTTCCTCTGCAGTCGTCTCTACGTGCTGCAGGGTGGCCTTGCACAGCAGGAGTGGCGCGTTCCAGAGCTCCTCCATCGCCTTCTACAGTATCTGGAGCCCAAGCTCACGCAGGTGTACAAGAACGTACGAGAACGCATTGGCAGGTAATGTGACCTCCCTGATTGTATAATTTTATTATGCACACATTTTTATGTACACATTATGTACATATTCTATTGCTTCCCCTCCCCGTTTTCTTTCTGACTTTTCTGTCTCTCTCTGTCCTGAACTCTCTCTGCAGCGTGCTCACGTACATCTTCATGATCGACGTCAACCTGCCATGCATTCAGCCCACCACCTCTCCACGCATCTCGGAGTTCACCGTGCGGATCGTGTCGCAGCTCAAGCCTCTGATGGAGGGCGACGAGGAGATCCAGAACCACGTGATGGAAGAGAACGACGTGGCGGGGGAGCAGGACGAGAGGACCCAGGCCATCAAACTGCTCAAAACCGGTGGGCATTGCAAAGTAGTTACAGAGCTGAGCAGAACAATAAGGAACATACGGCCAAAAAACTAAAACTGTCATAACCATAGAGTTCTATTAGAGTTCTAATATAATTATGTGGTTACAACAATTCAATGTGGTTGAATTACAGTCAAAGCGATGGACGCACCACATTAAATTAATGAATGGTCCCTCAGGCTCATGTTGTTTCTTTTGGTTTGTCTCGTGTTCTGAACACAT
Source organism: Gymnoscopelus braueri (assembly GCF_963280865.1). NCBI lineage: Eukaryota > Metazoa > Chordata > Actinopteri > Myctophiformes > Myctophidae > Gymnoscopelus > Gymnoscopelus braueri. The sequence continues at coordinate 40,962,283 of NC_137619.1, forward strand.
ATTGTTTATAAGTATACTGAAGCCTTAAACCCTGATGTTCTTTGTTGTTAGCTCATTGATTTTTATTTCTTCTTAATTTTAAAGTGCTGAAGTGGCAGATTGCCAGCGCTGGGCGTTCTTTCTCCACGGCCCTCACGGAACAGCTCCAGTTGCTGCCCTTGCTCTTCAAGGTCAGTTCTATCTGTCTAGTTGGGTTAACTGTTACCCTAAGTTGTGAAACCATAATTGTGCGATTTAAGCCATTAAGGAACTGGGAACGCATCTGTGTCATTTTAGATTTCTTTGGCGATTAAAAAAAATAGCAGATATACAAGCTCATTGCATGGCTCCCAGTGCCTATGAGCATGTAGATCTGCTATGTTTTTGAAAAATCATGACGTTTTGTGCAAATCTTTAAATATATACATTTTTGAAAGCGAACATTTGTAACTCAAATCTTTGCTTCTGGGGATTCTACAAATGTCTTCTAAATCCTAACAGTTTTTTGAAAAAAACGTATGTTGCTATAATCAATGGTTCTCAAACATTTATCTTAAGGACCCCAAAAATTATATGTATTTGGCCGTGGAACCCTATCTCAAATTATGTTGTTCCAGGGACCCTCCAGAAGTAAAGATTTGAGTTTAAAGAATGTCGCTTTGAAAATATATATATATTCAAATATTTGCACAGATTTTCACGATTTTTCAAAAATAGCCAAAGTATAAAATAATAATTTAAGTGGTTACACAGATGTGTTCCCGGTCTTGATGCGTTAAATACTGATAAATGTATCGATCATCCTCACCTGGCTCCTCTTTGTACCTCTGTCTGTCCCGTCTTCCTCACGTTGCGTTCCATCTGCCTGCTGTGACAGATCGCTCCGGTGGAGAACGACGACAGTTACGATGAGCTGAAGAGGGACGCTAAGACCTGTCTGTCTCTGATGTCACAAGGACTCCTTTACCCAGAGCAGATTGCCATGGTCCTCAGCACTCTGCAGGAGGTGAGTTATCTGTCATTTCTGCCTTTCATGTCCATCACTCGTGCACAAGGGGGTGCGGCAGTGGCTCAGGGGTAGAGTGGCCGGCAGAGCGGCCGGATGGGAACCGCAAGGTTCCCAGTTCGATCCCGGGCTCCCCCAGAGTTGGTGTCGGACGCTGAACCACTAATTGCTCCCGATGAGCAGGTTGGTTCCCTGCATGGTTTCCTCCGCCATCGGTGTATGAATGTTTGTAGATCGGCTATTTTCAAATGGTCGAATGTACATGAATGTATATAGGGCTGAAGTGTATGTTTTGTGATAATAATCGAAATCTACAAAGTAACTAGTAACTAAAGTTTTCAAATAAATGTAGTGGAGTAAAAGTACAATATTTGGATCCGAGATGTAGTGGAGTAGAAGTAAAAGTATTGGAATTTGGAAATACTCAAGTGAAGTTCAAATACCTCAAAATTGTAGTACATGTACTTAGTTACTTTCCAACACTTTCCTTGATGCAGAGTGCCGAGCAGGGAGGCATTGGGTACCAAATACTTTTTTTAAAAATAGTCTTTGGTATGACTCGGCCGGTGATTGAACCCCGACCTCCCAGTCTCAGGGCGGACTCTCTAACCATAATGCCAATGAGCTGGTGTCCCAAAAGGTCTTAACGTTCTGCGGGTCAGCTTTGGAAAGCTGAATAGCTGTGTTGCATGCTGATGCTGGATGGGGGTTGTTGTGTGTGTTACAGATCGCCGGCAGCAGCTCCTGGCACGCTCGCTACACGGTGCTGACGTACCTCCAGGTCATGGTGTTCTACAACCTGTTCACCTTCATGAGTGACCAGTCGGCGATCGATGGTGTGCGGGCGCTGGTCATACGACTGCTGGAGGATGAGCAGTTGGAGGTATAATCACACACACACACACACACACACACACACACACACACACACACACACACACACACACAGATGGGTAGATGGCATGACAATTAAAATGTAAAAAGAAAAGCACTAAGCCGTGGCCAATCTGGAACAGTTGTTTGTCAGTAGATGACGATGGACAGCGGGTGAAAAACTAACAGTAACCTCTGCCAATTTTATGATCACCAAAGCATCGGCCAGTTAGTGCACGCTTGTTTACACTAGCTGGACTTCTCACTGTCTTTCAGCTCCACTGTAATGATTCAGCTCTCACGCTCCTTCTGGCTCTCCACTCTCTCTCCCCCTCTGGCCCTCTAGCTGTTGCTAAGGAAACCACAGGATGCAGTAATCTGTTGCTATGGAGATAATGTTCAGATTCAAGGAGCATGAGCGGAAGGGAGTGGGGACAAAGAAGTGGAGGGTGGATGTTAGCCTCATTTTTTTTCCCCCAGCTAAATGGAGGCTAAACGGCTGTCTCTCGTGTACTATTAAAGGCCTTGGCAATACAGTATGACATGGTATCTACCTCTGTGTAGTCTATGGTTGCTATTGTTCAGAGGGAGAACAGATATATGGCTTTTAATTTGCTTTAAGAATGCCATCTGATGAGGAAACAGGATTTGGATTAATTATGTTGTGCAATAATGTGACCACAGGTCCCAAGGCTGGCATAATCTACCCCTTTAAGAACCTGCTCCATTCTTTTCAGTTGGTTGATCATGGGCCTGTGAGCATGGACGTGTTTCTCTGAACCCGAGAATAAGAAAGAGTTTTGCAAATCACTCCCTACCTTGTAGCGAGCCCACCTTTAAAACTCTGACATGCCTGCCCAGGAGCTGCCATATCAAATGGGCACTTGATTTTTATCTTCTGGTCCACTATCGTTGATGCATCCCATCCTCTGTTTGCAGGTAGTAGCTCTAGAATAGCTTGCAACCTTTGCGCACTCAAGGATGTGACTGAATCCACTCCATGAGCCCCCATCTTCCTTTTCTTTCCAAATTCTAATACCCCAATTTCCACACTCTCTCAAATGAGACACTTTCACTCTCAAACCGTTCAACACACGCATGCAAGCACGTTATGTTTACATTTTAGAGTATGATCCCGCAGAACAAAGTTTTGTCGGCTCTAAAACATCCCTTTTGAAGTTCGCGACACGGCGCAGCTTTCTTTTCTCCAGGCCCCATCTCCCAGACAGCGTAGTCATGGTTTCACTGGTTGTACACTCGCTGTTAGACGCTGCAAGTGGCTTCCGGTCTCGGCTCCTCCAAAAGCAAATTACCATCTGGGAGAAATTGGGACTCAAACTATTTCCGTGTTAAGCCGGAGGACAGAGTGTGTGGAGTGAGCAGAGATTTGGGTATTGGAATTTGGCCACTGTCTGAAGAAGTGGGAGGTACCCACTTGATATGCTTTTGGTGGAACAAGTTATTTTAATCATCATCCTCTTCTCTTGCTACGCCTGTGTGCTAGGTACGAGAAATGGCCGCCACCACTCTGAGTGGCTTCCTACAGTGCAATTTCCTGTCCATCATGGACGACCCCATGCAGGCACACTTTGAGGCTCTCTGCAAGACTCGTTTGCCCAAGAAGAGGAAGAGGGAACTGGGCTCTGTAGTGGACACTACCACCTCTGCTGGTATGGATGAAGATTTTACAAATTCTTGACCTTCTTGTAATATTTACTATAGAAATGCAATGTTTTTACCACAGCATACTGCTGGCCTTTTTTAAATGTTGTCACCTCATTGTTTTTTGGATAGATTTGGTTCGCCGCCATGCAGGAGTGCTGGGGTTAAGTGCTTGTATTCTCTCAAGCCCATATGATGTACCCACATGGATGCCTCAACTGCTCATGGACCTGAGCGCCCACCTCAACGACATGCAACCCATTGAAGTGCGTCACGGTCACCTCCGCCACTCCACACATTTCACTCCACAAATGAGTGACATTCATTGATTCATTTCAATTGGGCTTTGGCACTTGTTGACTTGTTTTTAATGCTTTAATTTGTTCTCCGACAGCTAGGGCTGTCACGTTTACAAATTTAAGTTGACGATAAATTGTCACACAAATAATTTCGATTAATGTCTTAATTGTGTTTTTTGCATTGAACATTGGAACATAATGAATAAAAATGTAATTTCTGTTTGGCCTTTTAGGCTTTGTAATCAAAAGTTGCAGCAGAGGGCAGATATGACGAATAACTGAAATATACAAAGAAATTACTGACATATTTAATAATTTTATACTTTCAAAAACAAAATAAATAAAATTACAACGTGACGCGTTGTAAGCTTGTAGATCAGCTATTTCTGCTATTTTTGGAAGATGTTAGAAAATGTATGAACATTTTTCAATTTGCAAACTATTATGTAAAAATAACTGCGATTATCTCAAATAATTGCGACTAGGCGATTATGTAATAATTGTGACGGGCCTACTGACATCTCCACCCATTTATTTTTCAGATGACCGTGAAGAAAACACTGTCTAATTTCCGTCGGACTCACCATGACAACTGGCAGGAGCACAAGCAGCAGTTTACAGATGACCAGCTGCTGGTGCTGACGGACTTGCTGGTCTCACCGTGCTACTATGCCTAGACCTGGTACAGCAGTCCAATTCCACCACCTTTTGTTATTTGTAAAGTCCCCCTCCTCCTTTTCTACAGTTAACTTCTCTTGAAGGCATGCCTTTGACTATACAGAAACAGAACTTCTCTGTAAACTTCCTCAAAATCTGACCTGGCTGTGTGATGTCACCAATCTGGCAAGCCTATCATGGTCCAGATATTTATATGTGGGGAGAAAAAGTAGATGGTCTTCCAGACCCTTAAAACAATTATAATTAACACATTGGGTGCCAGCATTTTTTCATAACAACTTACGTTGGGTGCCAGCATTCTCCCCATTGACTGCGCTTTCATGTTTAAAGCTCTAAACTCCACGAGGAGCAAATCCATGTAAAAAAAAGCATCCATTCATGTAGCGCGATGACCCTGGCTACAGCCTGGAACGATAACATTTCACTCGCGAGTTACAATGGGGGGGGATCGCGCATGACCGGTTTTCCCCACCGGAAACAGATTCGGAGATATAGGCGTTTTAAAGAAGGAAATAGACAGGAAGTGGATGGGAGCCATGTTTTTGTTTCCGGTGATCTATCTGGCCGATCCTTCTCAGGATCACAATGGGTACTCCCAGAGCTGCCCTAGCCCCGCCCGTGTGGAGAAAAACGAAAAAAACAAAAACACATATTTCACGGTCTGGACCATGTTCGGCACCGGACCGCTACTCTGCGCAAACACGGTTCAGACCGTGTTTGGCACCCGATGTGTTAAAAAAAAAGTGCGAACAGAGTATTTTGTTTTGGTACATACTTCTAACCACATCTGGAAGGGGACTTGAAGTCTGATTCATACTTTGACCGTGTCACTCCCTTCCAACTTGTGTTTGGTTGTTAAATCAGTTATTTTCAGTGAGCGACACAGTCATGTTGTGATGAGTATTTGTATTTATCACTGAATATTATCCATGTTGTCCTTTTTTAGGGCCTGTCGCTGCTGCTAGAGGGATATATTCTCATATCCTTGAGCCACATTTTTTTTAGATTTTAGCTTGTATTGGTCTGGGATTGACCTCAGACTGTGCACACCAGCCTGCATGAGGGAAAGAAGAGGCTCCTGAATACGCCACAGGCAGAGTGCTACAACCCCGGAGGATGATAAGCATGTCAACGTGATGAATGAGTTGTGTATTTAATGTATTTAGCCCTCATTTACTTTTCTACTATACTTAATATTTAAGGTTAAAAACATAGCAGGGATGTTTCGCCTGCAGTTTGTAACATTTTCTGTACAGTTTTTTTTTTTTTTTATTTGGTTTGCTTAGCAGGTTTCTGTGCACGAGAGTGCATGGCGTGTGTTGTGGGATGCTTTAAGATAAATAAATGCCTGCAGGCGTGCACATGTGTCTCAGGAGTATATCCTGAGTGTGAGCTCTGAGCCAACACGTTGTCCAGTGTAGGACAAAGATGTCTTTACCATCGCGTTAAAGAGGCACAGAAGATGACTATTTGCACAATAGTCTTTCCAGCTTAGACTAACCTGGAACACAACATGGATGTGTGATTGTTTGATCGTATATGTGTATATAACGTATGACAAACACTCGCATGCATATTTATTTATTTAATTTTGAAGTGGTTTAAGTGGTCATAGTAAGTCGCGGATTGAGTAGGTTCTCGAGCTTTTGGCAGTGGAGCTAATATTCATCTACACCGTTGGACAGAAAGTCAGTGCTGTGCTGTATGACACGTTTGCTGTGAAGGTAGGAGCACAAGGTTGGTTATGTTTCAATGCAAGGAAACAACCAAACTGCCTGTCCATAATTGTGACTTCGTCTCTTGGCTCCTCAATATCATTTACATTTTTTTCTAAGAACCCACTGAGATGAAATTATTTTTGGTTGCTTTTTCACAGAGACTTGAAATCAGTGTAATTCAACCATTTAGTACCTCACTTATGTATAGAGTAGTGCCAAAACTTAAGTGATTTTTTTTCCTTTTTATTTTAGATGTACTGTTTGCTTATTTAATGAGAACAATAAATTGTTTTTAACAAAAGCTGTATGATTGGGTGAGTTTCAGTTTTGAATGCGCATGATTTATAATACTGACTATGTACTAAATTAGTTGCATTGGTGACTGAAAAACTCGAGATGCATCTGGGGCATATAGTGGTTTGGAAACGGAAAACAATGTAGAAAATGTTAATTATCGCCATGGAATACATCCAAATCTGTTACACTACTGTACAACAACTGATCCTGGGGTGGCCTAACGGGACCCGGCTACAGGCTTGGCCTTCCTAAAATGAGAAGTAAATGAGTCCACGGCAAAGTTGTAGTCTCCATTGTCTTATCAGTACTTGGACGTGGACTACCCCTTTAATTTTCTGCAAGTAGCTGATTACGGCCAAAGCAGTAAATGTTGTCTTTGCTAACTGACTTGGGTAAAGGAATGCAGGCAGGGACACTGCCTGGGTTTGGCGATATAAACATCTTTATCATCCACCCACATTGAGATCCAGTGCCTCATGTATGAGAAGCTCTTGTTAACTAAGTGAAAACCAGGCTTTCCACACAGAGTAAAGCCTGGTTTTCGTTCCGAATTGAACAGTGTGATCCGGTCTAGAACCCGCCTTCCGTATCCGGTAATTAACCAGCACAAATACACAGTTTCTGTATCTGATCTAGACCCAGACCGGATCAGCAACTTGCAAAGTGTCATGATCCCAGCCTACTAGAAGTGAGGGAATCACTCACTGCCTTTTTTTCAACAGCAGAGGGCAGTGTGCCATGGCAGGAAAGAAGGTTGTAGTAGCCTATAGAGGTCATACCAGAGAAATATCTGAAGATTTTTTTGCATGAGCCTTTGATGCATAATTTGTTTTGTAAAAGTGTTTTTTTGTGTACTAAAAATGTGAGCTATTATTCTTAGTAGACTGTATAGGTCTGTGCTGGCATTCCTGCTGTCACTTTCCCAGCCAGCTAGTCATTGTGATAATTAGGACAACCAGATCAATGAATTGAGCCCATAACTCAACTGTATAATATGCCTATAACATAAATTGTTATGTTATTTATTTATACAGAAAGTGGGCCCGTCCTAAATAGTCTGCACTGGGTCCTACCGTAACGATGCTAAGACACTGAGAACACATGATTCTCCTAGTTTGTGGAATTTCTCACTTTTCTTTCTTTCGCCTCTGCATTTCATTATCCCCAGGAGTGGGAAGTTGGTGAAAAGCCTTGTTCTCTCAACCCATAGTTACTCAGTAGGCCTATGGATGCGTTCCTTCATTGAACACATGCTGATAATGTTAACTGATGGACTCTGTGTAGTGGTTCTTCTAATCATTGGCCCTAACTATTATGTAGGCTAAGCAAGAACTTCCCAGTCAAACAATCATCAATAAATCATGATTTATTGATCATGTCTTTTATCATGTACTGATCTAAGTGTGTTGTTGTAAGAAGGTCTTTTATTTTTCGGGCAACTGAACATGACCTTTGGAGAGATAGAACATTAACTGTACCTGACCGACATGGCCACACTACAGGTATAAATTAGGCTTAAGTTGTGAAACCAATGTAATCACAGATAAACCTGTTGACCTGTCCCAGTTGGCTTGGCTCCTCTTTGTATCTATTCTGTCCCATCTCTCTCGCGTTGCATTTCGTTCCGGTGGGAGAATGACGACAGTTATGATGAGCTGAAGAGGGATGCTAAGACCTGCCCGTCTCTGATGTCACAAGGACTCCTCCACCCAGAGCAGATTCCTATGGTCCTCAGCACTCTGCAGGAGGTGAGTCATCTTAACCACGCTACAGCCGTCATTCTGCCTTTCATCTCTGTCACTCGTGCACAACTCTGCCCTTTGCCATGCACGCCATGCACGCCACACACTGCAACCTGTGTTAAGGAACCTAAATGATGAAAGATCAGTTAGGAGAAGGCCAATATCCTATATGCTAAAATGCCAATGAGTCTACGTTAACTACATGTGGATGATATTTTCATATTTCTTATATATATATGAATATTTTTTATGGAGAAAATACTGAAATCACACAAGTTGTGCGGGGCACGTTGTGTTGCAGATTGCTGGCAGCAGTTCCTGCCTGGCACGCTGGCTACACGGTGCTGACCTTACCTAGTCCAGATCATGGTGTTTTACAACCTGTTCACCTCTTGAGAGACCAGTGGTGTGTGGGCGCTGGTCATAGCTGCTGGAGGTAGAAACACACACACACAATTCAATTCAATTCAATTTAAAGGGCTTTATTGGCATGAGAAAACATACGTTTACAGTACATTGCCAAAGCAGAAAGAACACACACACACACACACACACACACACACACACACACACACATGTAGATATTTTAATAAGGCATGACAATGAACATCTAAAATTGTAAACGTAAATGAAGATCTAAGCCTCGTGGCGGTCAATCTGGAACAGTCGTACGTCAGTAGATGACGATGGCAGTTGTTTTTTTACAGTATAATCACCAAAGCATTGGCCAGTTAGTGCACGCTTGTTTACACTAGCTGGACTTCTCACTGTCTTTCAGCTCCACTGTAATGATTCAGCACTCCGCTCCTTCTGGCTCTCCACTCTCTCTCCCCCTCTTGCCCTCTCGCTGTTGCTAAGGAAACCACAGGCTGCAGTAATCTGTTGCTATGGAGATAACGTTCAGATTCAAGGAGCACGAGGGGAAGGGAGTCGGGGAGAAAGAAGTGGAGGGTGGATGTTAGCAGTTTTTTTTTTTGTTGCTCCGCCTCTGTCCAGACAAACGGATGCTGAACAGCTATCTCTCATGTCCTGTTAAAGGCCTTGGGAATACAGTGTGACATGGTATCTGTAGTCTATGGTTGCTTAAATCTGTTGTATAGGGTCTGCTCGAGGAAACAGGATTAGGATTAATAATGTCACGTAAAAATGTGGCCATGTGTGACCGCACGTGCCAGTGCTGGTGTAATAAAATAAAATAAAACGCTTTTACTAGTTCACTCTTTACATTTTAAAGAGTGAATTAGTAGTGAAAGAAGTAGGTTCTTTTAAAGTTTAAAAGAACCTACTTCTTTCTTTTCAATTGGTTGATCACGTGTGGGTGAGCATGGACATGTGTCTGCCTCTGAGCCTGAAGATAAAGCCCTACTGTACCTTATAGCTGGCCAGGAGCTGCCAAGGCAAATCGGCACTTGATAAATCTTTTGGTGATGGATGGTCCAACACAAATAATCCACTGTCGTTTATGCCTCCTATCCTCCATTTGCAGGTAGCTGCAGAGTAGCTTGCAACTTCAAAGTGAAATGATATCATTCTGTAATCTTTGCTGCTCGCCGATGAGTCATTCATGAATGAATGAATGAATGAATTAATTAATTAATTAATGAATGAATTAATGCAATGGATGACCACAACCAATTAACAACAAACATAGTATTAAAGTAAGTGAGTCACTCACTTGTCGACATGGGGCATATCTTTTTTCTTTACATTTTTTTGCAGTTGGGGCCCTTGGTTCTGAGCTTCTGAGCGTGTCACTCCCTTCAGCTTTTTTTGGGGGGGTTAAAAACGGATCTTTTCATATGATGAAATTAGGCTTCACACAGCAGTATGATGCATGTCACTTGCACGTCACTCCATGTCCAAAATCTGTTTGTATTCATCATCATCATCATCCATAATTGTGATGACTTCTCTTAACTCCTCAATATAATTTAAATTTGTCTAAAAACCCACTGACCTGAAATGATTTTCACAGGGACTTGAAATCAGTGTAGGCTAATTCAACCATTTATTCTGTGACATGTGACTGAAAAACTTGAGAGATACAACAGCCTGAGCAAGATGTTTCCTTGAGAGATGATGAGGATTTTTCAGTGGTGGAAAAAGTACTCACATTCTGTACTTAAGTAAAACTATAAATACCGCAATGTAGAATACTGACACAATTAAAAGTCTGGAATTCAAAATTTACTTTACCAGTACAAAAGTATTGGTATCAAAATCTACTTAACGTACCAAAATAAATTGGAATAAAAATAAATAAACGGGGGTCATTGGCCAAAATGAAAGGCAAACTCAATTCAGCATGGCCTGTGTCGCTAAATCTATAAGAAGACTAAAATGACAAAATCATAATTGATACTACAGTTACAGTATGTTGCATCAGAGAGCGTTTTGACAAATTGAGATGCCTGTTATAGAACATAAAATAATTATTAGGCTAATAATAGTCAGTGGTGTAAAGTAACTAAGTACTCAAGTACTGTACTTCAGTACAATTTAGAGGTATTGTTTTACTTTACTGGAGTATTTCCAATTTTCAGTACTTTTACTTCTACTCTACACTACATCTCAGAGGCAAATATTATACTTTTATTCCACTACAATTATTTGAAAACTTTAGTTACTAGTTACTTTGTAGATTTAGATTATTATTACAAAACATGCCACTTCAGCCATAACATTTTCATACTTATACATTTGAAAACTTGTGAAATGGGACATTCTGCACAATGATTACTTTCTACCTTTGGGACTTTAAGTACATTTTGATACCAATACTTTTGTACTTTTACTGAAATAAATCTTTGGATTCCAGACTTTTTCTTAACAGTAGTCTACATCATTGGTTCTCAAAGTGGGGTCTGGGGACCCCCAGGGGTCCTTGAGAGAGTTCCAGGGGGTCCAGCTAAATGATAGTTAGGAACCAAATTGACCCTTATGGGTCTGTAACTCTGAGAGTGTACAAATGGAACCAAATGGACCCTAACGGGTCCATTTGGTTTCATTTGTACACTCTCAGAGTTAAATTAACACTGATTTTACTATATAAATTCCCAGAGATAGAAATGCTATAAAATGGGGGTCCGTAGCCTAATGCATGTCAAACTGGGAGTCCTTGAAATTAAAATGGTTGAAAATCACTGCTATAGAGCCGTAAAAATCTTCTCTTATGGGGGTCCTTGGCATATCTTTTCAAATGGGGGTCCGCGGGCTAATAAGTGTCAATTTGGGGGTCCTTGAGATGAAAAAGTTTGAGAACCACTGGTCTACATTGCAGTATTGATACTTTTACTTAAGTAAAAAAATGTGAGTACTTTTTCCACCAATGCGACACCGTGGTACTGGTGCTTGTATAGCAGCTAATGCGTGGATACGTCGGCAGTGACTTCATACTCATTTTGTGTGCATCCACAGTGCTTCAGTGCAAAATAGAAGGATGGATGTGTCGACGAGAAAGCCTAAATCGCCTGGCTGTTTATGCTGCTTACGTGCGAAAGATTATTACATGGAACTGGGAGGTATGTCAATTATATTCCGGCGTTTTCCAATGTGCATTTTTTTCACTGTGACCATTGCAAAAAAATACGCATTTTTGTCAGTAGGCTAATATACGCACTCCGCACTGTGTCCAGTGTTGCCAGATTCTGCGAGAGAAACAAGCAACCGGGTCTAGGAAAACCAGCCCAAAAGAAGCGACTATGGGCCACATGGGCACTTTAACATATACATCAGCTATTTGAAAATAGCCGATCTACAAGCTCACAACGCGTCGCGATTGTGAGCTTGTAGATCGGCTATTTTCAAATAGAATCTTGCGGGGAAATTATAATAAGCAGACCTGGCAACCCTGACTGTGTCCATGCAGGTAACCGGAAGACTCGCCCCAAAACACGCTCGCCCCCATTTTCTTTCGCTGACCAACGGTTCTTGTATTTGTTTTTACTGAGGATAAGGTTAGAAATAGGTTTTAGGGTTGCCGAGGTTAAGTTTAGGAATAAGGTCAGGTTTTGGCACTGTTTTACTGAGGTTATTTAGGATTAAAGTTACGGTTAGGCATAGTTTTACTGAATTTAAGTTTAGGAATAGTGTAGGTTTGTTTTAGGCATAGTTTACTGAGGTAACGTTTAGGATTACCAGGTGAATACCGCCGGATTTGCCCCCGTGCGACTGTGTTTTGGGGCGAGCGTTTTGGTATTCCTCATGCTTTGGATGAAAATTAGTTCCATTAAATAACCAAAACGGCGACAGATGCACTGGAACGCTGTATTTCTCAAGGTGGACGCGCACGCTATTATTTGAATTATGGAAATGGTGAGGGCGAGACTTTTAATGAATAATTGTAGGTTACATCATTTATGAGCTGAAAGGAACACACATAATGTAATTCTAGTGCCCACCCACACGAATTTGTATGCAAGAAAACGTATGAGTTTTGGGGGAGGGGGCTTTAAATTAAAGGCCCAAGTTATGGATAACGGTTGCAATTTTTCATTTATAATTTTTTAGAGCTATAATTTATCCTCAATACCCAGTAGACACTATTATGTCATATTGTTTGTGTGTGAAGGTTCAAGGAGTCTGTTGAAAGATGGAATGCCTAATATCTGACTTTGTATTCTTCTCTTAGCACCTGACCATGGGAGCCAGAATGGTGGAGGAGGGGGCAGCTACTCTCATCATTTTGTAACCCTTCCCTACCATGGAATCCTATCAAACCAAACAATCTTGTGATCTTTACAATTTCCTCCTGGCACAATGAACGCCACTGGCACTCTGGCATCGGGCCTGAACTCCAGTGGCACCCTGGTCCCTCGGGTCTCTTCCGGCTGGGCCGTGATCCACACCGCTACGCTGACGCTGTGCTCTCTCCTCCTCATCCTCATCTTCTGCCTGGGCTCCTACGGCAACCTGGTGGTGTTCCTCTCCTTCTTCGACCCGGCGTTTCGCAAGTTCCGAACCAACTTTGACTTCATGATCCTCAACCTGTCGTTCTGCGATCTGTTCATCTGCTGCGTGACCGCCCCCATGTTCGCGCTGGTGCTCTTCCTCGACGCGGAAGGCGGCGACGGCGTGTCCAAGAGCTTCTGCTTCGCCTTCCACCTGACCAGCTCGGGGTTCATCATCATGTCCCTGGAGACCGTCGCCGTCATCGCGTTGCACAGGCTACGCATGGTCCTGGGGCAACAGCCCAACCGCACCGCCTCCTTCCCCTGCACCTTGGCCCTCACCGCCCTGCTGTGGACGTCCAGCTTCACGATGGCCGCCCTCCTCACCGTGCGCGCGTACTCGCGGAAATCTGGACCCTGCCTGCCGCACTTTGGCCTGGCGGGCGGGCGTGCGAGAGTCGTGCTGTACGTCTACCTGGCGGACTTTGCCTTTTGCGTGGCCGTGGTGTCGGTGTCCTACCTGATGATCGCGCAGACGCTGAGGAAGAACGTGCAGGTGAGGAAGTGTCCCGTCATCACCGTGGACGCCACGCGGCCCCCTCCGCCCCCTCCCCTCGTGGCGGCGGGCTTCGAGGGCATGCAGTGCGCGGTGCCCGTGCCCTCCCTCTACCGCAACCAGACGTACAACAAGCTGCAGCACGTCCAGACGCACTCGTACGCCAACAGGAACGGCCAGCAGCCCCTGGTGGTGCCGGGGGCCGCCCACGGAGCCACCTGCTGCCAGCTGGTCTCCACGGTCAACCTGGCCACGGCCAAGGACTCCAAGGCGGTGGTGACCTGCGTGGTGATCGTGTTCTCCGTGCTGCTCTGCTGTCTGCCCATGGGCGTCTCGCTGGCGCAGGACGTCCTGTCGCCGGAGAGCGGCTTCGCGCACTATCAGTTCGAACTGTGCGGCTTCGTGCTCATTTTCCTCAAGTCGGGCATCAATCCGTTCGTGTACTCGCGCAACAGCGCGGGCCTCCGCCGCCGCGTGCTGTGCTGCGTCCAGTGGGCGGCGCTGGGCTTCCTCTGTTGCAAGCGAAAGACTCGGCTGCACGCCATGGGGAAGGGCAACCTGGAGGTCAATCGCAATAAGTCCTCCCACCACGAAACCAACTCAGCCTACGTGCTGTCGCCCAAGCCCCAACGGAGGCTGGTGGACCAGGCCTGCGGGCCCAGTCACTCCCGGGACTGCGTTGGCAGCCCGGCGAGGGCCACAAACGGCGGCGGCGGAGGACGCAAACCTCGCCCCCCCAGCACCTCCACCCCCATCAACACTCGTATCGAGCCCTACTACAGTATATATAACAGCAGTCCCTCTGCGGCTCCCAGCTCTCCGAATAGCCTGCAGCCCGTCAGCTCTCAGACCTTTGGCTTCGCTAAGTCCTACGTAGCCATGCACTACCACACTCACCAGGAGGCGCTGCAAGACTTCGAAAGTACCTCTGTGCATCAGATTCCCATTCCCTCAGTCTAGACAAGCAAACATCTTTTTACCCATTCAAACCGGGAGCGCATCTCTAGTAATTTTTGTATTTATTTGGGCTATTCAGAAATAGCAGCTGTACAAGCTCATAGCGCGGCACCGAGTGCCGCTCTATGAGCTTGTAGATCTGCTTTTTTTTGGAAGAATTGTGGAAAATGTGTGCAAATCTTTGAATATAAATATTTTTAATGCGCACATTTGTAACTTAAATATTTGCTTTTGGGGATTCTACAAATGTCTTAACAATTATGTTGCTATAATATCAGTGGTTCTCAAAAATTTTATCTATTTGGCCGTGGACCCCCATCTCAAAATATTTTGTTCCAGGAACCCCCAGAAGTTGTAACAGAGCACAAATATTCACGATTTTTCAAAAATAGCAGCTCTACAAGCTCATAGCGCGGCACTCTAGCCAAAGAAATCAAAAAATTACACACAGATGCGTTCCCGGTCTTAATGGATTAAATCTCATGTGAATCACCATGTCATAACAGTTTTTTTTGTATTTGAAATAAGCTTTGTTCTTCACTGCTGTAATACATATAATGTTACAATAATGTGATTGCAGGGGGGAAATTGATGAAGCAGCACTACTTTACACTCTCATGGAAATGAGGAAGGAGAGTAGCTGGGTGCAACAGTTAAAGGAGAAATCCGGACATTTTAAGTGTTATCTTTGATGTGTCGTTACTCACCTACCGACGTAGAAAGTGGCGTTGTTTTTTTCCAGCGATTCTCCTGTCGTCATTTGCTAATGCAAACAACGTTAGCTCGTTCGGCATTAGCGATAGCTTCTCAGGGACTTTCAGTGCATGTTTGAGTATCATGAGACTCTACAATGAGTAGTTGTAGAGAAAAAAATAACTTTGCATCGGTTATAATAGACGAATTTCCCTTAGCCACGCGCTCCCATTATGCCAACGGAGGGGGTCGAAAGAATGACGACAGGGGAATCACTTTCTACGTCGGTAGGTGAGTAACGACACATCAAAGATAACACTTAAAATGTCCGGATTTCTCCTTTAATTGATCTAATCAATTTAATCAATTCTAAAACAAATCTTACCAGAAATAGCATATTTACAAGCACAATGTGATGCGTTGTGAGCTTGTAGACGTGCTAATATCACAAAATAGGGCTCAGTGATATTCTTTGGTTAAAACAAAAAGTTTTTTTTTGTGTGAAAAGATTAAAGCTCTATATTTTATTCATATGGTAATCATTGCTATAGAGTGTTGTCAAATAACAGGGGTCTCCCTGTCTCTCCAGCTCTTTATTAAACAGCAAATACATTTTCAGGTGGGTTGCCAATTTCAGCCAATCGGGAGAGAGTACCCATTTATCACTTTCAATTGTGTGTTCCAGTTCCAAGATGGTTCTGCTCATTTCTTTGTGTCATCACTTCCAATTTCACGTGTTTATCCTGTATCCTGTTCTCTTCTATCCTGATATGATGAAAGTGGTATCCTCTCCTGAAATGCATTTTCTGTTTGCTAAAGCAGTGCTTCTCAAACTTTTTCATGCCAGGGACCCCCAAATTGATATATATTTGGCTGAAAATAATGTTGTGCCAGGGACTCCCAGAAGCAAAGATTTGTGTTAAAACGTTCGCTTTAAAAGAAACATATTAAAAGATTTGCACAAATCTTCACGATTTTTCAAAAATAGCAGATCTACAAGCTCATAGCGCGGCACCGTGCCGCGCTATGAGCTTGTATATCTGCTATTTTTGAATGGCCCAAACGTATAAAAGGTTAAAATTATTGTGATGCTATATTCACACATTTTGCTGGGGACCCCCTGGAACTCCCTCAAGGACCCCTGGGGGTCCCCGGACCCCACTTTGAGAACCAATGTGCTAAAGAACTGGAAAGACGGGGCGACCCCTGTTAGTGAACAAACACTATACTGACTAATAGCAATGATAACTATCAGAATATAGAGCTATTTGACATGTATTTTAGCAAAAGAAAATCACTCACTGCACCAATTAGACTAATCAATTTATTGCTCTATTATAAAACAAATAATAATTTAGAATTGTTTTACATGGATATTATTATTATTTGATTAATCGAAAAAGTGATAAATGGAATAATCGCTAAGAAGTTAATCGATAGAGGCAGCCCTAAAGGATATTCTTGTTCAGAAGCAAGACAATTGTGATGGAAATGTCTGTCCCAAAGTGTTTTCTTAGTGTTATTGGACTGGCTGGAATCTATTTTTTGATGACATGGCATTTTCGGACTGTATATTTCAAATGGTCTTTCTCTTCCGATGAAAGCTGTATTTGTGAACCTCATACATTTTCTAACTCAATAAATGTTTGGCAAGTGCAGCGCATCTGAGCTTTACTGCTTCAACTGCTATATAATCGCTGCATTAATTTACCACTGCGAGGGCTCAGTGGTATGGTAATTTAACTCTTGAGTGTAAATGGAACCAGATGGACCCATGAGGGTCCATTTGGTTCCATTTGTACACCCAAGAGTTAAATTAACAATGAGGACTTTACTCCTCATTGTTATGAGTTCTGTACTTCCTTAAAGGGATAGTTCACCCCCAAATATACTTTTTTTCTGTCGATTAGTCACCACATGGAGACTTGAATTCATGGATATTTTTTGTTTTTGTCCCATTCCTAAGCCAATAATTTGATGACCAGCGGACGGTAGGCAGCGGTTCCGGTATATAGGAGACACAAAGAAGACTCTGTTTCCCCTACCGGAACCGCTGCCGGTCATCAAAGCCCCTTTAATTGGTCAAATGTACCCTGACATCTGAATTTACAGATGAGTGGCCATAATCTACAGAGTGGCCATAATTTGCAAGTAAATGTAATGGTGCTGGACTATTTAGTTTTTTATGTGTTTTGAATTAAAATAGTTGATAAACAAACAAAAAAGCATTCAAACTGCAAATGAACTAACAGCATTTCAGAGTGTTAAGTATTTTGAACAAGCTTTAAGCAGGAATTTTGCTGTGTTTTACAGTTCCAGTTGCTGTGTAGTAACTCTCCCAAAACAATGTTGTCTCTGACAGGTTCAGACACACAAGTTTGTATTGCGTTGTTTTACTGTTAATATTTAGGACTTTTCATCCCTGGATTTAGGTTACAGAAGCTGTCACTTTGATCATCAACTTCATGTTCAAATGTGTTTACCTGTAGTCTACAGGTAAACACATGATCTACAGGCTGTAGAGCATATGTCACACTAAACAAAAATGGTGCTAAATAGTGCTAAAAGTGGTTATTTGAATCGTGATTATGTTCTACTAGACTCAGGTTCTGGCCGCTATGCTACCCTCACACCTATGTGGCACCACCGATCCAACCAATATGTCTGAGTCTGTGCTCAGGAATGTGTCAAAAACTAAAAAATCTCATGAATTCAAGGCTTCATGGAGTGTGTAATTGATAGAAAATAAGTAATTTTTGGGTGAGCTATTCTTTTAAGTGTCTTGTTCAGGGACACTTTGACACATTGCTGAGGCCTGGGATCTAACCTGGGATTTATGGCTTGCCAGGCAGGCTCTCTAACCATTCAGCTATGGCCACATCATCAGCAGAGATTCTAACGCAGTTCTACTTTGTAACAGTAAAGGGGTTTCAGGGGAAACCAGCAAAATGAGGAATAATATAATAAAAGACTGTCTTGCTAATAAAGCGTCATGTCTCTCATTTTTTACAATGTATTTGATATTACCTTTATATTATTTAATAAATTATGCATTTCATCCTCTATATATTGTCCGGCAAACTTTATGATAAAGGCGAAAAAAAATAGTAGACCTGTGGGAGCCACATTGCTCAAAGCAAAATGTTATTATTAAATATGGCTCTTTTATTGCTACTTTTAACTTTTTAATGGATCCTATGTAAGTAAAGCCTGATAAAAGTGTCAAACTCCCAAAATCCACCAGAATACTGGAACTTACATCTACTCTGTTAAAAATGTCCTGGGGGGGGGACCCCCAGCTTGGTCAAGAGCCAGCTTGAAAAGCTTTCCTGGAGAGTCACACATTCAAGGCTTGGGCTTGAGATCCCCCTTGATATTCCAGATACTGTAATAACCCATAATGACAGATTTAAATATTTATTTTTGATAAATGAATCCGGACCTAGACAATATAACACGTAAAGGAGATTGAAACCCTGGGCTGATTTTCTAAACGGCAACAGCCTGCATACGGCTGACATTATAAGCTAACGCACAATACCGTTGACTAACATTGTCACGCCTAAATATAACGCACCCATTATTAATTTAGCTACAGCTGCGTTGGTTACATCAGGTGTACATCAGTTTTTAACCTGTACAGGAATTTCAGGAAAACAAACCACAAAATCAGCCTGGGATTTCATGGCTCTTTAGTAAGCAAGAGAGAATCATTATTCAACACTTTGTATTAACACCCTCTGGTGGCCGTTTACTGTAAAGCTCAATTTTATACTCCCATCCCATCCAGTTCATTTAGACAATGGTGTAATGTCTCAGAATACCTCCTCACCTTCACTTCTTATTCTCCGTAACCTATCATGTAATGGTATGGAATACTGTATAAAAGAAAATTTCAAAACCACCAAGTATAGATTTTTAGAGACCAATCAATATTTCACAACTTAGTAGTTCAAAGAGGTCATTTTATTCTTAAACACCTATTTATTATTTGTCCGTGATACAGCAGTGATCAGAATCAAACCCAGCATGCATTCTTATTCATAAAACCACAGAATACCACATTGAGGGACCCGCAGAGAATTTACATCAATAGGACATTTTAATCAAACACTCACCATCTGCCATCTCACAGCACAGCTAATACATAAGTTACATTCACTCCTATAAGATAAACTACCCATTCATTCACACTATCACAGAACACACTTTCAAACTGGCTTTACAAGTGCAAAGTGCCAAAGGCTTTGTTCAGACTGTAGGCAAATCCAATTTGTTTCTCAAATCTGATGTTAAGGTTAAGGACTGACTGTCTACACTGTTATTTGCAAATGAGCAGATCAGATTTGTGTATTCAGGCGGTAATGTAATGCCAAATATATACTATGTCACTCACTGAAAATAGCAGATCTACAAGCTTGTGAGCTTGTACATCGTCTATTTTTTGGCGCATGTCACTGCTGTACAACAATGTAAGAAATCAGATCTGAATTGCACTTTAACCCACCTAGGAATGTCAAACCTGATTTGCAAAAATCAGTTTCCATGTGTGTTTTTTTCTTCCTGTTCAGACTTAATAAAAACAGATCTGATTCCAATCTGGGAAAAAATGGAGTTGGTCTGCCAGTCTGAACATAGCCAAAGTCAAGCGTCTAATCCACTCAAATGGCCCACACATACACGCACACATAAACTTAAAATAGCAACAAAAAAACACCATGAACATTGTTGATTCCCCTGTTGATGACGGATCCCCTGATTCACCATTCCGTTGTTTGCGGTTGAGTAACAGATTAAAGCAATGAAGTACAAGGCAATAAGTCCATCGCCTTATGGAGTGAGATGTATGTTTAAGTCTGGTTTCCCAGAGTGTGAATGAGTCTGTCCACGGGATGCTTAATTTATACGCCGTCATACGATGGGTGTCGTGTGCTGAAAATAGCTCATCTACAAAGCTCACAATGTGTCGCACCACGACCCGCTGTGAGCTTGTAGATCGGCTCTTTTTCTGACACACGACACCATCGTGCGATGAAGAATAAATCAGGCTTTAAGGCTGTTAATGCAGCATAGGCCCTGTTGCACACAGATCTGTGCGTGGGCCGGGGCTGTTCTCCTGGGTTTACTTTAAGGCTGGCCACAGGATAAACTTTTCGTCCTCCCTCTGGGCTCCAATTGGACCAGCCATTAGCGCAGTATTACGGGCTTCTTCTATTTCACCACCATGCAGTCTTTTTTATTAACCAGTGTCCTCTCTCATCATGTGTGTGAACGTCTACATCTGTTCCATTTTCTGCTTGCCCTCTGCCCCCTCTCTCTCTCTCTCCTCTATCACGGGCCTTTGTGCGTTTAGCTGGAGACTGATAGAAGTCCATGCTCATCGGCTGTGTCCAGGATTCTGCAGATGACCGGGGACTCAACCTGATAACAAGAAAGCAAAGGTAGACTATAGCAGGTTGATTCTCAAACCTTTTTCATTTCAAGGACCCCCAGTTTGATATGCATTAGGCCCCCATTTCATACGTTTTATCGCTGGGATCCCAATCTACACTGTAAAATCCTCAGTGTTAAATTTAACACGGGTGTACGAATGTATTAAGTGTCCATTTGGCCCCCAAATTGCACCATATGTCCATATACTGATTGATCTAAAATATGAAGTTTCAAGGCTTTCTGTTGATGAATTGGCGATGATACAGACAGTGTATTGAGTCATTGGGGACAGAGTGTCATACATACTTTCATCAGACAGTCTCATTACTACACAGGGGCGTCACTACCGTCACGCAGACAACGCGGTTGCGTTGGGGCCCATGACGTTAGGGGCACCTCCCCACCCATACAAATAAAAATTAAAAAATCTATATAAATAAAATAATTATGTATTAAAAAATAAACCTGGGCGTGCCCCTTAACATTGTTAGAAAACCGTTGTTTATGTACCCGAAATCCGTCACAAACACGCGAAAGAAGTATCAGAAACCACTAAAAATGTTTGTGCAATCCGGGCGCACATGCGCGCGTGCATGCGCGTTCATGAGGGCCCGCTGTGACCATCTCGCGTCGGGGCATACTGTTGCCTCGTTACACGACTGTTACTACAGCAATCGCTTTGGGGCTCAACTAATAAAAAGGTGGGTCAATCACCTACAGTGAAGGAGGTTAGAATTACAGGTTTGTACATGAATGTCAAACTCACCACCTAGGTGGATGGGTCAATCTAATTAAAAAACAAAATAATTCTAAACAACAACAACAATAATACTTCCAGTAATCCCTTTTCAAAATGAATGTTATAAATTGCTTCACTTCAACTACTATAAAACTACCAATGTATAAATTCCAAAAAAGTTGTACAGAAAAGATCAGGGATAGAAAATGACAGTAACAGCCTGATGTTTACCCATGGGCATGATGTTTCCAGATAGAAGGCTAATATTATTTTCTTGAATTGTGCATATTTATCTTACCCCAAGGATATATTGACACATCTGAGGCTCCAGCATGTAGACGGTGACGGCATGGGGAGACTCAGACTCCTTGCACCTGACAGAGAGGACAGAAACATGGCATTAAGAAAGCCTCCTGCGGATTTATAAAGACCACCCCAGCTAGCTGTGACCTCTGAACAACACTCACTTGAGCTTGACGATGACCTGCCTGGGCTTCCCGGTCAGATCACACACATCCCCATGGCCATAATAGTGGGAAACCAATCTAAGAGATAATGCAGGTTTTTAAAAGTCAGTTTTACCTGAGTCAATAGCAAACATAGCAGAAATACAAGCTTGCGGTGCGACACATTGAGCTTGTAGATGTATTTTCATCTATTTTCACTGCGTGACACCATCATACGACAAAGTATAAAATATGGCTTCAAGGAGTAGTTCACCAAAAAATAACTCATTTTCTATCAATTACACATTTTCTATCAATTACATACCCCATGAAGCCTTGAATTCATGGAGATTTTTTAGTTTTTGTTACGTCATTTGAAGAGTAGGACACTCTTCCGAGTCTCCTACTCTTCGACTCCACCGGTCATCAAATTATTGGCTTAGGAATGCGACAAAAACAAAATAAGTCATTTTTTCTGTGAACTCTATTCCTTTAAGTGGTTAATGGAAGAGCGAGGACTCACTTCACTTTCTGCACCCCATCGTCCTTGAGTTGGTAGGAGCGAGCAACATTCTTCTTGGCCCACTCAAGATGTTCTTCACCGTTCCAGTTCCCCACCACTACAATGTTCTTCCCTTGCTCTTTATCCTAATTGAATCATGTTCATGAAATGTCAACACATGATACAGTCACTCACGCAGTTGCCATTGAAGATGTGCACTTTTTTTTATTTATACTGCAATTCTAATCTACATCTTTACTTGTGTTAATAGAGGGATCCTTACCTCATGGTACTGATGCACATGCTTCCCATAACAGAACTCATACTTCCACCAGCCCACCCCCTGAAAACACAGAATATGGTAAAGGTTGTCATTATTCATTTGAAAATACATCTTTGTTGGCCGACAATGTTGACAGACTTACAAGTCTTAAGGTATTTACACACCGGAAACCAGTAGGGCTGTCACGATTGCACATTTAAGTTGACGATTAATTGGCACTCAAATAATTGCAATTGACGATTTAATTGTGTGTTTGGCATTGGAACATTGGAACTTATGAATAACAATTACATTTCTGTTTGCCTTTTAGGCTTCGTAATAAAAAAAATGTACTGGGCAGATATGACAAATAATTAAATATACAAAGAAATTGACATTAATAATTTTATGTACAAAATGGCAGAAATAGAAATGCTTAAAAAAGCAGAAACAGCAGCTCTACACGCTTACAACGCGTCACAAAGTGACGCGTTGTAAGCTTGTAGATCTGCTATTTCTGCTTTTTTAATATTTGAAAATGCATGAAACATTTTCAACATTTCAACGATTATGCAAAAATAATTGCGAGTATCTCAAATAATCGAGACAGGCCTAGGAACCAGTAGGCCTCACCCCATGAAGACAGTATGAACCACTCAGGAACTCCTTGATCAGCTGGTCATCTGTCAGACGGGAGATGTGTGTGGATCCAACGGTGACTTGAGATTGCCCCCCAACAGTCATGGGCTTGTGAGTGGATGTGAAGGCCTCCTCTCTCACCGGTGAAACCGGTTCCTGTAACATTTGTCACAGACGTTATCGTCACACACACGTTTCACTCTCTCGTCTTTTCTGTACATCGATAGGATCGCTCACCTCTTTGGTCACCTCTACGGTGGCGCTGAAGGGTGGTTTGAGTTGTTCCTCCCGCTCTCTGTCCAGCTGGTCGAGCCGCAGCGGCCGCAGCGGGGAGCCTGCCAGGGACTGGCAGAATATAGCATTCACGGGAGAGGACTTGAACCTACAGTAGGGTAGGAGATTAGAGAGTAGGGCTGGGCAGTTAACCGAAGATATATCAAAACAGATATTTAGAACCTCTAACCAACTTCATCTTGCTCATGTAGGTTAATCGAATAATCGAGAGACAGTTTTTTTAACCCATTTTGGGCGGGAACCCCTATTTGTAACTATACCTTTCAGGACGGGAACCCCTTTTGGGGTTCTTGTTGCTATGTACAGTATATACTGTAGCAACATACATTTGTTGTAATTTTCTAATAAATATTTGACGTTTTTCAGCAAACTTAGGTCAGGATTTAGAATCGGCCTCAGGTCTAAATGGGTTAAATATATATATTTTCAATTTGAATAGATTTTGTTTGGTACAATTATGGTGTGCAAAAATTAAATAGCAATTTAAAGAATTATGATAATTAGCCGATCAACAAACTCACAAGTTCACAACCTTTTCTAGATCATGGCCCACTTGAATCTTGAAAGCTTTCGGCTGCCATGTTAAGTGATCAGATGGGTGCATTTTCAGTGCATGTTTATTTTAATGATCAATCAATCGATTGTGTTCCGGCTTGGATCATTGGAACTAACTTAAGTTAGTTAAGCTCCTATTTAACCAATTTTTCCCCCAAGGTTTTAAAGAAAATATACAGTGAAATTGTATTTAGTTATTTATATCATAAAAATCTTTGTGTTTTGCCAAATATTTGGGGGCCGACTCACAGCCCAGAAGTTGAGAACCACTGCATTACACTTCAATAACGGTGGGGTTACCTGTATTTTGGGTGTGAACAAAGCAGTGGCGTCAACACCACCACCTCATATTCACAGGTGGTGACCTCGGCGATAGACAGGATCTCATGCTTGGCCTCTGGGTGGCACACGTACAGCACAGACGTGGAGCGTGGCTGGCTC
Source organism: Gymnoscopelus braueri (assembly GCF_963280865.1). Classification (NCBI taxonomy): domain Eukaryota; kingdom Metazoa; phylum Chordata; class Actinopteri; order Myctophiformes; family Myctophidae; genus Gymnoscopelus; species Gymnoscopelus braueri. The sequence goes on from NC_137619.1 coordinate 40,986,943, forward strand.
GATTTCAGCACACAAGGAGTCCCGTTTCCCATGCTTACTGGGAAGTAGGGAGTCAGCTGGCCCTCAATGTTCTTAGAAGGCACCTAGACACAGAAAAACAGGAGAATAATCATGATTAGTAGTAATAGTATTTAACCACATGAGCCCTAGGCTAGCGTCCCTCTTGTGGGAATCATGATAGGCAGATAGCAGATCTACAAGTACACAGCACGTCACGTTGCGATGCGTTGTGTGCTTGTACTGGATTGGCTATTTTCGGCAGAGAGATTTGGTGTAGAGGGGAAACAGGAGGGGACCAAGTATAGACCTTTGGGGCACCCCTGGCAATGAAGTATACAGGGTTAAACTGGCTAATAATAATAATATTATTGGGGAGGATGAGAGCCTCCAGAGATAAGGTGTTTCTTTATCAAACCAACCTCTTTCTCTTTCACAGTTTCTGCCTTCATGTCATCTGCTTCATCGACTTTCTCTGTAAAAAAACAAAACAAGAAAGAAAATAATACCTAGTGTTATCACACTGAGATGCAGAAATGACATAAGACACAGATGAAGTATAAACAACTAACAGTAAATCATGTGTAATGCATGATCATGTTCACACAAAAAAACACTCACCTGTCCCTGTGGTGTGAGTCTTTGCAGCCATGTTTCCCAGAAAGTATTCCTGAACACTTATTTTCTACAGAAATAATGGGTCGTTTTTAGTGGCAGGAAAACATTTAATCATACTGACAGTTAAACTCTGAATGTCAATTTAACTCTAGACAGTGTACAAATGAAACCAAAATGGACCCATTTGGTGTCATTTGTACACTGTCAAGTGTTAAATGAACACTCAGGAATTTACTGCGTAATGTTATACATTTCATATTGTTGATGCAGCATGCTCACCTGGCCCGTTTCCTTCTCTTCATGGTACTGTCTGACGTGTTTCCCGTGGCACACTTCATATGTCCAGTAAGACTCGATCTGCAATGATCACAAGGAGATTACGGTATAAACACTTTAAAAGAACATTCAACTAACCAATCACAATAGGGCTGCAACTATCAATTATTTTCTCAGCGATACAGTATATGTTTTTAAATGTATAAAGTTTGACGTTTTTTCGATATAGCAACAAACTGATTAACCTCATTTTATACTTTGTTGCACAACGGTGTCATGCAACATTTGTAATTGTTTTACAATTTTCACCTGTAATGACAAAATAGGCACTTATTTTCAAGTCATTATTTTTATTAAATTATCGATTATGTTTCATAATCAATTAAACCGATTACTTTGATTAACTGCTGCACCCCTAAATCACAGCAAGCACTACAGCTGAGAACATGTCACTGCATATACGTCTACCACACTTTGTGAAACCTGGGGAGGAGTAGCGATGCAGAAGTGAAAGTCGAAGGCTCTTACCCTGTAGGAGCAGCTGCTCTGTTTGAAGAGAGGCTCGAGCAGGAGCGCCGGAGTAGCCCCTGCATACTCCTTATCATCACCCTGGGACACACAGACACCACTCATTAAACCAGTGCTTCTCAAACTTTTTCATGCCAGGGACCCCCAAATTGATATATATTTGGCCGGGGACCCCTATCTGAAAATATGTTGTGCCAGGGACCCCCCAGAAGCAAAGATTTGTGTTAAAATGTTCGCTTTAAAATAAATATATTCAAAGATTTGCACAAATCTTCAAGATTTTTCAAAAATAGCAGATCTACAAGCTCATAGCGCGGCACTCGGTGCCGCGCTATGAGCTTGTATATCTGCTATTTTTGAATAGCCAAAGTATAAAAGGTTAAAGCTATTATGATGCTATTTTCACACATTTTGCTGGGGACCCCCTGGAACTCCCTCAAGGACCCCTGGGGGTCCCTGGACCCCACTTTGAGAACCAATGCATTAAACAACAGACGATGACGCCAAAAATTATAATCCAGATTATTTAGCTGAATATTGTAATAAGGATTCGATCATTGATTACACATTTTTTTGTGTGGAAAAATATGATTTTATACTAGTATTTTTGAATGCCTTTGTTGTTCTTTGTGCTCATCGCTGCCATTTCCTTGGCCAAATAGTATGTAATGTCATCTGTGATTTTATCGTGCCTCTGTGAGCCTGACGGAAGTGGAGATGTGGTTGTACTGGTTCTGGTTATGACGAGCAGACAAGAGAAAGGATGTACTTGGTTGCTTTTTACTTATTTATTACTAACCAATGCTGCCCAAATGGTTTGAGGAACCCGAACAAAGACAAATTGTACTCTTACAGTATGTACCTACCTGTATACAATGCATAACAATAAAGACCTAATAAAAAGCAAATATTTTGCACACATAGAAAGGCAGCAGGTGCGTAGGAGAAGACCAAACGAGGGCCCAAACGTATCGAAAGAAAAAAAACCTCCCACACAATGTCCTCAAATGTCCTTTTTTTTGGACCGAAACATTGCTATATTCCCATTAAATATTTTTCTTGCATTTGAGGACAGTGTGTGGGAGTTTTCTTTCATTAACAAGACCCCCTTGTGACATTGTAAAATCATGATTTTCGATTACTAAAGCTTAACTGTGCTGCCTTACAACAGAGAGCAACAGGACCGACCTATGAAATGACTGATGACGGCAAACACATTCATTTTCGAAGATCCAAGCAAGCCCACCTCCACCAGCGACCACACCATCACATGGACATACATACATGCAAGTTCTTCTGAGCATAATGTATCACTCTCCCCAACCAACAACCCCATTAACCCATTCAGACCAGAAACGCATCTGTGTCATTTTAGATTTTTTTTGCGATAGCCTATAACCATTACTTTATACTTTGGCTATTAAAAGATAGCAGATAAACAAGCTCATAGTGCGGCACCGAGTGCCGCACTATGAGCTTGTAGATCTGCCGTTTTATTTTCTTCTTTTTTGGATCGTGAAAATGTGTGCAAACGTTTTTAACTCAAATCTTTGCTCCTGGAACAAAACATTCTCATGTCAAGGACCCCCAAAATGATATGTATTTGGCCGCAGACATATGTATGTATGTATGTATGTATGTATGTATGTATGTATGTATGTATGTATGTATGTATGTATAGTACTTAGTTGTTGTACATTATGAGTAGAGGGAGCTTTAATCACTCACCTCATCACCAGCTGCCAGGGAAGGCAGGAGACATTTATATTTCTCCTTCTCTGCTGTTGTCATAATGACGAAGTCATCTTCATTGTAAAGTGGACCAGAAGCTGGCTGAAACACAAAGGCCGGGGTTAGTTAGGTACGTAAAGTGGACCAGAAGCTGGCTGAAACACAAAGGCCGGGGTTAGTTAGGTACGTAAAGTGGACCAGAAGCTGGCTGAAACACAAAGGCCTGGGTTAGTTAGGCTAGACAGTGACACTCACTGCTAGCCAGGAAGTTAATTCTCCAGGCCTGGAAATCAGAGAAACCCCCGACAATCAATATGTGGCTGAAGGAGCTGGGAGGAGTGTTGCACCTGGAGAGGATAAGGTTCACCCTTTCTAATAGGGAACCCCTATATCAGAAGATATGGGCTCCTATACTTGGGCTGCTTGACGAGTTGAACTGAATGAATATAATGTTGTGTTGCCCCCCTGGGTAGTACCTGTTGTATGCCTTTTTATCATTTAGATTGTGATGCTGTTCGTTTTGCCCTCTGGGTGTGTACCTTCATCAGCCTACTATTGTTTGTATGTCGTTTTATTTAGTTAAGTTGTCTATGTAATTGTTCTGTTATGTATGCTTTTGTTTCGTTTCATGTTGTTTGTATTTATTTTTTCTTGTGTTTTGTATTTCTTTTGTATTTCTTTTATCTGTGCAAATCCTGTTTTAAATTTTTGAAAAATGCCTGTGTGAGAGGAAAAAACTACAATAAACAGATACAAAAAAAAAAAGACAGTGACACTCAAATCATAATCATTTACTCGCCAAAACGATGAATGTGAACCTAGCCTTGGATCAAGACTATCATTATGTATTTGATCGATTTTGACGTTTGCACATCTATACAAAAGTAAAAGTCAGACTCAATAAAATTCATCTATGATAGTCTTTTTCTTTCTTTTTTTAAAGATTTTTTGGGGGCTTTTTATGCCTTTATCTAGAGAGGGATAGTGAAAGTAGGCTGACAGGAAATGGGGAGACAGATGGGGGGGGTGACACGCAGCAAAGGTCGTCGGGAACGGGTGTCGAACCCGCGACACGCTGTCAGGCTGTCATTGCAGCCTAGGGTGCCTGGACCGTCACGCTACGGCCCAGTTGCACCACCTCACACTAAGTTCAAACTTAGCCTAGTTATAGCTTAAATGGCGCTTAAAAAGCCATTTAACCCATTTAGCCGGGAAAGTATCTGTGTAATTTTTTGATTTCTTTGGCTATTCAAAAATAGCAGATATACAAGCTCATAGCGCGGCACCGAGTGCCGCACTATGAGCTTGTAGATCTGCTATTTTTTGTTTATTATGTGAAAATTTGTGCAAATCTTTAAATATATATATATATATTTTTGAAATATATATTCAAAGATTTGCACTCACTTTGACAGAGATACTTTCCCGGATTGAATGTGTTTAAGCTATAACTAGGCTAAGTTTGAACTTAAGGCGGCTTTCCATATACATGGACTTACCTAGCCCCACCCCACACCGCCCACCACAGCGACGGTTTCCACTACAATGAAGTGGGTAGAGTGGTGTGTAAGTGGTACTAAACTGGTGCCTAAAAAGTACCCAGTCTTGGGTAGGTCTGAGCTGGGCTAAGCGGGGCTAAAGCTGTGATAAAGCTGATTGGTCGGCTCACAGCTGTGTCTGTCCACTCAGGTCTCTGTAAAATGTAAACACTACGGTAGCAGTGTTGCCATGTCCACTTATTATAAGCGACATTGGGCTTATTTTTCTGTAAAGTTGCTTGTAAATATTGGTAGTACTTTTACTCCACTACAATTATCTGAAAACGTATTAGTTACTAGTTACTAGTTACTTTTCAGATATAAATGATTACATTATAAAACATACATTAACCACTTAAGCCCTATTTTATACCTAGGCTATTTGAAAATAGCCGATCTACAAGCTCACAACGCATCGCATCATTGTAGATCTGCTATTTTCAAACATTTTAGTACTTACTTTTGGTACCTTAAGTACATTTTGATACCAATAGTTTTTGTACTTTTACTCAAGTAATTCCAGACTTTCACTTGTAGAGTGCTTCTACATTGCAGTATTGATACTTTTACTTAAGTAAAACATTTGAGTACTTTTTCCACCACTGCTTGTTTCTAAAATGTAGTTGATTATTTGGGGCTTGTTTCCATATGTTGTTGAAACCAGTGGTTCTTAAACATTTTCATGTCAAGGACCCCCAAATGAATATGTATTTGTCAACATTATATATGTATAGATATTTTTTAAATAGCAGATGCACAAACTCACAATGCGTCGCATCGCTACGCGTTGTGAGTTTGTAGATCTGCTATTTTCAAATAGCCGTAGATAGTCGCTTCTTTTGGGATTGTTTTCATAGACCTAATTGCTTATTTTTTTCTGCTAAACCTGGCAACAATGAATGTGCGACGATACACGCTAATAATGTTTTTTTATATAAGTGATGGCAACGTGTTTAGACACCACACAGGTCTTCCCAACAATAGCGAAGATTAAAGTCAGGGTGAACATGGCCAAATAATAACTTAAGAGCCAAACTAGCTCTGAGGAAGCACGCTAGCATTTAGGCTAACCCTGTAGCCTGAGGCTAAGTTGGTGTGTTAAAGAAAGGGGCGTTGATTTCCTTCGGGAGGGGAGGGGATGGTGGGGATTTTGCGAGTGGGGACTTTTGTGCAATGGAAACGCAAGACATTTTGAAGCGGTGCGGTGCGGTTCTGGACTGTACTGGACAGTGTCGTGCTTAAGCTGTGATGGAAAAGCGGCTTTAGTGTGAGGTGGTGCAACTGGCCCCTGGCCATCTATGATAAGTCTCGATCCAAGACTAGCATGAACTTTGATTTACAGTCCGTCTTACGACGATGTCACACGATCTACAAGTCAAGAACATCTGCTCTTTGTGAGCAGTGGTGGAAGAAGTACTCAAGATATTTAACTTAAGTAAAAAGTAGCAATACCACAATATAAAAATACTTTGTAAAGTTAAAAGGCCTGTGTTAAAAATGTTACTTGAGTAAAAGGACAAAAATATTGGAATCAAAATATACTTAAAAGTACCAAAAGTAAAAGTACTAAAATGTTTGAAAATAGCAGCTCACAAGATCGGCTATTTTCAAATAGCCTATGTATAACATAGGTCTAAAGTGGTTAAAGCATGTTTTATACCATGCTAATTTATATCTGCAAAGTAACAAAAGTTTTCAAATAATAGTGGAGTAAAAGTATAACATTTGCCTCTGAGGTGTATTAGTGTATTAAGTAAAAGTACTGAAAATTGGAAATACTCCAGTAAAGCAAAGAAAATACCTCAAAATGTTACTCAAGTACAGCACTTGAGTAACTGTACTTAGTTACTTTACACCACTGTCTACAAGTCAATAATTGATTGATTGAATACTTACAACAGTTTGCAGAGACAAGCACAGGAAAGTACAGTTCAATAAGGTCAGCTAATAGGATTTAAAACCCAAGAAAGCCTATAATGGCTTGTTTCCATTGGGGTCCTTTTTTACTCAATTCATAGAACATTGGTTCTCAAAGTGGGGTCCGGGGACCCCCAGGGGTCCTTGAGGGAGTTCAAGGGGGGTCCCCAGCAAAATGTGTGAAAATAGCATCACAATAGTTTTAGCCTTTTATACTTTTGGCTATTAAAAAATAGCAGATATTCATCTATGAGCTTGTAGATCTGCTATTTTTGAAAAATCTTTATTTTTTGATTCATTTTTTGATTCAAAGATCTGTGCAAATCTTTGAATATATTTCTTTTAAAGCGAACATTTTAACACAAATCTTTGCTTCTGCATGGGGGGTCCCTGGCACAACATATTTTCAGATGGGGGTCCCCGGCCAAATATATATCAATTTGGGGGGTCCCTGGCATGAAAAAGTTTGAGAAGCACTGTCATAGAAGATCTGCTCTCTCTCTTTATAGTGAGACATACATTACATACCAACGTGACTTCAGCTCCTGGCCAGTGGATCTTGAAGGGGATCTCATCAGAGTAAGACGGGTACCCCGACGATCCTCCTCTGTTGGCTGACACACTGCTGCACACCTCCAGCAGAAACCCGCCGAGGAACACTACCAACAGCCCGTCCATGGTCGGCCCTCCCTCCCTGGCGGAGAGTACCGACACTCCGTCCTATTATCCTGTTCTCCACATGTATACCTTTAGTACAAACAAAAAAAAGAGCCTACAATCAATTGCACTTTGTGTGGGAATCTCTATGCATTGATTCCACACTGATCGAAGCTTCCTCAGATTCAGAGGTAACAGTAATATTGGATGTCAACAGGGAAACGGGAAGTGAGTCGTCAGCCTGCCACGTCGATTTCCTGTCGTGTGCCGGTAAACAACGCCCCCTAGCCGTGGATGTATTGAATAGCAACATTAAAAAAAAAATCCAAATTCAAGCCATTCGTTCTGTTCTTCAGTGGTGGAAAAAGTACTCACGTTTCTTACTTAAGTAAAAGTATCAATACTGCAATGTAGAAATACTCTGTTACAAGTAAAAGTTTGGAATTAAAAATGTACTTGAGTGAAAGTACAAAAGTAGTGGCATCAAAATGTAGGCCTACTTATAAGTAAAGTAGAGTCATTCTGCAGAATATGTCCCATTTCACAAGTTTGCAAATGTATGCAGTGTATAAAAATCTTGAAAATGGCAGATCTACGATCTACAAGCTCACAATGCGTCGCATTGCGACGCATTGTGAGCTTGTAGATCTGCTATTTTCAAATGGCTGGAATGTATAGGGCTGGAAGAGATGGGCGAAAATACATTGAAAAGTATTTTGATACAAAATAAAAATACTGGGTCAAACAATTTATCAAAATACAAAATATAAATACAGGTCAATACAAATATTAAATCAATTGCCTGTCAGAATTTCTAAGAATAAATTGACCATACAAGCAGAGTGTTTTTGATGGTGTTTGGCTTTGGAGCACGCAGCCTAAATGTTTACCACTGTGTGTGAGAGCGCATGCCAGAGTTACCGTTATCATCAAAAACTAGACAATAACTATGGCATGAGACTGAATGCACAGCTGCCTCTACATCTGTACTTCAAAGCCTGCAAAACCGCTCTGCCAGCCTAATAATAATAATAATGATTAGGAGAAATTCTAAGCAAATCAAAGTGCTATAACTGTATCAAACATCCACCACCACCAAATTACATTGAAAAAAGTGGCAATTATCTTTGAACTGCATGCTGTATATACATAGCATCACAAATAATATTAGGCTTGTCTGACCATTTATATGTTATGCAGTAATTTACAAAAGTAAACTATCTTTAATGCATAAGGAAACCAAACCTTGTGGCTGTGTTTGTCATATCCATGGACATGGTGAATAAACAAAGCTGCACTGCACAGATGCCACAACTTGAACTTTATTTAGTAGATTATTTAGTAATCAATTCACATCAAGTCAAAAGCTGAAACTGACTCCACTATGCTGTCTTCAGTGGCTTGTGGGGGTCAGGTTTGTCAAAAATAAAAATAAAATTGGCAAGGACATATATTCCAGAAACACATAGGGCCTTGCCCTAAATGTGTAGCCTACTAGTGGACAAACATATGTATTTCCGTACTCATTAAATCAGTGTCCTACCTATTCTGGAAAAAAAAAAAACCTGGACACTGGAATTTCAATTACTGGGTATTATGAGAAACGGACTCCCGGTTATCTCTGGGGAATTGTCCACGAGGATTCATTTAGTTGATGCAACTTGGAGGTCTGATGTGAACTCTGTCTGTCTCAACTCAAGGCCCGCCCTACTCTGCCTCTCATTTGTGGTTCAATTTGACGGTAAGCCAATCAGAGGCGGAGTAAAAGTGACATCACACATTGTGTGTGTGTGTGTGTGTGTGTGTGTGTGTGTGTGTGTGTGTGTGTGTGTGTGTGTGTGTGTGTGTGTGTGTGTGTGTGTGTGTGTGTGTGTGTTTGTTTGTTTGTTTGTTTGTTTGTTTGTTTGTTTTTCTCCTACAGTTTAAACCTTTGTAAATGTTTAAAACGTGTCAATTTGTGGGAAAAAAAAGAAAAGTATTTTATGTATTTCAAATACAGAAAATACTACATTTGAAAGTATTTCATTTTTTCCATCCCAGCCAAATACAAATTACAAAATACAAAAAAGTATTTCAAATACGTATTTCAAATACATGTATTTCAAATACTGCCCATAAAATAAAATAAAGTATTTTATGTATTTCAAATACTATTTGAAAACTATTTGAAAGTATTTTGATACAAATTACATTTAATTTTTTCCATCCCAGCCAAATACAAATTACAAAATACAAAAAAGTATTTCAAATACGTATTTCAAATACATGTATTTCAAATACTGCCCATCTCAAGTACTTAACTCAAGTACACATTTGGCAGAGCAACTTTCACTTGTAGTTGAGTAATATTTGACCAGGAGTATCTATACATTGACTCAAGTACTGGAGTTGAGAGCCGTGGTATGCAGCCATGACTATGGATTGATCATTACATAACAGGAAATCACACCTCATGTGTTTCTTCATTACAGGAAACACTACCATTCCTCTTTGCTTTGCATACCTGTTTTTCAATTAGTTAGTATAATTAGTTGAACAAACTCTTGTTTTATTGGATCTTGTTTATTCGATGTTTATTCGACACCTATTTGTTTTAGCTCTTGCTCATTTGATTTTCCTATTTGTCTCATCTGTTTAAGAAAGTAGGTTGCTGATATATTGCACTTTTACCTCAGCGCTAGGTATATTCTTAGTTGCTTGTTTTAGAAGAGAATGCACTTAAGACTTCTGGTGATTATTAGTTTCCTTCCCTACCTATGTTGAATGCACTTATTGTAAGTTGCTTTGGATAAAAGCGTCTGCTAAATGACTGTAATGTAATGTAAATTTCCATTTAAGTGGAGTATTTCTGGTAAATGGGCATGTTAAGGTTTCTTCCTCTTTTACTTTCCTCCACTATGGGATCCCACCATGTTTTTCTTTGTGACATGTCAGTTGAGCTGTGGAGCTTGTTAATGTGTCTAAGGACCCTAGACACATTATGATAATTGAGACAAGATAAGAGATCAAATGACTCTATCGGAGCTTTTCTCTGAGAATTTACAACACATATTGTTCTGGGTGGATTCATTTAAAAATGCCTCCAAGCTAAACTGATATGTCAAGACGAATACAAGAACACTTGCCCCAAAACACGCTCGCCCCGGGTCAAATCCGGGGACCTCAGGGCGGTCGCCACCAGATAGGCCTATTCCTAAATGTAACCTCAGTAAAACTATGCCTAAACCTAACCTTATACCTAAATGTAAACTCAGTAAAACTATGCCTAAACCTAACCTTATACCTAAATGCAACCTCAGTAAAACTATGCCTAAACCTAACCTTATACCTAAATGTAACCTCAGTAAAACTATGCCTAAACCTAACCTTATACCTAAATGTAACCTCAGTAAAACTATGCCTAAACCTAACCGTATACCTAAATGTAACCTCAGTAAAACTATAACTAAACCTAACCTTATACCTAAATGCAACCTCAGTCAAACTAGTCTATGCCTAAACCTAACCTTATACCTAAATGTAACCTCAGTAAAACTATGCCTAAACCTAACCTTATACCTAAATGTAACCTCAGTAAAAAATACACCTAAATCTAACCTTATTCCTAAACTTAACCTCAGTAAAAAATACACCTAAACCTAACCTTATTCCTAAACTTAACCTCAGTAAAAATATGCCTAACACATGTGAGTGAGTGAGAGAGTGAATGAGTGAGGCTGGCTAAATGGGGATGTTGATGTAGTTTTCCTTGTTATAGCCTATATGATAAGAATAAGATAAGAATCCTGATAAGAATGAAATGATTGATATTATTTGATTTGGATAACAATTAATATACCTGATGACAGTCAGTGAAGTGAAACAGGCTAAATGAGGAGTTGATACAGTTCTTCACAGTAGTTAGGGAATTTTAGCAAAATATTTGGACCATCTGTGAAAAAATGTACTACCAATAGCTTTCTTCACCAATGTGTTCTTGTAGGTGTCTAGAATCACCTCTGAATTTATTTAAACCCAAATCCTCGTGGAAAATCCTGGAGAGCCAATCAAAGTTAAGGAGCCCAGAGGGCTTGGGTGAAAAATATGAAAAGAAATAAAAGTCTTGTGAGGTGTCTAACTAGGGGTTTTCAGGGGTGCTGAATCCATTCCAACCATTATCTTTGAGTAAAAATGTCTCCCTGGCCATCTAATATTGGTATATTGGTTATTGTTAGTGTATAATCAGTGTATATGCCTAAACCTAACCTTATACCTAAATGTAAACTCAGTAAAACTATGCCTAAACCTAACCTTATACCTAAATGCAACCTCAGTAAAACTATGCCTAAACCTAACCTTATACCTAAATGTAACCTCAGTAAAACTATGCCTAAACCTAACCTTATACCTAAATGTAACCTCAGTAAAACTATGCCTAAACCTAACCGTATACCTAAATGTAACCTCAGTAAAACTATAACTAAACCTAACCTTATACCTAAATGCAACCTCAGTCAAACTAGTCTATGCCTAAACCTAACCTTATACCTAAATGTAACCTCAGTAAAACTATGCCTAAACCTAACCTTATACCTAAATGTAACCTCAGTAAAAAATACACCTAAATCTAACCTTATTCCTAAACTTAACCTCAGTAAAAAATACACCTAAACCTAACCTTATTCCTAAACTTAACCTCAGTAAAAATATGCCTAACACATGTGAGTGAGTGAGAGAGTGAATGAGTGAGGCTGGCTAAATGGGGATGTTGATGTAGTTTTCCTTGTTATAGCCTATATGATAAGAATAAGATAAGAATCCTGATAAGAATGAAATGATTGATATTATTTGATTTGGATAACAATTAATATACCTGATGACAGTCAGTGAAGTGAAACAGGCTAAATGAGGAGTTGATACAGTTCTTCACAGTAGTTAGGGAATTTTAGCAAAATATTTGGACCATCTGTGAAAAAATGTACTACCAATAGCTTTCTTCACCAATGTGTTCTTGTAGGTGTCTAGAATCACCTCTGAATTTATTTAAACCCAAATCCTCGTGGAAAATCCTGGAGAGCCAATCAAAGTTAAGGAGCCCAGAGGGCTTGGGTGAAAAATATGAAAAGAAATAAAAGTCTTGTGAGGTGTCTAACTAGGGGTTTTCAGGGGTGCTGAATCCATTCCAACCATTATCTTTGAGTAAAAATGTCTCCCTGGCCATCTAATATTGGTATATTGGTTATTGTTAGTGTATAATCAGTGTATAATCAATGGTAGGGGATTGGGGTGTTGTTGAATTGATTCTATTCTGAAAAATAAAATAAGAAAATATTGCTAAACACTTGATAAGAGTGTACACCTACTGTGCACATGCTCAGTGGGATACACTGTCTGCATGTGGGGAAGGAGCGGGAGTGTTGCATCCTGGCAAATATGTCTGGACGATTTTAAGGTACGGTAGTTTATCTACTTTTTGGCGTTTATTTTCCTCTGCTGGCAAAACTTTTGATTACTGTGAATTTAGATGTCAATTTTCTCTAGCCTATTGCTTACATTGAACAATCATTAGTTAAACAATCATGACACTTGTCTTTTAGTAGACAACATGGAAGAGGATTCTGTAGCTTGTGGCTTAAGGTGCTTCATCTGTGGTGGTCCTGAGACTGAGATTCAAAAGCTCTCAAAAGTCACCCAAAAAGGCTATGCACAGATGTTGTCTTATTCTGAGAGTGTGGATGATGCAGCATTAATCAGAAGACTACATGAGGACTGGAAAAACTGAGATGACCCCAAACTAAGATACCATTTGGAATGCAAAACCGAGCTATACAGTCGTGCAAGAGGTATATCCACTGGAAATCGTACGTTTTTTTCAATGTGATGAAAGTTGCCACTTGCAGATTTCAATCCTATTCTATGTTGTGAGTGACATCATAATTTAATAAAAACTTTAAACATAATCTATTCTTTAGAGCAAGATGAGCAAGACCAACGGCCAGACAGGAAGAAAAGACGCAGGGCATTGTCTGGGTCAAGTGCTAGCTGGCACACTTGATCTACCATAATACTTGCATCCTTTGCAATGAAGGTATCAATGCTGGCACATTGAAAAGAAACCCTGGTAAGTCTTTTGTATGTAAGATTCAAATGAATTTTGATAATTGTTTTTCTTGCTCCTCATTGTAGGCTTCCACTCAAAGTAGAATACTTTAATCATGCACATACTGTATGTGGCTACCTTTTATCCAGACAGATCTCGGCAGTTGTATCGTGCACCTGATAATGTATACCAGGACCAACTGAAAGGAGTTTGATGCAGAGAGCAAAGCGACGAGGTGATGACTGGGGACGTGAAGTTGCTGGTCGCCTGGTGGCAGAAGAGGCAGTATATCATATTCGATGCAGAAGAGACTTTGAGAACCCTGTTACAAAGTCTGAGGTAACATTATATGGATACACAATACAGCTGTACAATACAACTCACATTTCTTATCCTGAGGGAAGAAATATAATTCTTAATAGTGAAACTTTTGATTTCAAAATAATTTATTCTGCAAGATTGATATGGGTCCAGGAATGAGGGGGACTAATAAAGGATAAGAAATGTGAGTTGTATTGTACAGCTGTATTGCGTATCCATATAATGTTACCTTAGACTTTGTAACAGGGTTCTCAAAGTCTCTTCTTCATCGAATATGATATACTGCCTCTTCTGCCACCAGGCGACCAGCAACTTCACGTCCCCAGTCATCACCTCGTCGCTTTGCTTTCTGCATCAAACTCCTTTTCAGTTGGTCCTGGTAGACATTATCAGGTGCACGATACAACTGCCGAGCTCTGTCTGGATAAAAGGTAGCCACATACAGTATGTGCATGATTAAAGTATTCTACTTTGAGTGGAAGCCTACAATGAGGAGCAAGAAAAACAATTATCAAAATTCATTTGAATCTTACATACAAAAGACTTACCAGGGTTTCTTTTCAATGTGCCAGCATTGATACCTTCATTGCAAAGGATGCAAGTATTATGGTAGATCAAGTGTGCCAGCTAGCACTTGAACTACTTGACCCAGACAATGCCCTGCGTCTTTTCTTCCTGTCTGGCCGTTGGTCTTGCTCATCTTGCTCTAAAGAATAGATTATGTTTAAAGTTTTTATTAAATTATGATGTCACTCACAACATAGAATAGGATTGAAATCTGCAAGTGGCAACTTTCATCACATTGAAAAAAACGTACGATTTCCAGTGGATATACCTCTTGCACGACTGTATAGCTCGGTTTTGCATTCCAAATGGTATCTTAGTTTGGGGTCATCTCAGTTTTTCCAGTCCTCATGTAGTCTTCTGATTAATGCTGCATCATCCACACTCTCAGAATAAGACAACATCTGTGCATAGCCTTTTTGGGTGACTTTTGAGAGCTTTTGAATCTCAGTCTCAGGACCACCACAGATGAAGCACCTTAAGCCACAAGCTACAGAATCCTCTTCCATGTTGTCTACTAAAAGACAAGTGTCATGATTGTTTAACTAATGATTGTTCAATGTAAGCAATAGGCTAGAGAAAATTGACATCTAAATTCACAGTAATCAAAAGTTTTGCCAGCAGAGGAAAATAAACGCCAAAAAGTAGATAAACTACCGTACCTTAAAATCGTCCAGACATATTTGCCAGGATGCAACACTCCCGCTCCTTCCCCACATGCAGACAGTGTATCCCACTGAGCATGTGCACAGTAGGTGTACACTCTTATCAAGTGTTTAGCAATATTTTCTTATTTTATTTTTCAGAATAGAATCAATTCAACAACACCCCAATCCCCTACCATTGATTATACACTGATTATACACTAACAATAACCAATATACCAATATTAGATGGCCAGGGAGACATTTTTACTCAAAAATAATGGTTGGAATGGATTCAGCACCCCTGAAAACCCCTAGTTAGACACCTCACAAGACTTTTATTTCTTTTCATATTTTTCACCCAAGCCCTCTGGGCTCCTTAACTTTGATTGGCTCTCCAGGATTTTCCACAAGGATTTGGGTTTAAATAAATTCAGAGGTGATTCTAGACACCTATAAGAACACATTGGTGAAGAAAGCTATTGGTAGTAAATTTTTTCACAGATGGTCCAAATATTTTGCTAAAATTCCCTAACTACAGCGAGTCTTTCAGTGTATAGCTTTGTTTGAAAGTTTACATTTGAATGTCCAACATGTTTACATCTTTTCTAAGTTATCGTTCTAGTTTCTCGGGTGAGACCCAACATGATGAGAAAACGCTGTCCAAAGATAATGGTATAGTCATTTAAAGTAGGTGGCAATCTCAGGCTTAAAGGGCAAGACCACTTTGGTAGAGGTTTGCGTTGTGTATTTACCTTGCCATGATGTAACTCCAAAGGTGGACAAGAAATTAAAAATAATTGCTCCATTGATTAGAAATTGATCATTCAAAATATGCTCCTCATTGACTTACAATGTACGGTGAAACAGCTCTCAAAGTCATTCTTTTAGCACATAAACAAATGCAAACAAAGTTGATTCAGACAATATAGAACATCACCAAACCCAGTACTGTTTTTTTTTTATATAAAAATGTTAACTTCCTGTTGATTTCTCTATTTTTATTAAGAAGAAAACCCGGACTGGATTCGCGGATCCGGATCCGGATCCGGATCCGGATCCTCAAATAGTAAAATCAGCAGGAAGTTAACATTTGTATTAAAAAAATAGTTGGTGATGTTCTATATTGTCTGAATCAGCTTTGTTCGTGTTCGTTTACGTGCTAAAAGAGTGACTTTGAGAGCTGTTTTAACTTACAATGTAAGTCATTATTATTTGGGTTGTGTTCTTGACAAATACCTGACAGGTGAAAGCATGGCTACAAAGGTGGTCAAAAGAGTAAACCAGAGAACCAAATTTATGGGCAGAGTTTCCTCTTTTGTCAACCCTCAGGCCCCTCTCTGGGGCCCTGATTCAACCACTTTTTGACTATGCTTGCACCTGATGGTACTCCAACACCTCAGTGTCACTGAAGACTAAGCTTCAAACCTCCCAAAACAAACTGATTCGGCTACTCCTCGGATTGGGGCCCATGACCCACCTTTCTCCCACCCATTTTGCCAGCCTAGGCTGGCTCAGGGTGGAAGACAGGGTTAAACAACAAAAAATGGGACTGGCCTTCAAAATTGTAAATGCAAATTTGCCCGATATGCCCCCTATTCCCGCATATCTGAGTAAATACCTCCAAAAGGTTAGCGACACCCACAGTCACAATACCAGAGGGAACGTTAACAACAATTTGGTACCACCCACCCATAAAACAAACATGGGCAAATTCTCCTTCTACAGCACTGCCACCCAGGATTGGAATAGTCTCTAACTCCATCCCTCAAAAAATGCAATTCGCTGGGCTCATTTAAAAGAGCCTTAAAAAAAATCACCTTTCAGGAGGCCAAAGGATGAGGTAGTACCATTTTCCCGTTAGACAGCAGACCCCCCCCCCCCCCCCTGTTCTTGTACATATTTTTTTCCCCTCTTTTTTTTTTTTTTTGTTGTACATAGTGTTATTTTTTTTGCTGTTTATTTTTGTAATGATATTTGAACTGTGGTGCCACTATATATGCCTATGAATTGAATACCAAGGCCCTCATTGGAAACAAGTCCGCAAGGATTTTTATGAACGGACCTAGACAAAGTATTTTAAATGTAACTGTGCTGTTTTCATTTTTTTGCCTAATAAAATATTCAATCAATCAATCAATCAATGAGGAGCACATTTTTAATTATCAATTTCTAATCAATGGAGCAATTATTTTTGATTTCTTGTCCACCTTTGGAGTTACATCATGGCAAGGTAACTACACAACCCAAACCTCTACCAAAGTGGTCTTACCCTTTAAAGGAGGAGTTAACCCAAAAAATGACTTATTTTCAATCAATTACACACCCCATGAAGCCTTGATTTCATGGATTTATTTTTGAACTACTCCTTTAAGTCAGAAAATCAAGTGAAGAAAAGACGATTTTGCTCCTTTCACAGAAATAAGCTGTCTGTGCAAAATAGGTTTTATTTGATTTATTAGAAAGTATAAACCATACAAAAGGACAAGCATACAGGTTAAAACAATATAGTCCAGGACTTATTTCCATTTAAAAACATGACAAATACAACTAAGTATGTTTAAAAATATATATAATAATAATCATAACTAGAAAAAGAACTCCCTACATCAAAGGACCTTTTCCATCAGCCATGAATTTGTCAACTGTTAAAAAGTTCTCGCTGTTCCACTGGGTGGCACCAATGTAAGTAAAAGTTCCCTTACCTAGCAGAGTCTTGAATTTATTCAGGCACACATTTGAATGAATCTTTGCTGTTGATATTTTACGTTGCTCTGGTGGATCTGCTGCAGTTCTATTGCCTCTTAATGTATCACAGTACATAAAAGCTGAGGAGCAAGTCCCTTTAAACATGTATAGACATTTACATATTAATTAAAATCAATATAAACTTCAATTTGTGTATTTATTTAAATTATGAGTGTAGGTGAAATATTTAAGGTCTATATTGTGATAGTAGGCCTAATCATCGCTACAGAGTGTTTGTTCAGTAACAGGGGTCTCCATGTCTCTCCAGCTCTTTAATAAACAGACAATACATTTTCAGGAGCATGGCCAATTTTATCCATACAGGAGAGAGAACCCCAGAAAGATGTGTCCCAGTTCCAATTTTGTCTGCTAATTTCATTGTTTCATGCCTTCCAATTTCACTTGTTTGTCCCGTATCCTGTATGAGTTATCTCTCCTGATTGGATAAAATTGGTATACCAAGATGAAAAGGTAATTTAGTTTTCTAAAGAGCTGGAGAGGAATATAGAGCTATTTAGCACTTATTTTAACAAAACAATATCAATTACACCACTTTTTTTTAAAAATAATTTCACATTGCATATTTACAATACAATTAGGCCCAACATTGTATTTATTTCTTGATAAACCTAGTAAATGTCAGAAGAACTGAATAAAGATTTTCATAAGAAACAAGTGATGTGTGTCACACTATTTTATCAAAGCAATACTATGCAAGAAAAATGCTGCTCTTTTCCTCTACTCTGCCAGAAGAAAATGGGCCCATCTTAATTATATATTTTTTTATCTGCAGTAGGCTAGATCAGATTGGTACATATTTTCTAATCAGTGTCAGAAGATGTACTTGTTCAGTACATTGTACTTGTTCAGTGAAACGTTTAAAACCTTGACTGAGGTGATGGACAGTTATGTGATGGATGTGACATGAACTCCTTATGGCCAATTTATGCTTTGAGCAACAAGCGTCGAACGAACGACGTGTCACGATACGAAAGTACCGTCGACAAAGAATGTGTCGTGGACGACCTCCACCAACAGTGTTGAGCATACCTAAAAAAAGACCTAGCGCAACGTATCCTTCAACACATGACGCTCCGAGCATAAATTGTCCTTTAGAGATCCACCTCATACACAGGTGGTCTCCTGTCTCTTCCTGCCGCTTCAGCACCTCCTTGTTGATCCACCTCCTCATACAGGTGATATTCTGTCTCTTCACTGGGTCCAGCTTCAGCACCTCCTTGTTGATCTATCTCTTCATACTGGTGGTATTCTGTCTCTTCACTGGGTCCAGCTTCAGCATCAGAACGAGCAACATTATAATTCTCCCGTCCTACATTATAGTAAACCACATCAATGTTCTGCGCTCCTGCACAACGCCTTCTGATGACCTGGAGAAACACAACAGCGACCAGCTTGAATTAACTGGCTCAAACGTGGCTCTTTTAAATAAAAAAAAGTCCGACTGCTTTACGTATTTACAGTGCAGTCTCATGTTGAATAAAGAACGCAAGTTATGGCTATAACTATGGATCTATGAGACCGAACGATGACCGTCACTACGGTCATAACAATGAATGATGCCCTCATCTTCTACCTATTATCGAGACTAATACCAACATAGTCATGCCCACATGACCCGAGGAGGCGGTCTCACATTTAACCATGCCCGGTGAGAGCGGCTCCGCCTCCAGCCTCGAACGCCTCAACGTTCCGAGCGACAGGAGATAGTGACGGTCATCGTTCGGTCTCATAGATCCATAGTTATAGCCATAACTTGCGATCTATTTCGACCTCACTCTGACCGTCACTACGGTCATAACAATGGATGACTAATACCAACCGGGTCGCGAGGAACAGGGGACCCAGCCCCATCACCATCCCGGTGGGCAGCTGCAAGCAACACTGTGGAACCCATAGACACCTGGGATGCCACGTTCAGCCTGTAGAACCTTGCAAACGTGCAAGGCACAGTCCATGAAGCTGCTGCACAAATTTCTGCCATAGACACGCCCTTCAGCGCAGCCCAGGAAGTGGCCACCGTCCTTGTGGAGTGAGCCACCACATTCCCAGGGATCGGCTGGCCTAGATCGACATAAGCCGCAGAGATCGTGTCCACGAGCCAATGTGACAGCCGTTGCTTGGACAAGGGGAGCCCCAACCTCTTGCCACCATAGCAGACGAACAGCTGCGTGCCTGTGCCCCGTAGGGCCCGTGTGCGGTCAACATAAGAGCGTAGCGCTCGAACTGGACACAGCGTGGAAAGGTCCTCCGTACCGTCCTGGAGATCCAGAGCAGAGTGAAATGCCGCTATCTCCAGTATATATATATATATATCCAGCACTACGGGAGATCCCATGCTGGAGTTCTCTTGGAGGATGCAACCTCAGGGCCCCCCTCAGGAAGAGGGACACTAGACCGTGGCTTCCCCACTGTGGCTGTGCCATTATAGATTCTAGCACGTCAATATGATATTGCTGCTAGTATGTACACTCTTAGAGTAGAAGGAGATCGGCCCTTGTCTAAGAGGGACTGCAGAAGCTCCAGAAAAGTAGGCACAGAGCAACGCACTGGGTCTTCACCCTGACCCATACACCAGTTGGAAAACAGCTTCCGTCTGTTATCATACTGTAGCCTGGTGGATGTTGCTCCTGCATTCAGGATGGTATGCCTGTAATGCACAATCTATGTAATGCACTTTGGATAAAAGCGCTCTAAAAATGCACCATTTATGCCTGACTGTGTCCACACGGCTGCTGAGCAGCGGTTTGGGCCCTCCGGCAGCCAAACACACAGTCGGAGGTGTCGAGGATCGGGATGCCAGATCCGACCTCTCCTGTCGGGGAGGCGCCAGTGGCCTTTCCAGGGCAAGGAAAGGAGGTTTAAGATGTCGTCCACCCGACGATGGGGACGGACAGGCTGTCATAGTCATGGCGTTTAAGCAACATCAATGAATGTTGTGGCCCGAGATGGCTCTGGGCCACCTTTCTCCTAGTCCCAGATGGGCCCCGTGGGACGGGAGACGTGCTGCATTTCTGGATACAGAGCCCTCATGTCGGAGCTGCAGAGGCACACCTGCCGCTGCCACACACCTTGTGAACGCCCTTGGGGAGAGGGAGAGCCCGAATGGTGGCACCCTGAACTGCCAGTGGTGGCCTTGATAGGCAAGACACAAAAAACTGCCAGTGTTGACAGACAGGCAATGGGGACATGAAAGTATGCGCCCTTCAGGTCTATAGACGTGAACCACTCTCTGTGGCGACGGTTCGCAGATCATCTGCTGTGGTCAACATATGAATGGCATGACCTTCCTAACCCTTTCGAGTCCCTTCACATCCCAGACAGGATGAAAAACGCCTGTCGTTCTTTGTCACGAGGCAGTATGTAGACTAGAACACCCTGAGGTGTGACAGGGGGTCTACAGCCTTGATGCACCCCCCCTCTATGTTGGAGGGAGGCATGCACCGCAGGCCTGCAAGCTGCAGACTAATCTGCTCAGCATGGATGGTTCGCTCCAGCGCTTCCTGTGCAGCTGAACCAAATACTGCTCCTAGCTCCCCAAGGGAGACTACGGAGAGTTCTGCTAAATGCCTCAGTCAGATAGGCTGTGAAAGCCAGATTTGACGATGAGTCTGAACTAGGATGGACATCAGCTGTCCGAGTTAGAGGGACATCCGGCCAGATGCCCTCAGTCACGCATCACCAAAGGTGATGGAGTCAGCATTCACATTGCCCCTTTGCAAAGAAATTGAGAGGGCATGCATAAGGTGTGATAGGGAGTCGCCCTCATGACCAACACGTGCTCCGGCACCACCAGCCCTTGTAAGAAGGTCGTCCGTGACCCTGTACTGGGGTCGACGGCACCTAGCACCCTCCCGCATCAGGGGACGCAAATGAGGGGTGCGATGGCAGGCTCAATAGCCGGCATGCAACACAGGCCAGCTCTTGTCACGTCCTGCATGGCTGACAGGGTTTTACCATAAGCAGAGTGTCTCTCAGACAGGCCTGTAGCTCCTTTGGGTACAGGCGTGAGGAACAGCAAAGGCAGTGGAGGCCGGCCTGCGCCTGAAGCAGGCGCTCGGAGGAACTGATTCCGCCTGCTGTGGTATGGCTAGGCGTTGGTGCGCCAAGGCTATGCGCATGATGGTGCGCATGGAGCTGTCCCCCGTCTCAGCCAGTGAATTCTGAGCTGAGGAGTGGGAGCCCGGCTCTGAGGCCTGGGAGGCACCGCCTTCTGCCTCTTCCTTATAGTCATGGAAGTGTGTAGCTGAAGCTGCCAAGGAGAGCACCTCATCCTCTGGAGTCAGCTGTATCGGAGGAGTAGGCACTTCGGCGTCCTCCGATGGGGAATCGGCCGGCAGGCCGTGAGCATGGACCACCTTTGGGCCCAATCAGCAAACAGCCGATCCATCCAGTCAGAACTAGCCCAGAGCGTGAACGCTACTGGTTGCTAGACTATATTGGCCGTATGCTGGGGGGATGTAGCGCGTACACTGCCTGCACCAGCAGAGACTTTAATTCCAGCAGAATTTTGTCAACTCTCAGATAACCAGAGCGCGAACGTCACGGTTAGCTGGAACGCTGCTGTTAACTGGACTGTAGAACCTGTATGGTGGGGGGAGGGAGCGCGTACGCTACCTGTACCCCCGGCCGAGGAGGGTACAGGAGGGAAAAAATAATAATAAGCAATATGCCAAAATATATATATATATATAAATTACCTCCTCACTGCACGCGAACGTACGAGAGGGAAGAAAAAAGCAACCACCTGCTGCGAACAGCGGTCTGAGGGAAATAAACAAAGTCACGTGACACCGCTGACTTTTTATGAATGAACACTTGCAAACAGCAACGTGAAATAATACTACAACGCACGCGGACGCACGAGGGAACAGAATGAATAAGACTAACTGAATGTGAACACACAGGGAGTAAAAAAAAAAGAAATTACACCACCAACCTGGATGGAGAGTTATACAGTAATCCAAGCAGCTGCGGACAGCGCGACGGGTATAGTACTATAAAAATAAATAAATAAAGTAAGCCGAATCACGGCCGTTCCTCAAAGGCAGAACTCAAAAGTAACGTACCTGAAAGGAAACCCTGTAGGTACAAACAAACAAGTAACAACAGCGTGTTACCCTAGCTTTTAGCAACAACAAACACAGTAGGTTACTTTACAACGCTACACTGCAACCCACAGGGACGCAAGGCACCTGCACCGAAGTGTACGGGTTTCTAAGCAGCGAGCGTGAAAAACTACCAGCATAAGCAGAAGCAGTTTTATTCAATATAGGTATATTATATCTCAACGGATACTTACCTACCGTGTAGGTCTCTTCAATGAGGCGAGAGAGGCAAAGAGGCGGAGCCGCTCTCACCGGGCATGGTTAAATGTGAGACCGCCTCCTCGGGTCATGTGGGCATGACTATGTTGGTATTAGTCTCGATAATAGGTAGAAGATGAGGGCATCATTCATTGTTATGACCGTAGTGACGGTCAGAATGAGGTCGAAATAGATGTATAATTACCTTCCAGAGACGATAGAGGCCACCAGTTATCAGGATCAAAAGCAGCAGCCCTATGACTGTACATTTGAGGATGTTAGATGTCAGATGAGAAGCTGTGAGAGAAATATGTTAAATATGTGAGAACATCAAGTCAAGAACAGCTCTAAATAAAAAGTGTATATTTGCTTAACATTTCTGAATGTAACTCACTCATATTTAAGTGTGCTTGATTGAGTTTCATATTGTGACTTGAAAAGACCATAATTCATGTTACCTGTGACAGTGAGAGAGAGGACCTCACTCTTAGAGGAGAAGTGATGAGAAAAAACGTAGATGTGATAAACACAGCTGTAATTTCCCTGGTGGGTGTGGTTTGCTGCAGTAAACAGGAAGGTGGCAGATTGATTGACAGCTGTCTGTGAATGGTTTTGAGTTGTGTTGTATCCAGTGATGTTGTGTGTTGTGTTGTAACCAGTGATGTTGTGTGTTATGATGGATACAGTGAGGTTGTATGTTGTAACCAGTGGTGTTGTGTGTTGTGTTGTAACCAGTGATGTTGTGTTGTAACCAGTGAGGTTGTGTGTTGTGTTGTATACAGTGATGTTGTGTGTTGTGTTGTGTGAGTGATTGACAGCTGGCTGGGTGTAGGTGTGTGTTGTGTTGGATCCAGTGAAGGTGAGGTTGAAGAAGCCTCCTGGGTACTGTGGCTGGATGGAACAGATGATGGTGAAGCTGGAACCATTGAACACATGCAGCCCCTGCAGCTGGCCGTTAGAAACCCCGTTCATGGCGGATACAAAGGTGATAATTGGCTTAAACAGCAGATCTGTAACAAGACAGAGGTGATTGGCTGAAACAACAGATTTATAAACGCAGAGAAAGAAAAATAGATGATTTTAAAGTTAGAGAGAATTATTTGAAAGAAGTAAATCACAGAAATCCACACAAATATTAAGAATGTTATTTAGAAAGCATGTTTAGAAAGATGCTAGGTTCATTGCTTACCTGGTATCCTAGTTTTTTAGAGGCACTATATTGTTCTCTCTGCATTCAACTTATGTGAAACCTATGTGTTTACCTTGTTGTTTGTTTATTGGCCAGAGTTCATGCTTAATCTGCTTATTCTGATCTCACACTTGTAAGTTGCTCTTGATAAGAGAGTATGCTAAATGCCACAATTGTAATTGGTGGAGAAAGACAGCACCAATATTGTATCTGATTCTAAACTGAGGAAAACTATGACAAGATACAGACTCAAGTCCAGATTACATTCATCAGGTCATATCTAATAGTCAGGGGATATTAGCAGAAAGATTTCCAATCTTGGAATAAATTCCTTACCAAAAAACCTTTTTTACACAAAAAGTATACCTGGACAAGGATGGCTATGGCCGTTTTTAGCCCAAGGAGTGGTTTTGGTGCAAAACAAATGCTTGCAATGGATTCGGAATCATAAAAACACCCTAGTTTGACCCCTCACATGCTACTTAAAACAGAATTAAAATTATTTATGTTTTTGCCCTGCATGGAAATGCAGGGAAATGGTGGGTACCCCAACTTTCAGCAGCTGTAAAAAAATCTCCTAGGGAAACTGAATTTCAGTCTTTGTGAGATGTGTTACTAGACACCTTTACAAACACATTGGTGAAGATTTTTTTTGGTAAGGAATTTATTCCAAGATTGGAAATCTTTCTGCTAATATCCCCTGACTATAAAGAATCAATACAACTTTTCATTTTTCTAAAACAGATTTGAATTCAAAAGCTACAACAGGTAATACAATACAATGTACTGTATATACATACATGTAATTAAGTATCAGTGGACAACGAGGGTGTCTATCATATTTTCAGTGCGCTAGACCTCTGGGAGATGGATTTCTGAGGTTGAGTACAACATTTACCATCAGCTCCCAGTATTTACAACAACACCTACCATCATCCACCACCAGTACTTACAACATCTACCATCAGCTCCCAGTACTTTTTTTATTTTAATTTAGAGTGCTAACAATTCTAACAATGTCTGTGTTTAGACCTTCGAAGTCATCGTCTGTAAGTAGCCTAATCGTTTTACACAGATCATACTGAACTGTAGATCAATGTCTTCATTGTATTTTGGAAAGTACTGTACATTTCATCTGTTTTCAGTAACTTTGGCATGTGTGTTTTCTTTGCCTAGAGGATTTATCAGCTATTATCAGTTATTGTCTGTCATAGCATTTCATTTTTGCATCATGCTTATTGTACTGTTTTGTTTGTTGTCTCCCGCCAGGCCGAAAGGCATGGCGAGAGAGTGAGAGTGAGAGTGTGTGTCCGTGTGTGTGTGTGTGTCCGTGTGTGTGTGTGTCCTGTCCGTGTGTTAGCAGCTAATCTCTGGCACCGTTAGCCCGGTCGCTGCGAAACTGTGCACACTGCCAATTCAGAACCTCTGCCTCAAAACTTTCACATGGGCCTGTTATAGCGCCACCTGGAGGCCGATTTGTGCAAAACCCTTTTTTTTTTGCGGTGTAACCGCTCCTATAAGAGGGTTTAGGACCCATCCGTGGTGAAAGTTTTTCTTTCCGTCACGAAAATGTGTCTTTCGCTGTGACGCCATGCTGTGGAAAACACGCCCATAGGCTACAGGACGTGCCGTGATTGGCTAGCGAGACACATGATGAAATTAACTTCAAACTTCACAGACGTGCTGTGATT
Source organism: Gymnoscopelus braueri (assembly GCF_963280865.1). NCBI lineage: Eukaryota > Metazoa > Chordata > Actinopteri > Myctophiformes > Myctophidae > Gymnoscopelus > Gymnoscopelus braueri. The sequence goes on from NC_137619.1 coordinate 41,012,765, forward strand.
GGCTAGCGAGACGCATGATGAAATTAATAATAATGTAAAAAATGTAAGCACGTCACTTCGCAGGACGTGCTGTGATTGGCTACCGAGATGCATGATGAAATTAATAACTCATAAATAGCACCGCTCACTTCACACTGGGTGTGATTTTTACATTACTCCTACAGATTTGATCCAAACGTCATGCAAATCGGTACACAGTATCTCTATAGTCATGTGATCAACACGGATCTGTCCGATTTCCCATATTCCATCCTCATTGGCTAAGGTTCGCTTCCAAAAATTTGCAGGATTGGTCCGTTTTGAACAAAATGCCTCAAATCATGAACGCAGCTTGTGATTTCCATGAAATTTCACAAACACATTCCCACTAGGCCAAGGAATAAATGCCACCCTTTTCACATTGGCCTGTTATAGCACCACCAGCAGGTCTAATTTAGCAAAACACATTTTTGGATCAAAATGCCTCAAATCATAAATGCAGTGTCCGATTGCTGTGAACGACCTAAGAATAAATGGCACCCTTTTCACATTGGCTCATTATAGCACCACCAGGAGGCCACAATAACATACCTGACCTGGTGGAGACCTGCGCTCCGAGGAGCACTTTTTTTAGTTTCTTCTCAGTTTCACTCAACTTCACTCACTTATTCACTTAAGTCAATGTCCGAATAAAGGAGCATGGAAGCTACATCCTGACTCTGTCTGACTATATGAGTGGAGTTTGGCTGACTGCTTAATTGTGTACCAGCACACACAACGAGAGCAGTACAATGGATTCAAACTCACAACCACCCGAGCACGTCATTCTTGAAGTCCTTGTTTTACCTGAACAGATAACCTCCAGTCTGGCAGTGGAATTACTAGACATCTTTGTTCCACACTCCCTCAGTGAAGACTCAGACCCAACACAGGAAGATGAAATCCACCACACAGGTTCATGTGTAGGACCAGAACTCCTTTCTCTTGAAACAGCAGAGCCACAGTCCAGCTGTCTACACACCACAGATGATGACTTCAGGTTCCAGTCAGACCAACCATCCACTGGTCTCCACTCTCCCTGGTGTTTCATCTCCAGTATACCAATACACTTACTGGTTCCTCCCACCAACCGGACATCACCAGTCTCTGTACAGAGAGAAGACAGTAAACAGTGAAAAAAATAATAATCACGATGAAACAAATATCCAAACCAAAGGTTTAGCTTGTCTTTTACCTGAGCAAGTGAGTTCAACAGTCTTGTCAGGTGAGCTTATGTTTCTAGTTGAGTTTGAGGTTCCACAGTCTAGGAGAACAGCCTCATTGCCTTCACACTGGAACTCTTTGGTCCACATTGGAGTGTTCATTTCTCCATAGAGCGCCCCCTGGAGGACTGAAGGAGTCCCACAGCCAAGCTGCCTACAGACCACCTCTGCATCCTGCTGGTCAAAGTCACCTTCATACACTGAGACCCACGACTCATTAGACTTCACCTCCACTCTACCTGAACACATACTGGTCCCATTCACCAACCTTACAGACTCTGGGGGGGAGGGAGAGAGAGAGAGAGAGAGGGAGAGGGAGAGGGAGAGGGAGAGGGAGAGGGAGAGAGAGAGAGAGAGAGAGAGGGAGAGGGAGAGGGAGAGAGAGAGAGAGAGAGAGAGAGGGAGAGGGAGAGGGAGAGAGAGAGAGAGAGAGAGAGAGAGAGATGTACATTTTAAGTCATACAGTTTGGCTGATGACAAAGACATACAATATTTAAATCAAGACCAGAGATATCATGTGTTGTGGGCAAGATGAACGTTACAATGTATTTCACATTAAACATAATAGAAGGGCATAGTGCCCCATCATAACATAACATGTAGCTTCATAATAAACCAGAAGTGTTATTTAGACACACAGCAAGTAATGGCACGGATGGCTCATTTGATCAGGGCCAGTGTTTCCTGCAGTTTTTCCTGACACTGTAAATATTACTGTAGTTGAAGTAGTAGTTTGTTACCTGAACAGATCACCTCCAGTATGTACAAGGAAGTAGCAGACATCTTTCTTCCACACTCCCTCAGTGAAGACTCAGACCCAACACAGGCAGATATAATCCTCCACACAGGTTTATGTGTAAAACCAGAACTCCTTTCTGTTGAAACGGCAGAGCCACAGTCCAGCTGTCTACACACTACAGATGATGACTTCAGGTTCCAATCAGACCAACCATCCACTGGTCTCCACTCTCCCTGGTGTTTCATCTCCAGTAAACCAGTACAGTGACTGGTTCCTCCCACCAACCTGACATCATCAGACTCTGTAGAGACAAGGAAAAAAACTGTATTACTTTCATTATAAAATGATGATCCAAATTAAAAGGTATAGCTTGTCTTTTACCTGAGCAGGTTAGTCCAACAGTCTTGTCAGGTGAGCAGGTGTTTCCAGTTGAGTTTGAGGTATCACAGTCCAGGAGAGTAGACTCATTACCTTCACACTGGAACTCTTCGGTCCACATTGGAGCATTGACTTCTCCATAGAGCGCCCCCTGGAGAACTGAAGGAGCACCACAGCCAAGCTCCCTACAGACCACCTCTGCATCCCGCTGGTCAAAGTCACCTTCACACACTGAGACCCACAACTCATTAGACTTGACTTCCACTTTGCCTGAACACACACTAGTCCCATTCACCAACCTCACAGACACAGACACTGAAGCGAGAGAGAGAGAGAGAGAGAGAGAGAGAGAGAGAGAGAGAGAGAGAGAGAGAGAGAGAGAGAGAGAGAGAGAGAGAGAGAGAGATTTGATAAGATTATTTTATCAATCCACAAGAGAATATACATTATGGATGCAAATTAAATCTTAACACATCAGAGGCAAGTTTAGGACCACAATGGAAACAAGTCTTCAGGGCTTTTTGTGTCCTTTTAACATTATTGTATAACTGTACCTCTTTACTTTTTGCAAACTCTTAACACATTGTGTGCCAGATGTTTATTAAAATAGGGTACATCTAGCGCCAGCATATCTTCCATCCATTTACCCTGATATGTTGCGTGCTGAAGAAGCCCCAACGAGGACACGCATGTAAACAAAGCCTGCGTGCGAGACGGCGGAGGGTCCCGACTAACGCCTGGAACTATAATATTTGTAACGCGTTCCTCCATTGGAGAGTGATCGCCGATCGAAAACGGCTAATTTCCACCAAGTTAAAAAGAAATGGAGATATTAAGCTTTTAGTCAAGGAGTTAACATTGGAGCGTACGACCGGAGGCATTTTTGACATGGATCCATATCCGGCCTCTCCTTCTTAGAGACTCGTTGGATAGTCTCGCGTAGCCAGACAACTATTCCACAATCTCTGAATGCTATATAGAGTCTGGAACTACAACTCCCAAAATCCGAGAGAGGAAACTGGCACTTCCGTTCACGAAAATATATTTTAAAATATATTTTAAAATATATTTTAAAATATCTTTACACTTTACTTTTTAATTTCCATTTCTGCTAAGCAGCAAGCTATGTATACTTAGATGATTTGTATTTATATTAGGATACATTTGCGCGACTGTAAAGACGAAACGGAAATGGAGAGGAGGCTCCACATCCGGTTTATATTCTAATCATGATCAGAGCTTCCGAGTCCCAGACTGTATGCCGGAAACATTAGAAAATTGTGGGAGGCAACAGTCTGGTAACGCGAGACTACTCCTTGGATGATCCCAAAGTTTCGTTAAGAGCGCCCCACGTGGGAAAAAAATATAAAAAACAAAAATGGTCCAAAACGGTCCGGACCGTTTATGGCACATAACACATAGCTTCTCAAAGACGGTCTGTACCGTTTTTGGCACTCAATGTGTTAATAAAGTATTGAATCAATCAATCAGAAGTTATTTTACTGAAACCATAAACGCGTAGATAGAAAGAAAAATAACAATATACCCATTCTATGATAAATAAATAATGGAAATTTATAATCAATAAATCAAAACACACAGCATAAATAAATTAAATATAGAGGAACAAAGAAACAGCTATTCATACAGCTATCCTCAACATAATCATCATCATCATCATCAGATTTTCCCCAATAGCCAATAACTGCTAAAGACTGCTATCATTGTTACCTGAACAAATCACTGTGGGTTTGCCTGTAATCAAACCTTTCCGTGTGATATGAGAAGTCCCCATTATGACACAGTCACTCAGTGAAGACTCAGACCCAACACAGTAAGGTGTAATCCTCCATACAGGTTCATGTGTAAAACCAGAACTCCTTTCTGTTGAAACAGCAGAGCCACAGGCCAGCTGTCTACACACTACAGAGGATGACTTCAGGTTCCAATGAAATCCACCATCCACTGGTCTCCACTCTCCCTGGTGTTTAATCTCCAGTACACCAGTACAGTTACTGGTTCCTCCCACCAACCTGACATCATCAACCACTGTAAAGAGTCAAGAGAGTAAACATTACATTTTGAAGAGTAATATTACTTTTATTATAATAAAAAATGATTCCAAAGTGTAGCTTGTCTTTACCTGAGCAGGTGAGTCCAATGGTCTTGTCAGCTGAACAGGTGTTTCTAGTTGAGTTTGAGGTTCCACAGTCCAGGAGAACAGACTCATTGCCTTCACACTGGAACTCTTTGTTCCACATTGTGTGTGGACCAAAAGTGTTCACTTCCCCATATAGCGCCCCCTGGAGGACTGAAGTAGCCCCACAGCCAAGCTCCCTACAGACCACCTCTGCATCCTGCTGGTCAAAGTCACCTTCACACACTGAGACCCACGACTGATTAGACTTCACCTCCACTCTGCCTGAGCACAAACCAGTCCCATTCACCAACCTCACAGACTCTGAGTGAGAGAGAGAGAGAGAGAGAGAGAGAGAGAGAGAGAGAGAGAGAGAGAGAGAGAGAGAGAGAGAGAGAGAGAGATATGTACATTTTAAGTCATACAATTTGGCTGATGACAAAAACATACAATATTTAAATCAAGACCAGAGATATCATGTGTTTTGGGCAAGATGAACGTTACAATGTATTACACATTAAACATAATAGGGCATAGTGCCCCTAGTGCCCCATCATAACATAACATGTAGCTTCATAATAAACCAGTAGTGTTATTTAGACACACAGCAAGTAATGGCACGGATGGCTCATTTGATCAGGGCCAGTGTTTCCTGCAGTTTTGCCTGACACTGTAAATATTACTGTAGTTGAAGTAGTAGTTTGTTACCTGAACAGAGAGAGAGAGAAATTATGAAGAAGACATTTTAATTATTAGTGTCCAATCCCGTGCATTATATCATGAGAGACGAATAATTATAAATTAAAAGAATATTTTAAACAACCAAAAGTAATAATTCATTAATAAAAAATAGGGGTCGGTACTTGGCCCTCTCCTTTTCTCTCTCTACACCAAATATCTTGGCTCTGTTATCTCTGCTCACAAGCTCTCCTATCACTGTTATGCTGATGACACTCAACTGCCCCCCCCCCCCCCCCGCCCCACCACCACCCCTTTTCCCACCACCTCAAGCTCAATGCAGAAAAGACTGAGCTTTACTTCTTCCCAGGTAAGTCCTGTCCTGGCCTCTATTCCAGCTGCCAAGAGCCTGGCTGTTGTCCAGGACAGTTTGCTGTCCTTCAAGGCACACATTGCTGTGGTCACTCGCTCCTGTATGTTTACACTTTATAACGAAGGATCAGACCCTTCCTCACCCAGGAGTCTGGCCAGATCCTTATCCAGGCCTCAGTCATCCTAGGCTAAAGCTTGACTGTAACTCCCTCCATATTGACCTCCCAGCATGCTCACTGAAGCCCCTCCTTGTGATCCAGAATGTCACCTGGTCACGCCTGGTCTTCAACCAGCCACAATGTTCACGTCTATGTTAAGGTATCGATTGACCAAGATACAGTCGCCCTCATTTATCAACGCGGTGCAGCCCAAATAATGGGCGTAGAGCGAGATCACCGCACCTTTCGGCATTTATCAATATATCCTGACGTGGGCTTCATCCTACCGTACACTGAGATCTCACGTCTGGTCGAGACCAGTTGTTGACGTTGGCTGCGCCCGTTTATTCCATTCTAGACCTGCGGAGCAGCATTGTCTGACTGTCTGACAGGCATCTGGACACATAATCCACTCCTAAATGTATATCTACACACTAATAATTAATCCCTGTGAAAATATAACATTTTATAAAGTAATTTAAACAAACTGCTTTAACAGTCATTCAGTTGCATTGGCTATTTTAAAATAGCAGATCTGCAAGCTCAAAAACGGGTCGCATCGCGACGCGTTGTGAGCTTGTAGATCTGCTATTTTCAAAATATACGAGCGCTTTTGCGTCGGGACTCGGGAGTCCCGCGGTCGGGACTGCCGACGATCTTTTCATGGACAGAGGTGTACAAACTTACAGTAACTTGTCCTATGTTATGGAGTTATGTCATAGAGAGTTACGAAGTCTACAACCTGGCTGGGTTAAGGATATAAACCCGACGCTCCAATCTCTTATTAACGTGGCGGAATCACTGCCGCGGAATGACTGCCGCCCGTCCGAGTCTCACGGGGAATATCCTACATGACTGCTTGTGCACTGCTCGGTATGGGTTAAATAAATTAATATACAAACGTATTCCATTCATGGCGATGTGATTGGTATCATAATATGTCATTCATGTAGGCTACAAGCCTAAGTGACAAAGATTGTACCGCTACGGATTACATGAAAGACACAGTTGGGCGTGTGTGTGTGTGTGTGTGTGTGTGTGTGTGTGTGAGTGAGAGAGAGAGAGAGAGAGAGAGAGAGGTGAGGCGTGTGCGTGTGCGTGTGTGTGTGTGTGTGACTTGACAGGCAGCGAGGCGAGGCGATCGGGGGAAACTCTTTCTTATTGGCTTTTGATGTCTTTGGTCGTATTCTGATTCTTCTTCATGTCGTAAAATCGGGGCGTTTTGAGAATATTTAAGGGCGTGTTATTTAAATGACGCTCGTTTTCAGACGTGAGATTTATCAAAGCTCCGACCTGATGTACGCCAGGATTGGCTGTGTAGGATCCGTTGATAAATGTGACTTTGACGTTGGTGTACGCCGAATATATGGAAAAATATAAGCCGGTTTATACGCTGCGTTGATAAATGAGGGCCAGTATGTCTACTATGCAGACATAATATGTGAAACAAATACATTAGAACAAGTAACCAAGATATTATCTTGGCCACATGTTCTCAAGTTTTTGTTCTGTCGATTTGTTTTTCTCAACCTCCTATTTTATGTAATATTTTACTTGTTTCAAATGCACATAATATTTAGATGGCATGTAATTTAGACAAATACCAGGTTAATTGTTTAGCTGGTATCTTAGAATCAAGAATCAATCATATTGTATTTGTCACTAACTTATACAAGTACACGCATTGAAATGTTGTTGGGACTTACTAGTTTATTTTAGGCACTACACTGTTCCCCCTACATTTCTTTCTGCATTTGTGTGACTATTTACCTTGTTTATTGACTACAGTTCATGCTTAAACTGCTTATTCCGATCTCACACTACGAAAATTGCCCTGGATGATGTAATTGTGGACTTCACATGAAGAGGAATGGTACTTTTTAAATAGCATGTTGATGCATGTTGATGCTATCTACTTACAAAATAAGTTTAATAAATACACATTGAATACCCAAGTGGGTAATTAGATGATAGGTATCCATAATATTGTCACGTTATGGATATTCTAAAACCTATTTTAATTTCAATTTTTTACACAAGTAGTAGCATCATGTCTTTGCTTTATATTTTGTTTTTGTCTTTTCTGCTCAGTATGTACTTACATCATTTTTGTTGTCCTATTTTCTTATACTTTCTGATCTGTTTTTATTTCCATTTTTTTTAATCTGTAAATATTAGTTAATTCAAATGATATGTAATGGAAATGGTGAGGTTCTCTTATAAGTAGGGCTGGGTACCGAAATTCGGTTCCAAGTAGGAACCGAATAAGAAATAATTAAAAATGTTGGTTCCTGAATATCACTTCCTAGACTCGCTATGTTTTTCCTTTTTTTCCTTTTTTTTCCTTCTTTTTCCTAGATGCACTAATTACCGTTCAAACAAAGGCATATATATCTTCAAAGATGTATTTGACTATCTGTCAGGACCTGTCTAACTTGACCGCATGACTACATGACACACACACACACACACACACACACACACACACACACACACACACACACACACACACACACACACACACACACACACACACACACACACACACACACACAGCACCGCAGCGTGTTTAGATGCGAGCAACAATATGGACCGTGGTGGCAAACGCTCCAAAGTGTGGCTTCACTACAAAAGAGAACCCAATGAAATGGGAAAGTGCAATACTTTTGGAAAGTTGATAACCGCCAAGACAGGTTGCATGTCTGGTATGTCGAAACATTTACTGCAGCATGGCATTAAACTGAAAGAGTGTACAGTGTTTGATGTGAATTGTGCATGAATGGAGGAGTTGGATTCCCCTTTGCAGAAAAATACTTTTTTAAATGGCCACATTAATTCATAATACAAGACAGCTGTGTCGCGACCAGTGTTGCCAGATTTTGCGAGAGAAATAAGCAACCAGCTCTATGAAAACAAGCCCAAAAGAAGTGGCTATTATAGGCCACATGAAAAACAAGTTCACTTACAATAAGCAGACATGGCAACACTGTAAATTTAGCGTCTTCTGCATGCATCTCCTCTTTGCTGGTGCATGTGCTTTCATTGTAGTAGCCTACAATATTAGTGAAGCTACTCCCTGTGCCCTTTTTATACCCAGGGCCGGTTCTGACCCAATTGCCGGCCAAGGCAAGCTATCTCAAGCTTTCTTTTCTTGTCCTTTATTTTTTTTGCTTCATAAAATATCAACAGCTACATATCTCGCAACTCGTATCAATCAGAACCACCTCCATCAAGCACCAAATTGAGACAGAGCTTAAGAGATGCCACCAATGCTGATGTCTGATGACCCTGCTGCCTGGTGGTGGAACAACAGAACCACGTATCCTTCGCTATCAGAGGTGTCCTTTTCCTATTTGTGCATTCAGGCCTCCTCAACCCCTAGTCAGAGGGGTTTCTCCACGCCTGGAGACACTATTTGCGCAGAAAGATCAAGTATACTACCAGAAAAGGCTGATATGCTCGTCTTCCTTAACAAGAACTGTTGAATTGGATACTTGAGTATTTCCTCTCCTTTATATTTGTGTGATTTAGTTTTTTGTTGTTGCAGTTGCAGACAGCTGTTACAGTATGCTTTGAATGCAAAAGATGCATTTTACACTTATTGCTGCTCGGACATGAACATGACATGACTTCATGACATGAAATTATGCAGAATGTGCACAACCGGATGCACTTTATTTTAACAGCTATCATATATATATCAGTATATAACAGCTGTTGTACACTGAATGCACGTTATTGTATTCCTTGAATTATTTATTTAAGGGAAGATTTTTTTTGGTTTTGCACTGAATTCAGTTCACAGTAGATAAAGTATTTGGCCCCAATGCTGCTCAGGGTCTCAGACAGGCTTTTATATTTGTTTTGTCATTGTCAGTAGTAAGAAAAAAAGGAGAAAAAAATGGGGAAAATGCAGATGTGTATTGTCCACATATAGTTGGATCAACTGCTGGAATCAAGGAGAGGATGTTACTCTATTCATTAAATGTATTTCAATTGACTAAGGCTTAAAATAATAAAGTAACTTTTGTTAAATATTTGACCTCTTATTTTTTTTACCATTTTGGAACCGAAATAGGGAAGGGTTAGGAACTGGAATCGATAAGCAGAACCGGAATCGGAATCGGACTCGTAAAAATCCTAACGATACCCAGCTCTACTTATAAGCCCTCATAGAACTATCTGTCATCTTTCCCAGGAAAGAACTAGTATATTATGCATATGTATATATATTATGTTGTGCAAATCAAATAAATCAAATCAACTACAGCAAATGAAAACACAACTTTTACATTGTTGATGTCATTTTTTTAGTTTTTACCTGAACAGTTGACCTTCAGTGTGAGAGTGGAATCATAAGACTTTACTGGTCCACACTCCACCAGTGAAGACTCAGACCCAACACAGGAAGATGGAATCATCCATCCAGGTTTGCGTGTAGAACTAGAAGTACATTTTGTTGAAACAGCAGAGCCACAGTCCAGCTGTCTACACACTACAGATGATGACATCCTGTTCCAGTCAAACCAAGCCAACACTGGTCTCCACTCTCCCTGGTGTTTCATCTCCAGTATACCAGTACACTTACTGGTTCCTCCAACCAACCTGACATCTTCAGACTCTGTACAGAGAGTAATAAGCAGTAAAATGTATTACTTTCATTAAAAGACCTTGAAGAATGCAATACATAATCAGGTTTAATTTGTTTACCTGTTGAGTTGTGAGTTGGTTTAACTTGGAGAGCTGAGGAGAAAAATCATAAATAAATAAGTCTCACTGTAACCTGTCTGTCTGTCTGTCTGTCTGTCTGTCTGTCTGTCTGTCTGTCTGTCTGTCTGTCTGTCTGTCTGTCTGTCTGCCTGCCTGCCTGCCTGCCTGTCTGTCTGTCTGTCTGTCGCTTTCTCTCTCCCTCTATCATAAATGTATGGGTACATAAATAACCATATACATTAATCAAGTGCTTTAGGTAAGTGCTTTTTTGCACAAAAACCTCTGAGTCAGGTGTATGAACTGTGAGGTACGGGTGTGTGTGTGTGTGTGTGTGTGTGTGTGTGTGTGTGTGTGTGTGTGTGTGTGTGTGTGTGTGTGTGTGTGTGTGTGTGTGTGGGTGTGTGGGTGTGTGCATGCGTGTACATTAAAATAAAGTCAAGTAAAGCAAAGTAAAGTTATGACAGTCCTGGAGGTGTAGACAGAAATGTTTTGTGTTGTTCTCACATAGATTTGATTTGATTGTTTTCTTACTTTACTTAAAGCTTGACCACTTATAGTGACTTGATAACATTATTATGCTTTATAACTATATATAACTATAATAATGCGTTATTATTATATATTAAAAGATTATCATTATGTATTATAACCATGAGAATTATAACACTATGATACTGGCCAAAATAAAAAGGTCTGTTCAGTAGTTATGAGCGGGCGGCAGTGGCTCAGGAGGTAGAGCAGCTGCTTTGGAGTCAGAAGGTTAATGGTTCGATCCCGGGTTCCCCCAGAGTTAGTGTCGAAGTGTCCTTGAGCAAGACACTGAACCCCTAACTGCTCCCAATTAACAAGTTTCCTCCCCATCGGTGTGTGAATATGGGTGAATTAAGCAATATTACACGAGAGGATGTGCTTTACCGTCATTATTGGCACGCCAGTGATGCGGTAAGGAACGAGGCGAAGCTGAGTTCCGCGAGCATCACTGAAGTGCCAATAATGTAGGTAAAGCACACCCTCGAGTGTAATATTGCGATTATACAACAGTTACCACAAAACACATCCAAATGTATTCATATTGTGGGGCAATTCATAATAAAAATGTTTCTCTATTATCCGTTTCCCTGTAAAGAGAAGAGTTTATTTGACTGAGACATTAAATAGTCCCTGTAGCAGCGCTATGAGGCACCGTCTCATCAACACAGCTGAGCTATCAATGCTGGCGCAGTGGAATGAATTCCAGTAGGCTATATGCTCCGTCGTACGACCATGTCACGTGGCCAAAATAACTGATCTACAAGCTGACAACGCGTCGCGATGGCGACGCGTTGTGAACTTGTAGATCGGCTATTTTCGCTGTGCGATACCTGGCGACGCGTTGTGAACGCGATGCGTTGTGATCTATTTTCGCCGTGCTGTTTGTTTTCGTCTGTTTGTTTTCCTACCGTGGGACAGCGTGACGTCACAGCACAGCTGTACCATATATGGTCTAATCAGGTGCGGACTGCAATGCGGAGTGATTTATTAATGTGATTAGGCCCGTGCTATCATGCTGGTTTGAAGCACGGCTAGATAGTTATTTCAACCAATCAGATTGCTTGGTCGGAACTACCTGTTGTATAATGTATAACATTGTTAAGCACTTTTGTTAAATGCGCTATATAAATGCACCATTTACCATTATAATACTTTATAATCATTATAACATTATTTATGTGATGATTATTGTTATTAGTGCTTAAAGCTATAATTATACTGTATTATAAGCAGATTATAATGCATTCATACTCATACTCAACTCATTATGAAATGCTTCATACTGTGTTGTTATTATTGTGATAAAGCATTTATCAGTGTTTTTAGAATACATAGAAGGATTCATTGTAATCACTGTAAACAGTAATAATAAAGCAGGACTACTGAGGTAATGTTTCAGTCTCTACTCACGACAGGCAGCGTGTTCGTCCCCACAGTCATCTACTGTGTCACATTTCCATGAGAATGGAATGCACGTGTCATTCTGACAAACAAACTGAAGGGGGAGACAGAGGATTATGTTCATAATCAGTAATGTATCAAAAACAGACATGAGACATAAAGTCATACAGAGTAACACAAGTGAAGCTGAGGTGAATCACCTGGCTGGCAGTGCAGCTGGACATGCACTGCTTGTTGTCAGCTGTCACATAGAAGTCTGTGGGACAGGAACACTTGTAGCCCCCTCCAGGTGAGAGCAGACACAGGTTACTGCAGCCTCCATTGTTGGTCTGACATGGATGACCAGACACTGCAGGGTGGAGAAAACATGCACACATGTAATGACTATGAGAACACACACCTATATATGTTACTACAGTGCTTTATAAACCTTTTGTGCTCATGAATGTGTCAAAGTAAAAAATAACACCTGTATAGGAAAAATAGCTGATGTACAAGTTCACAACTCATCCCATCGCGATGTATTGTGTATTGTACATCTACTATTTATTTATTTATTGGGGGGGGGGGGGGGGGGGGGTTAATAGAATAGATATTTCCGCCTTTAATAAAAGCAAGTACAAGCTTGCCTATAATAACATAATAGGGACACCAGGTTGTTTATTTACAGTAGCACTTTTTAAAACAGATCAAATGATACAATAATACACAATTAATGAAGGTCATAAAACAGCATGAAGAGTAATAATGAGAGTGTTGTATACAGTAGGTGGTACAGACCCTCAGGTTGTCTATAGGGGTGGTAGATGTGGATGCCATATGGAATGATAATTTTGCTGATGAGACTGATCTTGTTGGTTCCCTGAGTCTTGTTGGCTCTGTAGATGGTCTCCATGCCTGTCCAGTAGATGTGATCCTCAAACAGAGTAATAGCCATGATTGGGTCTCCAAGATCACTCACTACTACAGACGCACAAAACCAAATAGTCAGACTATAATAAACATGAACGTACAAAGTATGATAACAAATATTACAATAAGAGTTAAAATGCATCCGTAAAGTATAGAAGAGTAAACATGGCTCTCAAATCTTTCCTTGCCTCCTCCTTCTTACACTTACTTATTTAAACCAGATGAACTATTAAATACATGACAACGTAAAAAAGAAGGCTAAAGGTTAGCTACTGTGTAGTGTACTGTATGTGCGTGTGCGTGCGTGCGTGCGTGCGTGCGTGCGTGCGTGCGTGTGCGCGCGCGTGTGTGTTACCTGTGTGTCTGTTGGTTCCATCCAGGTTGGCAAACTCAATGTATTTATTCTCGTTGGTCCAGTAGATGTGATCATTGATGTAGTCTAACGTCAGGCTGTAGGGCTTGGAGATCTTATCCTTCACGATGACTCTCCTGTTGGTGCCGTCCATCCCCATCCTCCCTATGTGGGGGTTGTTGTCACTTATGTCTGACAGTACAAGTATCTGTCAGGGAGACACTGTGTCAGGGTCACTATTCACAACTAATCACACATACAGTAACAGTACTGTACAGTACTAGTGGACCTACAATATGATGAAGAGTTCATACCAGGGTTATTATAGTTCACTTCTAACTACATGATTAAAACTTGAATAAAAAAACATTAAAACAAAAAAACATTTTACTTGACTGGAATAAAAATAAAATAAAACGATAAAGAAATTGTCCTTATTTTTAGTCTTCGTCAATAGCCAATATATTTCTTCACAAACACTGAAAATAGCCAATCTTCTCAGCCAAAACAATGTTTGAGATTTGTCTCTCCCCTGACTATTCCATATTACAATAACTAAAACTAACACTCAAACTGATGAAAACTAAACTAAAACTAAGCATTGTCATAAATTCAAAACTAACTAAACTTGCAAACCTGCTTTAAAAACCAATAAAATAAATGAAATTGAAAACAAAAAGTGAAAACTAAATATAAATATAAACTAATCTCTATGTATCATACAGTATTATGATGGCATTAGACTGCTGCTTAAAGTGCCTCGATGCAGCAGTGCACGTCACATGTTTGTCAGTGTTGGTGAACCACCTGCTCTGCTGTGCTGCAGAACCTCATGTACAAATAGAGTCATTTTAACTCTGACAAACACTGTACTGAGTTCTTTCAGGTTTTACTCTAAACTGTGGAACCATACATTGTCATGTAAGACTGTATGTAGCAGTAGTGGCTCAGAGCCTCTGCCTGATGAGATAAAACCATAATATCTCTCCCAGGCTATAAGGAATTACCTTTAGTCTAGCGGTTAAGATGTTGGCTTTCCTCGCGGGAGACCCAAGTTTGAATCCCGGTTGTTATGATTTTATATGGACTCTGTCTGCCTTTGTTTGTTTCTGTATTTTTCTGTTATGTGTTATTGTTGCTATGGACCATGTGTCCTTAATACAGTTGTGATTGATTGATTAAGTAAAATACAAAACTATAATAACCTTGGTTTATACATGGTGTAACAAAATGTAGATCTGCAAACGGAATAGAATATGATGCAATCTCATTAGTTTTATTGTTAGATGTAATTCAGTCTTCTTGTATCCGTGGTGTTTCACAGGATGGTTGATAAATTCAGTGTGAGGTTCATGATGTCACCACAGTGCTCTTACCCGTAGCGTACATCCACAGCTATGGACCATGGCTGGTCCAGGTCAGTGTTGAGCAGGACTGTTGGGTACGACCCGTTTAGTTTGGACACCTCTATGGTGTGATGCACAGGGTCACACCAGTAGAGGTTTCCTCCCACCCAATCAACAGCTAGACTCGCTGGTGTGATGGTCGACTTGTTGTGAAGGACCTGTCAATGAACCATACATGCACTCTGAATATACTCACCATGCCTTCATTCTTAGATGTGATAGTGTGTGTGTGTGTGTGTGTGTGTGTGTGTGTGTGTGTGTGTGTGTGTGTGTGTGTGCGTGCGTGCGTGCGTGCGTGCGTGCGTGCGTGCGTGCGTGCGTGCGTGCGTGTGTGTGTGTGTGTGTGTCCTGGGGATTTGTTTCCATTGTGGTCCTATGTATCTAATCTAATTCATCAACATAGTATACAAATTTAACACAATAATACATGTAATCAACAAATACAAACACTTTAATACAAAAGTTACAAAATTACATTCACCTCCCTTTAGGTCTCCTGATAGATGTTTTTTCAGGCCAGATTTGAAAGAAACCAGTGTTACACATCCTTTAATGGATGCTATCAGGGCATTCCACATTTTGCAGTAGAATGAGAACTTTACCATGTTTGTTCTAAATGTGGGTGTTACCAGATCATGGTGGCTCCCTCTAGTGGTGTGGCTGTGGGTGTCACTCATTTTGGAGAAGTAGTCTGACAGGTATGAGGGTATTGAGGGCACTGTGTCTTTGACTATCTTAAATACCAATCCCAGTGATATTTGCGTAACCCTGTCTTCTCCCCTGAGCCATCTTAGACTAGCAAAGCGTTGGAATTAGGTGGGTCATGGTCTTAAGGCTGAGAAGTAGTCGTATCAGTTTGTTTTGGGAGGTCTGAAGCTTAGTTTTTAGTGACATTGCAAATGGCATTGAATGAGGGCTGCAGCTAGAGTCTTGAGAGCACTTTTGTTGACAAAAGAGGAAATCCTCACTTTAGAAATTGTAGAACCACTACACTAACTGACTGAAACACCAGGCACCCTGTGTTCATGTTTTATATTTAACACTGATATCACAAAGTATTTTAAATACTAGTGTAAGTAGCTGAATCATGAGCATGTTGAAAACAAGTATCCATAATTCATCCTCATAGTTGTCATTGTCACACTGACCTGGACGTCACTGCCGTTGATGTGCATACGACTGATCATGGTGTGCGGGTTTTTTTTTGATTGAATTGTTTTTTGCTCTGTCTCCTCTAACCTCACTGGGTCATCAGTGCCAACCGGTACCACACTGGTCATGACGTGCACCTCCTCACCAGTAGTCACCTCCATCCAGTAGATCATCTGCTGCTGATAGTCAAAGTCCAGACCCACTGCGCCCTTCAAATCCTGTCACACCGCAGCAGTTGTGTTAGTCTAAGACTGGAAGCAGTGTGTGTAGAATATTGTATAGGATTACATAGGATGTGTTGTTATGTCTAATGGTTTTCACCTGTTTGAGCTCTGTGGAGCTGGAGCCGTTTAAGTCGATCTTCATCAGGTTGGCGTTGGCTACGATGAGGAAGGGCTCCACCTCTGGTAAAAGTGAGACATTCTCATTCCAATTAACTCTCTCTCTCTCTCTCTCTCTCTCTCTCTCTCTCTCTCTCTCTCTCTCTCACACACACACACACATAAATAAGTATAAATGTGGATGTGTTAATCACCATCTTTTAAAATGTGATGTGTTGCCTCCCTTTGTCAAACACACTACTGACACAGTGAAGCTGCTTACTCACCTTTTCCATTCACTTTAAGTACAAAATATCAACGTATTTACGATCAGTGATCAGTGTTGTAGTGTTTTTTTTTTTTTGTGCGGCTGGGATTTAATGGTGTCATCCTGTAGTGTCCAGTGCCACATGGTATTTGTAGAACATGTACCAGGTGCATGTGATCAAGACAAGTGTATGTGATTAAGGACACAGGTGTTATGTGATTATGAAAGAGCATACAAGTAAAAAAGACAAGCAAAAAGCAGTCCGGTCTCTGTGTGTTTGTATGTTAAATGTGTGGAGTATCAAACACTGCATTTGGCGACGAGGAAAATATCCTACTCGTTGTGGGCTCTTTTAACAAGAAAGTGAATTAGTCTGCAAGAGTTTTGCGAAAAGCAAGAAAGTTTAACCTTGTGAGGAACAATGGCTTTGAGTCTGCCTGCGGTTCCACCCTTTGATGTTCTTACTGACCCAGGTAACGTTGGAGTTCGGTGGGAGAAATGGATAAAAGGATTCAAGCTCTATGTCACAGTGTCAGGAATAAGAGATGCGACAAGAAAGCGAGCCTTGTTGTGGCATTTAGCTGGCTCTGAAGTACAGGACATTTTCTCCACGTTAGATGATACGGGAGACGACAGAGATTATGATGTAGCTGTGGACAAGCTGGATGCACATTTGACACCACAGAGGAATATTCCCTATGAAAGACACATGTTCAGGCAAGTGGAACAGTCACAAGGGGAATCTGTGGACAGTTTTGTGTGCAGATTAAAGAAGTTGGCCGCTACTTGTGAATTTGGAGATAACGAGACGATTTCGTACGTGACCAAGTGATTGACAAGTGCCATTCCAATGCGCTGCGGAGACGGCTGCTGCGTGAAAAAAACTTGACTCTAACTAATCTACAAGAAATCGCTAGAGCAATGGAAGCAGCAGATCTACAAGCGGCCAGGATGGAAAGATTGTCCGTCAACACAGTGGATAGCAGGCCAAAGAGAGGCACACAGAACAGAATGGATAGAGGAGGACAAACATTTTCTTCATCCACAGACGGGTCTGGAAACAAGGACCGCACAGCAACATGCTTCAGGTGCGGACGAGAGGGACACACAGCCCGTGAATGCACCATTACACAAGGTAAACAATGTAACAAGTGTGGAAAAGAGGGGCATTTTGCTAAAGTGTGCAAAATGAAAATGTTAAAAGTGAATCAAGTCACAACACAGCGCCCAGAAATGACTGACAGGCAAGATGATCAAAGTGAAGAGGATGATCGCGTTTTCACAGTTACTTCCGTAAAGACTGAGACATGTGACAGTAATGGACAGGAGTGTGTAATGACAGTTACTAGCCACTCTGATGATGGAGAATTGCCTATGTTAATTAATGGCCAGCCTGTTAGAATGCTAATTGATTCTGGGGCTTCATGCAATGTTGTGAGTATGCAAACTTACAGTGGCATACAATCTAGGTCAGACATAAATGTTGATCTGAAACCACGTGTGAAAAAAGTGTACCCATATGGTTCTACAACACCGCTTGCAGTTGAAGGTGTGTTTACAGCTAACATCAAAGCAGTAGATGGCTCTCAGACAGTCATAGCCAATGTGCTAGTAGTGAAACATGCACAGACATGTGTGCTTGGGAGGAAGACAGCTACAGCATTGGGGCTTCTCCACATAGGACTCAAAGCACATATAAACACAATCCAGACAGAAGACGCAAGTGCATTGAAGACTGCATTGCAAGACACATACAAGGAATGTTTTGAGGGTCTGGGAAAACTCAAAGATTTTCAGTTAGAGGTCCATGTAGATACCAGTATCAAACCTGTAGCACAACCAGTACGCAGGATACCATTCAGTGTGAGAAAACAAGTTGAAGAGAAGCTGAAACAGCTGGAAGAGATGCATGTTATAGAGAGGGTGGATGGACCAACCCCATGGGTATCGCCCTTTAGTTGTAGTGCATAAGAGCATGAAGGAAATAATGTGTGGACATGCGCAGAGCAAATGAAGCCATAGTGTGAGAGAGACACCCCATTCCCATCATAGATGAGATACTAGAAGACATGAATGGTGCTACAGTCTTCTCAAGATTAGATCTTAAGTGGGGCTATCATCAAATTGAATTGAAACCTGAGTCACGCTCTCTGACCACATTTGTGTCACACACGGGTCTGTGGCGCTACAAGCGTTTGATGTTCGCTGTATCATCTGCTCCTGAGAAGTACCAACACATAATTGGACAGGTCCTTCAAGGCATTCCAGGGGTCCACAACATATCAGATGACATCATTGTGACCGGAGAAAACAGACAAGTGCATGACGAGAGGCTGCACCAGGTCATGAAAAGACTGCAAGAGAGAGGGTTGACTCTGAATAACAAAAAGTGTGAATTCTGCCATGACAGAGTTAGAGTTCATGGGTCATATTCTTTCCAAGAATGGAATTGGTGCAGCACAGTCAAAAGTGGAGGCAGTGGAAAATACACGCCGACCAACAAATGCAACCGAAATGCGCAGTTTCTTGGGGCTAGTTAATTTCTGTGGCAGATATCTCCCCAATCTGGCCACCACCGCTGAACCCCTAAGAAGGCTCACAAGAATGTCATGCAAGTGGACATGGGAAAAAGAGCAAGAAACAGCATTTGTGGAGTTAAAGAGACAGTTAGCCAGCTCACATGTGATGGCTTATTTCAAGCAAGATGCAGAGACACATGTGATTGTAGATGCTAGTCCAGTGGGGCTTGGCGCCATCATGAGCCAGGAGCAAGCGGATGGTGCACACAAACCAGTATACTACGCCAGCCGTGCTCTGACTGATGTAGAGCGACGGTACTCTCAAACAGAGAGAGAGGCACTTGCCATAGTGTGGGCGTGTGAAAAGTTCCATGTGTTTCTCTATGGCAAAGACTTTGTGATGGTCACAGATCACAAGCCTTGAAACAATCTACTCCCCAAAGTCAAAGCCACCGGCACGGATCGAACGGTGGGCATTGAGATTGCAGCCATACACATTCAAGGTTGTATACAAACCTGGCCCACAGAACGCAGCCGATTCATTGTCACGGCTGACAGTCAACTCCCCTGCACCTCTGTGTCTGGGAGATGATCACGTCTACTTTGTAGCTACACATGCTGTGCCAAATGCATTCACTCCAAAGGAGCTCGAAGAAATATCAGCCAAAGACCCAGTGCTAGCCAATGTGAGGGAGAGTATAAAAAGTGGAAACTGGAATAAATGTGAAGCTGCATACAAGCAGTTCAAAACGGAGCTGTCGGCTGTTGGGCAGATGGTATTACGAGGCACTCGCATAGTTATGCCACAAGCAGCACAGAAACGCACCTTGTTGTTGGCTCACGAGGGTCATCAGGGGATTGTAAAAACAAAACAGAGACTGAGAACAAAAGTATGGTGGCCAGGAATAGACAGAGAAGTGGAATTGATAGTGAAATCATGTCCTGCCTGCCAGCTTACCAGTTCACCGCCAACTCAAACACCTACAGTTAGAACAGAGCTACCAGCAAAGCCTTGGCAAACACTCGCCATTGACTTGTGTGGACCATTTCCATCAGGAGAGCACCTCCTTGTGACGACTGATTACTATTCCAGGTGGGTAGAGGTGAATCTGCTCACTAGTATCACCTCAGCAAACATAATCAAAGCGCTGAGATGCATCTTTTCTGTTCATGGCCTCCCAGAATGCATTGTCACTGATAATGGTGCTCCTCTAGTGGCAATTGAGTTTAAAGCATACCTAGCAGAGCATGGTATTGCACACCGACGCATTACTCCATACTGGCCTCAAGCAAATGGGGAGGTCGAAAGACAGAACAAGACTCTCTGCAAGGCCGCACGCACTGCTCATGCTGAAGGAAAGAACTGGCACACTTAACTGCAGACATTTCTTATGGCCTACAGGAGTACTCCTCATTGTACTACAGGACGTAGTCCAGCGGAGATGCTGTTTGGACGCCAGATTCAAACAGCCAAATTGCCTGAGTTCTCTGTTAACCAGCCGGCAGGAGACCAGAGTGACTCTGCCGTACGCTCTACTGATGCTGCAAGGAAGGAGAAAGGAGCAGTGGATGCTAACAGAATCAGACAGGCACGTGAGAGCAAAGTCCAGCAAGGGGACATGGTCCTACTGCGACAATCCAAACAAAACAAACTGTCTACAACATACGAGAAGGATCCATACACTGTTGTGGATAGGAAGGGAGACTCTGTGTTCCTTCACAGAGACGACGGCAGGAAGATCATGCGACATGTGTCGTTTGTCAAGTTGTGGATACAGCCACAGTCTGGACTTGGGACTAACGGGTCACACATCCAACCGACTACAGTTGCAGTTCCTACCAGGGCTACAGAGCATCAGCTTCGTCCACAAAGAGACAGACAGCAGCCTGCTAGGCTGAGAGACTATGTGACTTAAAAGGGGCATTGCCATAAAGGAGCAGAATAATCTCCTGGCATTGTCTAGATGGCAGGGTGGTCTACCCCTAGCCATTCCAGGATATTAAACATGTGTATTTTGTGTGTGGAAAAAAAGAATATGTAAAAGAGTTCCAGAAAAAGAAAAAAGCCCTGTGAAAAGAAATATTTGTTTTGGATTATAATACTTTTCAGTTAATATGCTAAGGATATTCAGTGGTGGCACTATAGTTTTGTTATTGAATCTGGGATTATTGAAGAGTTATGTTATTTGAGTATAACAGATATTTTAGTTGGAATAATGTACATTCCTCAGTGGTGATGGTTGTCGTCTAAGAAGGGGAGGGATGTAGTGTCCAGTGCCACCCATGGTATTTGTAGAACATGTACCAGGTGCATGTGATCAAGACAAGTACATGTGATTAAAAGGACACAGGTGTTATGTGATTATGAAAGAGCATACAAGTAAAAAAGACAACAAAAGGCAGTCCGGTCTCTGTGTGTTTGTATGTTAAATTTGTGGAGTATCAAACACTACACATCCCACATTTTGAAAAAGCAATCAGTCAGTCGGACGGACGGACAGACAGACAGACAGACCTACCTGTTTTGTTGTGTGTTGGTTTAGCTGAGGAGAAACATAACAAACTAAGTGAGCTTCAGTGTAACAGCTGGCTGGATGTAGTTGTGGTTTATTGTTGAAATACAGGAAAATATGTTCTTTGTTTCTCCTCTATGCTGCAATATATTGACATTCACAAGGCAGAAATGAGTAACTGTGATTTATATCAGAACTCACATAAAATAAAAATTAGCTGAAAAGCAATAGTTTGTTGTAAATTAACAGGTTGGTTGTCATTTTGTGATTAAGTCACACACGTTCACCACTAACAAACTAATATAATTATCCTTCAATTAATTGGCTGTGGAACACGGCTGCCAAGTTGTCCAATAACATGAGAGAAGTTTTCAGGGGTCAAGCGGCCCTTAGAAAAGGACATTTGGGCTGCAGAGCTGCTTGTGAGAGCTAAGAGTGACTAAATGTTAACTTTATAGTTAACATTTATTTGATGTCATCCTATATTGAACAACACTCACTGATGAAGACAATGAGAAAGAGGAAGATTTCATCAAGAGGGAATCACTGGCAGACATTTCACCCTAATAGATGTATGACCTCTGACCCCAGTCCATAGCAGAGTTCACCTGTTGACTGTCTCACCAACAGCCATGCACCCAAAACAACACTTACACCTTGTAATCACATGCACTGTTCTATTACATACATGATCTTCTCTAGTTGTGTATGTCATTCATTTAGTCACCTTTGTTTAATTAAATCTATCAAATGACTGCATCATGGCAAATGACAACCCACTGAACTGAACTGAACTGAATTTAGTGATAGAGATATCTTCACTGTCTTCATGTTATAAATTAAAGCAACTTCACTGATCCATGTTTTTCACCAGAAATGTGTCGAATGTCAAAACAAATGAATACGACCTCACGTTGTATCAATCATGTTTACACACTGCCTCGGAAATGTTTGTCCGTAATTTTTTTTCAGGCTCATGGTCTAGCACACACTTTTCCGATGGGATGATACAACTTGGAATGCCAGTTACTGTAAACACTTCAAGTGTGTGGACACAGGTACTTTTTCAGTCTTTACTCACAGCAATCTGCAGGTTCGTCTGACCGGTCCCCACAGTCATCTACTGTGTCACATTTCCATGAGAATGGAATGCACTTGCAGTTCTTACAAACAAACTGATGGAGGAGACATAGAATTCTGTTTAGAATCAGTAAACAGTTCAAATAATGCACAATGCAAAACAAATATTATTACCAAACAATATCCAAATGTTTCTCCAAATGAGAAAGTCAACACAATTTGAGAGGAATCTGTATGATAGTGAGGAGTACAAATGCAAAATATTATTGTATTTCTGTTAAAGGAGTTACTGTACTCTGTGGAAGAAATGTGAAGAGGAATTGAAACAAAGTACAACATGGAATGAGTTTAAACAAATGTTTAACCCTTCCATTATGTTAGGGTAATTTTTGACCCATTTTCAAGTTTAAATAGGTAAAAAGTACCCTTTACATATCTTTATTGGAACAAGGTTTCATGATATCCTCAGAGACAGCTATTTTAACGCAACAAAATGAATTACCACCATTTTTGTTCATTCTGATGGTCTTAAAAAAAAAGTGACACTTGTGGTGTTAGCGGGTCAAATTTGACCCGGCAGAGAAGTGTGGCTCAATTCCCCCCACATTGTCAATATTCAATGTTTACATGTTTGAAAATGAGTGAGACTTGTCCTCAATTAGCATTTGCTATCAGGAGTAAAATAAAGTTTGAGTTTATGAAAAATAAATGACCTTTTACCTTCTATGGTCATTATCCATTGTACTCATTATAGGAAATGTAATGAGTGAATTTTAACCTTTTTACAATTGAAAACGACATATATTGAAAGATGAAACCCTAACCCAACATAATATTTTTAAAAGTGTTTCCATGGATATGAATGCATTACAAGTCAGCTATGAGGTAGGAGAACAAAATAAAATATTTTTTTCAATCTAGGAACCCATCGCCAAATAAAAAGGAAAAACAGAGCCCTCTGCTGTTTTTTACTTATTCATTTGGCTCTGGGCGGAGCTGAACGGACGACCCGTGCTCAGGGAAACCGGGGTTTTGGTCTGCCTTCAGCCTTTCACTTCCGGTGGTGCGACTATGTTTTCATTCCCACTAACAATATTTCTCCACGGAATACTAACACCATTTCTGCCAAAGAACATGGATCGTTTTGGTTATAAGCCCACTTGTTTCTATGATGAAAGAGCAATTTAAAATGTTACTAACTTTCTGTGGTTTTGTCGGCTTCGAGGACGCTATTGTTAAATGAGTTTCGGTTTGTTTCTAGTGGGGAACGAACGACACACACGTAAATCCCACCCACTACATTTGATTGGGTAAAGCGCGGCCTGCTTCCTGATCTGATGGCACGCCCACTTGTGGCCAATGTGCACGGGTTGTCAACACGGCTACCGACAGATTCAAACGCAGAGCAGAATCTGTTCTTGAGAGATTAGGGCTGAGTTAAATCACGGGTCAAATTTGACCCGCTAACAGCACAAGTGGATGCAGGTTTCTAACACAATGCAAGGGTTAAAAAAAGGAGGTGTAGGTTTTGTTTAGATGCATCATTCCGACTGTATTGTCTTGTTTGTATTGCTTTCAATGTGAGTGTGTAAACACTGTGGCGGAAAGCCTAAATAATTTATTTTGCAGGTATTTTGAGATACACAAAGAAGGGGTAAGACCGGATACGTTTTTATATAACTTCTTCCTACTCTTTTTTCGAACATGGAACATCGTTTACTGATGATGTTATAATAACTTTGATGCTGATCTTATTGTCTTCATTTCCTTTGTCTTTTCTTGTTTATTGAACAACAAAAAAAAATGAAAATGAAGTAATGTATCAAAACCAGACTTGAGACATGAAGTCATACAGAGTAACACAAGTGAAGCTGAGGTGAATTACCTGGCTGGCAGTGCTGCTTGTTGTCAGTTGACCAGTAGAAGTCGGTGGGACAGGAACAATTGTAGCCCCCTCCAGGTGAGAGCAGACACAGGTTACTACAGCCTCCATTGTTGGTCTGACATGGATGACCAGACACTGCAGGGTGGAGAAAACATGCACACATGTAATGATAATGGCCGTGTTTCCCAAAGCGATTTCAGGTCGTGCGTAGCCTAGGCTGCGTAAGAGCCTCCACGCAGCTGCGCATTAGCGACCCCGCTATATATATATATATATATATATATATATATATATATATATATATATATATATATATATATATATATATATATATATTTGTTCTATTATTATATATATATACATATAAATTATGTGTGTGTTTGTGTGTGTGTGTGTGTGTGTGTGTGTGTGTGTGTGTGTGTGTGTGTGTGTGTGTGTGTGTGTGTGTGAAATGGATGGGAAATGCCAACTGCATGCGATTTTTATTTATATTTTTTTAAACAAAGAAAACACACACACAACACTACCATAAAGGCACAAAGACATGGCTGCGGAACTACCCTCTTTCCCACCTTTTGACATAAATGCAGACCCTGCTGCTCTGGCAATTAGCCTACATGGAAAAAATGGATGAGGAGATTTACCACTTTCTTGATTGCAGCTAATGTTGATAACAAATGAAGAAAGAGAGCTATGCTGTTGTACTCTGCAGGAGAGCAAGTACAGGATATATTTGAAACATTCACTGACAAAGGTGCGGGTGATGATTATGACAAAGCTACTCACAGACTACTTTCGCCCAAGTCACAATGTGGAATATGAAGTCTATGTCTTTCGCCAGTCAAAGCAAAACTCAGGTGAAACGATTGATGCTTATGCCACAAGATTAAGACAGCTTGCCCAGACATGTGAATTTGCTGATGTGGACAGGGAATTAAAGTCCTAAATCATACTCAGTTGCACATCATCACGCTTAAGAAGGAGGGCACTTAGAGAGGCCGCTTTAACCCTTAAAGGCCTCCTTGACCTGGCCAGGTCATTTGAAACATCTGAAATGCAAGCCGCAAGCATTGACAATAAAATTGACTGTGCACAAGTCGCAGTAATGTCAATTGGAGATAACAAGATGTGGGCTACAGCACATCAACGACAGACAGACCGCAGAACAGAAAGACATGATAAAACACCATGCAGGAACTGTGGAGGCACATTCCCACATCAAGGTGGCTAGTCAGCATGCCCAGCAAGAGGACTCGAATGCAGGGCATGTGGTAAACTCAATCACTTTGCTCGTTGTTGTCTGTCAAAGCAACACACTGAACAACGTAGCCAACCAGCACAGAAAGAGCCACGTGGACGAAGAGACAACCAACGACCGAGAGTGAAAACAATGCAAACACATGAAGGTGACACCACGCCTGTTGATCGCATGACTACAGCTGATTCAAGCACAGATGATGAATATGTCTATGTCACACAAGCTAAAGATGCATCTGAACCACCACCAACAACAACACAAATATGGATTGCTGGCAGACCTGTGGATGTCCTGATTGACACTGGTGCCCAAGTGAATCTGATGGACAGAACCGCTTATGAACAAGCCATGCCAAATATCACACTTGATCAATGCACCAAGAAGATGTTCCCATATGGCATACAGACACCAATACCCCTCCTGGGGAAAGCACATGCGGAAGTCTCTGCCAGGGTTTCCGTTAGCCGGTATATACCGGCCATTGACCAGTTAAAATATTGATTAGCCGGTATTTAAAAACACTGCCGGCCACCGTGGCCGGCTGGTAAAGTGTTAAATATATATATATATAAATAGTGCATTTATATTAAAATTATTATTTGGATAATAAATAAAGTTGTAGCCTAACACATTTTATATGAAGACAACCATATAACATTGAAATCATATAGAGCATTATGTTGAACGCAAATTCTCCATTTGTGTTTGCAGCGGAGCGCCGAATCTGCGCCCCGCGGTAAACACACACACAAACACACACACACACAAACACACAGCCAGAGTGACAGACACACTCAAGCATGGCGGCGCGGAAAAAGCAGACATCCCTCACCAAATTCTTTAAAACCTCCACTAATAAAACAAACGAAGAGCAGGCCCATGAAGAGGAAAGGGTAGAAGAACATGAAGAAGACGTTGATATTAGTGATACAGGGCCAGCTAAAAATAAACAGAAAACTAATCGATCTTTCAAGGACGAGTGGTTGGAAATATACTCATGGCTGACACGAGACACAGTTGACGGTGTAGACAAAATGTACTGCACATTCTGCCAGAAAGCAGGAAAGGTGAATGGATTTACAAAAGGTTCAACCAACATTAAAAGGGGAGCGATAAATGAACACAGCAAATGCAGCGATCACATGGCAGCAGTGAGTTTGAGGCAGCAACAACATGCTATGAAAGAGCACTGTGATAAAGCCAAGAAGTCATCCTCAGATCAACTCATATCACAGCTCAAAGTTGTGTTCCATTTGGCTAAAAATGACATCGCTTGTCATCAATTCCGTGGAATGACAGAGTTGCTAAAATCGCTGAAAGCCCCCGACTTTCAAAAACGACACACGCCTGTATAAACACAGTGACTCTGTCAGTGACATGGAGAAAGCCTTGGAACAAACCCTACTGGACGAGCTTGATGAGAAACTGCAAGCAAGTGATTTTCTGGGCATCATCATTGATGAAACTGTAAACATAACCGTAACAAAGAAACTGATTATTTACGTCAAGATTGAACGAGACCCGAACGGGAGGCCCGAAACGTGTTTCCTTGGCAACTATGATATACACGATGGGACAGCGCAGTGTGTCTTTGACAAAGTGGTGGAAGCGCTGCAGGAGCGAGGTGTCCCCATCACTCGTGTGACGAGTCTGGGATCAGACGGGGCTAGTGTGATGACTGGGAAGCGTGGTGGAGTTGTTGCGCTGCTGAAAAAGAAAAGTCCCTTCTCCATTCAAGTTCACTGCGTAGCTCACCGTTGTGCACTGGCTGCGGTAGACGCATGCAAAGCGGTGGAGAAGGTCGCTAACTACAAACGCACTGTGAACTCGGTTTATTCATTTTATAAGCACTCCGCCAGCAGAACAAACCGACTCCGTCAACTTAGTGCCAACTTAAGCGACGAGGACATGACAAGTTTAAAACACCACTGTGCAGTCCGCTGGTTGTCACTGGACAGGGCAGTTAATGCCATAAAAAAGAACTGGCCTGCGCTGGTGATGGAACTAACTGAAGAGGCAGATGGGGGAAATCCACAAGCCCGTGGGATACAGAATCAAATCCAGTCATATCACTTCATTGCAATGACCCACATGTTATGTGACGTGCTCCCAGTCATGACAAAGCTGAATTTGGTCTTTCAAAAAGAAGATGTGAATTTAGCCACCATCAGACCAATGGTACAAGCCTCCATAGCAGCACTAACACAGCTAAAAGAGAGCCCGGGCCAAGAAGAACAGATGTTTAATGAAGGTGCTTCTGATGGTGTCTTCAAGGATATTAAACTCACACAGACAGATCAGAAGTTCACTCGCGGCACAGCAGCAAGGGTGAGTCATTATTTCATTCATATTTGCATTTGGTGTGCATTTAAAACCGTATAATTGTGCCCAACAGGCTACAGCCTATCGCACTCGTCAGTCAGGCTATTCTCCTAAAAAATAGTTCATGTTCAATTTCAAGTTCTAGTGCATGATATAGAAGGCAATGAATGCGCTAAAAGCCATTGGCTAATTGAGAAAAAAACATCTTTACAGAGTTTCAAGAATATGCAGAGCCAGCCATCGATCAGCTCCTGGAGCTCTATGGAGAAGAGACTCAGGCAGAGGGACAGACTGTCACACCTTTTATCTGCGCCTCAGATGCGCGCAGAGACACGGTGCCAATGATGACAGCACTCAGTGCATACGGTGGATTAGGGTTCACCACAGGCTGCCAGGCGCTTATCAAGGACCTGGGCGACATGTACCCCGATTGGGCTAAACTCGCAAAGATTGCATGCACCATCCCTGTGTCAAGCGTTCCAGCGGAAAGGGGATTTTCCCTACAGAATAGGATAAAAACGCTGATGAGAAGCCGGCTTCTTGAAGAAAAGGTGACTCGTTTGATGCGTATTTCTAGCTGCACTAAAGACTTGGAAACGTTCAACTTCGCAAAGGCAGCAGCGCATTTCACAGCCGTAAAATCACGTCGCAAATAGGCCTATATAGAGCAGCACCACGCACCAGCGGCTAAACAATTTGAAAACAGCAACAGACGCACCGTATTTCTTTTCTGTTATATTTGCTTAATACAATGTAAAGGTGCAATAGCCAACTTTGTTTTCGTTATTCCTTAAATAGGTATTTATTTTCTGTTATATTTGCTTAATAAAATGTAAAGGTGCAATAGCCTACTTTGTTTTAGTTAAAGGTAGGGTAAGTGATTTGCAATTATTCAAATAATTGCAAAATGGGTCTATGTTCTGATAGTGCTCGTTACTATAGAGTGTCCTGTCCATATAAAGAGTCTCCATGTCTCTCCAGCTCTTTATAAAACAGAAAATGTATTTTGTAGTTTTTTTTTTTTTTTTTGTAGTTTCATTTCCAATTTTATCCAACCAGGACAGAGAACTCAATCAGGATATAGATTAAACAAGTGAAATTGGAAGTGATGACACTAAGAAATGAGCAGACAAAATTTTAACTGGAACACTATACAAATTAAGCTTAAAAATGGGTACTTTCTCCTGATTGGCTGAGATTTTGACACCTACCGAAAAATGTATTTTCTGTTTATTAAAGAGCTGGAGAGACAGGGAGACATCTGTTACTGAACAAACACTCTATAGCAATGATTACTATCAGAATATAGTATTTGAACCTTTTAACAAAATACTTTTTGTTTTAACCAAAAAATATCACTTACCCTACCTTTAAATATGCCTATTGCCTATCAATCTAGGCCTGCTAAAGACCGCATTAATTGAGCCTCGTCTTCTCTTTCATGGCGTTGGAACAACAGATGTTCAGGAGGCGGGGATACACACCTTTACTCCGCCCCCTTACCAATCTACCTGGCGCTATTTATACCTTGTCAGAACTACCCAGAAGCCCCTTATTCGCTTTCGTACATCCGTACTCAAGCTCATAACGTTTTCAGCATCCCTCCACCACCCCTTTTCACCTCCACAGGATGTGCTTTCCACCACTCCCTTTTCTCCTTCTATATCCCTCCCCGTCTCTCTCCCTCCTTCTCTCTCTCCCACTTCTCAGGTTCCTGCTGGGGGTATCGGTCCATGAGTGCCGTGCTGACTACGCCATCGGCCGTCCACGTGTACTGTGCTGACTACGCTAACGACCTCCTCCCCAAAGACTCCAGGGTCGGCGACCCTCCCCGGAACCCCTTTCACTTCCCTCCATTACATTCTATGTATTCAATAAATACCCTAAACTTTCCATAAAGGTGTGTTTCTTTGCCTAGTGAATGTATTAAAACTGACTGCAACAGTTGTGTTCATTTAGATAATTTGATTTAATGTGCAATGTGCAATAATTTGTTATTGTTTTATCCAGTCTAATTTTGGCTATTTTAGCCCTGCAATAAGACTGCTATTTTTGTTTGCTATTATTCTGTCAGCAGCTGCAGCTCATTTCGTTCATAGGACCGACTCCGTCTAATTAATAGTTTGAGGCAACAAAGTATTCTGTAATTTCATTTTGTAGCCCACAATAAAATATTCGGTTTACAACACTGCATTTGGCTTTATTTTTTAAACAAGTAGTTTTGCAAACAAACATAATAGTAATGTCACAAGTGTTAAATAATGTTATTTAATATGTGGCCGGTAAAATTGTGTGTTGGCCGGTATTTTGGAACGCTGCCGGCCAAGATGGCCGACGGGGAAAATGGCTAACGGAAACCCTGGTCTCTGCCAATGGCAAATCCACACCTGCTGTATTCTATATAGTGTAAGGTGACCACGGCTCCCTGCTCGGGTACAAAACTGCATCTGAGCTAGGACTGATAAAGATAGTGTGTTCAATTAAACCCACCATGTCCAAAGCAGACCAACTCATGCTTAAATATCCTGACATTGCAAAAGGAACTGTAAAGTTGAAGGATTTCCAAGTCAAGCTCCATATTGATCAGAGTGTCGCTCCAGTCATACAACCACACCTCTGTATTCCTTTTCACATCAGGAGAACTGCTGTGCTCAGAGAACGGCATATCTCACCAACGGTGGATGACATCGTGCATGACCTCAATGGTGCAACAATATTTTCAAAGCTGGACCTCAATGCAGGCTATCGCCAGCTAGAACGTGCTCCTGAGTCAAGATATATCACAACATTCTCAACACACGTCGGACTGAGAAGATACACAAGACTCATCTTTGGAATCTCATCAGCAGCTGAAGTGTTCCAACACACAATCCAGAATGTACAGTACTCCATGGAATCCCAGGAGTCAGACAGACAGTGATGACATCCTGGTCTATGGTGCCACAGCTAAAGAACATGATCGCTCCTTGGAAGCAGTCTTTGAGAGCCTACACAAGAACAACCTGACTATCAACAAAGACAAGTGTGAGTTGCACAAAACATCTTTGGAGTTCTATGGCTACATTTTCTCAAAAGATGGCATCTCACCCGACCCAAAGAAGATTGAGGCTATCACACACATGTCACTCCCTCAGAACCCAAGTGAAGTAGGAAGCCTAATAGGAATGGCAAACTGCAGTGCAAAGCATTCCACAATGTCAGAGATGAGCTTACTGCTTTTGATGAAGGCTTCTTCTTAGGGGTAACAGACTGGTAATACCAAAGACACTACAGGCCAAAGCCCTCGCTCTTGCACATGAAGGCCATCAAGGCATTGTTAAGAAAAATCAACTGCTTAGAGAAAAGGTCTGGTTCCCTGGAATCAATCTGGGAACCCATCATAAAAAAAAGGTAAAACAGCACCCTCTGATGTTTTTTTTACCTTTGATTTGACTCTGGGAGGAGTGATTAAGTAAACCTATGCTGACTGGAAACCGGGGTTTTGGTCTGCCCTCAGCCCTCCACTTTATGTGGTGCGCCTATGTTTTCATTCTAACAATATTTCTCCACGGAACACTAACACCATTTCTCCCAAAGAACATGGATCGTTTTGGTTATAAGCCCACTTGTTTCTATGATGAAAGAGCAAGTTAAAATGTTACTAACTTTCCGTGGTTTTGTCGGCTTCGAGGACGCTATTGTTAAATGAGTTTCAGTTTGTTTGTGGGAAGCGAGCGCACAGATGTAAATCCCGCCCACTACATTTGATTGGGTAAAGCGCGGCCTGCTTCCCAGCGCATTCCCTGTCAGTCAGCCACTCCTGAGACGGTACACCAGCCGTTACAGATGTCAGAGCTACCGCAAGGACCATGGCAGAAAGTCTCAGTGGATTTCTGTGGACCTTTTCCATCAGGTGACTATCTCCTGGTTATTCTGGATGAATACTCCCGATTTCCCTTTGTGGAAATTACAACTTCCACCTCTGCAGGCAAAACAATTCCCCTCCTGGACAAAGTGTTCTCTATAGCAGGGATACCACTGGAGGTGAAATCTGACAATGGCCCTCCGTTTTCAAGTAAGGGGTTCGCAGACTTTGCACAATATCTTGGCTTCCATCACAGGAAGATTACGCCCTACTGGCCACAGGGAAATGCTGAAGTCGAAATATTCATGCGCACCCTGACCAAAGCAGTCAACACGGCAACGGCAGAAGGTAAACCATGGAAGCAAGAATTGCATACGTTCTTAAGGAACTACAGAGCTACTCCTCACCTCACGACCAATCGGTCCCCAGCTGACCTACTCTATGGTCGTCCCATGTCAATCAGACTCCCCACTGTCCCGTTGCCTCAGGAGGATAATATGCTTCGCTACACAGGCAGCTCCAAGAAGGACAAGATGAAGGCCTATGCTGACAAAAGGAGGATCACATCACAACACACACTGAGACATGGAGATGTGGTGCTCGTACGTCAGCAAAGACAGGCAAACTTGTGACACCATTTAACCCCAAGACCTACAAGGTCATAGCCGTGAAAGGCACTATGGTCACAGTTCAGAGACATGGCCATGTTGTCACAGGAAGCCAGTCATTCTTTAAACTCCTGAAACACCAACCTGAAACACCACCCGGAGGCAGCAAAAGTGATGAGGACGATGATGACGACTCGCATGTTGATCCACAACGCCCTGCTGAAACAGGACATATGCCCCAAGCTATGAGGAGATACCCTCAAAGGCCTGACAGACAAGCGCCACAGAGACTGTTGTTTCAAGTGTAAAACAGACTGAACCACACTGTATTTAAAAAAAAATATGAAAAAAAGTGGGAACAGTGTATCTGTATTGTGTAACACATTTATATTTGCAATAAGTAACAGTTATTATTTTGAATGTTCAAAAAGGTAATCTACACAGACAGTGAAGGTCAGTCAAAAGAAGTTGTTTTGTTTCATTTTCTTAAAAAGAAAGGAAGGGATGTAGTGTACACCTTTAAGAGAAGCTATGACGTCACTATGCAGCCAGGAAGCGAGGGGTGATAGATGGCAGAATGCTCTGTACTGTTAAAGCTACCATCAGTAAAGCATCGGATTCTATTATAACCTCAACAAGTGGTGCGGACATTCAGCTCATTACACCGGCTCTTACAGTAAGTGCCTGCTAAGGTACTGCGTAGCCTGTGTGGAGAGAGGCTCCCTCACGTAAGACCCTTCGTAAGGATCGCACGAACATGCACACATGTAATGAATATGAGAACAGACACCTATATGTTACAACAGTGCTTTATAAACATTTTGCGCACATGAATGTGTCAAAGTAAAACATAATAACACCTGTATAGCAAAAATAGGTGATGTACAAGTTCACAACTCATTCCATCGTGATGCATTGTGAGCTTGAACATCTACTGTTGTCACTGTTTATTTACATTATTGACCGTAAAATAAATATTTCCGCCTATAATAAAGTAAAAGCAACCAAGCTTGCCTATAATAACATGGTCAGAATAGGGACACCAGGTTGTTTATATACTCTAGCACTTTTCAAAAAAGATCAAATGATACAATAATACACAATAAATAAAAGTCATAATACAGCATGAAGAGTAATAATGGGAGTGTTGTAGGTGGTACAGACCCTCAGGTTGTCTATAGGGGTGGTAGATGTGGATGTCATATGGATAGATCAAGTTGCTGATGAGACTGATCTTGTTGGTTCCCTGAGTCTTTTTGGCTCTGATGGACCTGGTCTTCCTGTCTGTCCAGTAGATGTGATCCTCAAACAGAGTAATAGCCCAGATGTTGTCCTGACTCACAGCTACAGACGCACAGAACCAAATAGAGTCAGACTACAATAAAATGAACAAACATGAACAAACAAAGTATTATAACAAATATTATAACAAGCGTTAAAATAAGTATACAAGAGTAAACAATGCTCTCAAATCTTTCCTTGCCTTGTCTTACACTTAATTATTTAAACCAGATGAACTATTAAATACATGGAATGGAAAAAAAGAAGGCTAAAGGTTAGCTAGTGTGTGTGTGTGTGTGTGCGTGTGCGTGTGCGTGTGCGTGCGTGCGTGCGTGCGTGCGTGCGTGCGTGCGTGCGTGCGTGCGTGCGTGCGTGCGTGCGTGCGTTGTGATGGACAAAATTCATATAAAAGTCATTGTGGTGATGATTAATGCAATGTACAGTATTAGTAGATGCAGTGGTGGAAAAAGTATTCAAATGTTTTACTTAAGTAAAAGTATCAATACTGCAATCTAGAAATACTCTGTTATAAGTAAGTATGGTATGGTAATAACAATGTACTTGAGTAAAAGTACAAAAGTGTTGGTATCAAAATGTACTTAAAGTACCAAAAGTAGAAAGTACTCATTATGCAGAATGTCCCGTTTCACAAGGTATCATTATGTATAAAATGTATTAAAACCTTTTGAAAAGAGCAGATCTACAAGCTCACAACATGATGGCGTGTTGTGAGCTATTTTCGGCTATTTTCAAATAACTGTGTCTGTGACTCAGCTATAGAATAAAGCCCATGTAAGGAGTGACCATCTGTTGTCACCCCTGTGTACCATCCTGCCAGCATACATGTGTGTGGGACATTGATGTTGGGGGGTGCTGGGGGAAGCTCTGGAGGGAGACACCAGTCTCTCTCTGCTGTGATGAGATCTACAATAAAGTTGATGTTTGATTTCTGACATTCAGAGATGGGAAAAGTACTGACATTCTGTACTCGAGTAGAAGTAAAAGTAGAAATACTCATTCAAATAATTACTTGAGTAAAAGTAAAAAAGTACAGGCTCTGAAATGTACTTTATGAGTAAAAGTAAAAGTATTTTTACCAGATGTTTCTGTGCTTTAAACTTAAAAGATCCCCACCAAACACACGTCTTAAAACCGGCCCAACTAGAAATATTAGACCTTAATTGTCGAATGTTTAAGCATGTTCTAATTATATAGACTTTACTTTAGACCAGGGGTCTTCAACAGGGGGTCCGGGACCCCTAGGGGATCCTCAGAGCTACTATAGGCGGTCCGCCAATTCTTTTTGTGATAGGATGTTTTTTTTTATATTAACCACTTGAACCCTAGCATTCCTATTCTAAGGGGAACATTAGCCGAAAATAGCCGATCTACAAGCTCACAACGCCTCGCGCTGCAAAACGTTGTGAGCTTGTAGATCAGCTATTTTCGGCAGAGGTTTGGTGTAGGGTGGAAAGGAGCAAATCAAGTACTAAGTAGCCTATAAGTTTTAAGTGGTTGAATGTCTGAAATTAACAAAAAATTAATCATTTACACAACACTGATGACAGTCTATGAAGCTATCTATGAAATCTATGAAAATGTTTAATCTGCAACACAATTTCATACAATATGTAGTGGGGGTCCTTGCTTCATCTGTCTCTCAGCTAAGGGGGTCCCTGGCCCTGCTTCATCTCTCTCTCAGCTAAGGGGTCCCTGCTTCATCTCTCTCAGCTAAGGGGTCCCTGCTTCATCTCTCTCAGCTAAGGGGTCCCTGCTTCATCTCTCTCTCAGCTAAGGGGTCCCTGCTTCATCTCTCTCTCAGCTAAGGGGTCCCTGCTTCATCTATCTCAGCTAAGGGGGTCCCTGCTCCATCTCTCTCTCAGCTAAGGGGGTACCTGCTTAATCTCTCTCTCAGCTAAGGGGTCCCTGCTTAATCTCTCTCTCAGCTAAGGGGTCCCTGCTTCATCTCTCTCAGCTAAGGGGGTCCCTGCTTCATCTCTCTCTCAGCTAAGGGGGTCCCTGCTTCATCTCTCTCTCAGCTAAGGGGGTCCCTGCTTAATCTCTCTCAGCTAAGGGTCCCTGCTTCATCTCTCTCAGCTAAGGTGTACTGTACTTCATTCAAACACAGCAAGTGAGCCTATAGACAAGCCTACTTCAAAAGTAACCACGCGTGCACACACACACACACACACACACACACACACACACACACACACACACACACACACACACACACACACACACACACACACACACACACACACACACACACACACACACACACACGTCTCGGCTGAGTGAGTCATAACAGCTTGTGATCAACAGAAAGGAACTTCCTCTAAGGACTTAAAAATAAGAGATACTAGTAATAATTGGTCACCTTAGTTGAATTGTTTTGTCTACTAACAGGAAGTATATACTCATTTGTAGTAACGTTACACACAGAGCTATGTACACTGGTGCGCTGGTACACAAGAGTATGTTCATTTGATCTGCGCGCAACATTAAAACTAAAGTAACGGGCCCGTTTTGAAAATGTATGGAGTAGAAAGTACGGATACTTGTGTTAAAATGTAACGTGTGTGCGTGCGTGCGTGCGTGCGTGTTTGTGAGACCTGTGTGTCTGTTGGTTCCATCCAGGTTGGCAAACTCAATGTATTTATTCTCGTTGGTCCAGTAGATGTGATCATTGATGTAGTCTAACGTCAGGCTGTAGGGCTTGGAGATCTTATCCTTCACGATGACTCTCCTGTTGGTGCTGTCCATCCCCATCCTCCCTATGTGGGGGTTGTTGTCACTTATGTCTGACCAGTACAAGTATCTGTCAGGGAGACACTGTGTCAGGGTCACTATTCACAACTAATCACACATACAGTAACAGTAACAGTACTGTACAGTACTAGTGGACCTACAATATGATGAAGAGTTCATACCAGGGTTATTACAGTTCACTACTAAATAAATAAATTAATTAAATTATTAAAACTTGAAAAAAAAAAAAAAAAAACATTTTACTTGACTGGAATAAAAATATAAATGAGGCTTTCCAAAAAAACTAACTAAAATTATAAAGAAAATCTTTATAATTTTAGTTAGTTTTTTTGTCCTTAGTATTAGTCTTTGTCAATAGCCAAAATATTTCTTCACAGATACTGAAAATAGACAATCATCAAGCACACAATGTGTTGCTATGCGACACGTTGTGAGCTTGTAGATTGACGATGTTCAAAGAAAGTTCTGAGATTTGTCTCACCCCTGACTATTCTATATTACTATATAAACAACTAAAATTAACACTCAAACTAACACAAACTAAACTAAAACTAAGCATTTTCAAAAAAAATTAACTAAACTAAACTTGCAAATCTGCTTTAAAAACGAATGCAAATAACTGAAATTGAAAACAAAAAGTGAAAACTTAATAAAAATAGAATCTAATCTCTATGTAGCATACAGTATTATGATGGCATTAGACTGCTGCTTAACCGATTGCCTGCCAGAATTATTTCAGATTTTTTGCAGTTGTCTGCCAGTGATTTTTCATTGAAAAAACTAAAGTACTCAGGAGCCGAGATACAGAATTTTTAAGTTTTAAGTTAACAAGGAAGTGGATAGGAGTCTAGATCTTCGAAAAATCATATCTCCTTGGTCTTTGGGTCAAATTATTATAATTT
Organism: Gymnoscopelus braueri; assembly: GCF_963280865.1. Classification (NCBI taxonomy): domain Eukaryota; kingdom Metazoa; phylum Chordata; class Actinopteri; order Myctophiformes; family Myctophidae; genus Gymnoscopelus; species Gymnoscopelus braueri. The sequence goes on from NC_137619.1 coordinate 41,050,504, forward strand.
TTTTTCTAAAAACGCATATATGCGTTATTGGCAGGCAAGTGATGTATACTAAAAAACGCATATATGCGTTATTGGCAGGCAATGAGAGTGTCTCGATGCAGCAGTGCACGTCACATGTTTGTCAGTGTTGGTGAACCACCTGCTCTGCTGTGCTGCAGAACCTCATGTACAAATAGATTCATTTTAACCACCCGATACCCACACAAACACTGTACTGAGTTCTTTCAGGTTTTACTCTAAACTGTGGAACCATACATTGTCATGTAAGACTGTATGTAGCAGTAGTGGCTCAGAGCCTCTGCCTGATGAGATAAAAGCCTAATATTACCTTTAGTCTAGCGGTTAAGATGTTGGCTTTCCATGTGGGAGACCCAGGTTTGAAAATACAGTGCGTAACATGTGTATTCATTTATGATATGGACTGCCTTTGTTTGTGTTTGTATTTGTCTGTAATGAATTATTGTTGCAATGGACCATGTGTCTTTAATACAGTTGTGATTGATTTATTAAGTAAAAATACAAAACTATAATAACCTTGGTTCATACATGGTGTAAAAAACATTTGCTTTTTTTTTAGAGATGCACGATATAATCGGTAACGTATCGGAATCGGCCGATATCAGCCCTAAAATGCCATATCGGTATCGAACCGATCTCAAAATAAACCCGATTAAATTCACTGATATGATTGAGAAGCAATATGACCGAGAGCAGTCTGTCTGCCTGTCTCTGTCTCTTTAAGAGAGCCAGCTGTAGCACCTCCCCCCGGCCTCCACACGCTCTACATGCCGTCACCGTGTCTCTCTCAGGCGTTATTATGGATCCCACCGCAGCTCCAGGCAAACCCCGCTGTGATTGGTCAGTAGTCGCTGTGATTGACAGTTCTCGTTTTTGCAACTATGCCTAAACCTAACCGTAACCTTAACCCTAACCTCAGTAAAACTATGCCTAAACCTAACCCTAATCAGACAGGTAAGGCGGGTCTAAATCCTGGAGCGTTGGTGGGATCCATAATCAGGCCTCTCTCAGACAGAGCACTGAGTGAGCAGCAGGCTAAGCTAGGCTAGGCTGCTGCGTGAATGAACAGAGACAAGTAGTCAAACTAACAGCAAACAAACTCTTCACGTCCATAGTTCATACCCAGAACAGTCAGAGGGTTTCTTGTACATCTTAAATTAGATTAGAGTAGTGATACTGCGGAGCAGCGGAGGATATATTTTCAACACGAATGTGTACATTGCCTCGTTATTTAACATCGACGTAACAAACACTCGTTACTCGACTCGAGTGCAACCAGCGGCCGCTATTGAACAAGCAAGCTGCTTGTTTATTTAACCACAGAGAATGAGCACAAATTAGCTCTCAGCTGGTAATGTTTCTGTCTTTGACATCCTGTTGTCCTACAATCTGTAGTGTAGTGTACGAAGCAAGCTGTCCCTCTCATAAACTCACTGCTGATGTTATAGAATGTTAGATAGTGATAAACTAAACAATGATTGTATTTATGGTAAGATTAGTTTGTATATCACACACACACACACACACACACACACACACACACACACACACACACACACACACACACACACACACACACACACACACACACACACACACACACACACACACACACACACACACACAGTGGTGGCTCCAGGGAGTTGTGATTGGGAGAGCTAAGGGGGGCTTTATTGTTTAGAGCAGAGGCTAATTAATTTAGGCTACAGACAATATGAATAACACTAATAACAAACTAGATTCAATGATCTTAGTTCCATAGGCCACATAACATATGGTTTTGTGTTATACAAAGATTCAAATAATTCTGTGATGGTGTTACGCCCCGGCCTAGGGGAACCGAGACGCAACATATGATGTGGAAGACCGCCCTTCCCAACTCCCAAGAACCGCCGTCCAAACAGTTTGCTTTTCGATCTTTTCTTTTTATTCTCACAAGTGGTTACAAAACTCTACTTATAGCATACAAAAATGATGTCATAGTTAAGTTTGTTACTTAGAAGAATATATATTAGAGATGCACGATATTGTTTTTTTGAAACCGATACCGATACCGATTATTTGCTGGGTCATATCGGCCGATACCGATCCGATACCGATATATTATATATTATATTTTATATTGAGCTCATTGCTGAATTTAAAAAAAAAATTGTTTTACTGGTGAAAGTTGATGGTAAACCCCCCTCTCCACTAGCCCTACTGTGATGAAAAATATTTATGGAATAAATACATTAATTATATATATTCTTCTAAGTAACAAACTTAACTATGACATCATTTTTGTATGCTATAAGCCATCACAGAATTATTTGAATCTTTGAATCACACAAAACCATATGTTATGTGGCCTATGGAACTAAGATCATTGAATCTAGTTTGTTATTAGTGTTATTCATATTGTCTGTAGCCTAAATTAATTAGCCTCTGCTCTAAACAATAAAGCCCCCCTTAGCTCTCCCAATCACAACTCCCTGGAGCCACCACTGTGTGTGTGTGTGTGTGTGTGTGTGTGTGTGTGTGTGTGTGTGTGTGTGTGTGTGTGTGTGTGTGTGTGTGTGTGTGATATACAAACTAATCTTACCATAAATATAATCATTGTTTAGTTTATCACTATCTAACATTCTATAACATCAGCAGTGAGTTTATGAGAGGGACAGCTTGCTTCGTACACTACAGATTGTAGGACAACAGGATGTCAAAGACAGAAACATTACCAGCTGAGAGCTAATTTGTGCTCATTCTCTGTGGTTAAATAAACAAGCAGCTTGCTTGTTCAATAGCGGCCGCTGGTTGCACTCGAGTCGAGTAACGAGTGTTTGTTACGTCGATGTTAAATAACGAGGCAATGTACACATTCGTGTTGAAAATATATCCTCCGCTGCTCCGCAGTATCACTACTCTAATCTAATTTAAGATGTACAAGAAACCCTCTGACTGTTCTGGGTATGAACTATGGACGTGAAGAGTTTGTTTGCTGTTAGTTTGACTACTTGTCTCTGTTCATTCACGCAGCAGCCTAGCCTAGCTTAGCCTGCTGCTCACTCAGTGCTCTGTCTGAGAGAGACACGGTGACGGCATATAGAGCCTGTGGAGGCCGGGGGGAGGTGCTACAGCTGGCTCTCTTAAAGAGACAGAGACAGGCAGACAGTGTGCTCTCGGTCATATTGCTTCTCAATCATATGGGTGAATTTAATCGGGTTTATTTTGAGATCGGTTCGATACCGATATGGCATTTTAGGGCCGATATCGGCCGATTCCGATACGTTACCGATTATATTGTGCATCTCTAATATATATAATTAACGTATTTATTCCATAAATATTTTTCATCACAGTAGGGATAGTGGAGAGGGGGGTTTACCATCAACTTTCACCAGTAAAACAAATTAAAATAAAAAAATTCAGCAATGAGCTCAATATAAAATATAATATATAATATATCGGTATCGGATCGGTATCGGCCGATATGACCCAGCAAATAATCGGTATCGGTATCGGTTTAAAAAAAAACACTTTTTTTGTGACTTTTTTTTAACTTAGATCTGTAAGCGGAACAGAATAATGTAATTCAGTCTTCTTGTATCCGTGGTATTTCACAGGATGGTTGATACATTCAATGTGAGGTTCATGATCTCACCACAGTGCTCTTACCCGTAGCGTACATCCACAGCTATGGAGCTTGGGTCGTCCAGTTCAGTGTTGACCAGGACTGTTGGGTACGACCCGTTTAGTTTGGACACCTCTATGGTGTGATGCACAGGGTCACACCAGTAGAGGTTTCCTCCCACCCAATCAACAGCTAGACTCGCTGGTGTGATGGTCGACTTGTTGTGAAGGACCTGTCAATGAACCGTACATGCACTCTGAATATACTCACTATGCCTTCATTCTTAGATATGACAGTGTAGAAGACAGTGGTGTAAAGTAACTAAGTACATTTTACACTAAGTAAAACTTCTAGATATTTTTATTTGACTGGTATTTACTAGTATTTACAATTTTTAGTACTTTTACTTCTGTTCCACTACATCTCAAAGGCAAATGGCATGACATGGGATTCAAATGGGAATAAAAAGGTTCAAATATTTTAATTTTTCTTTTAATTTGTTTCTCTTTATTTATAGCCGATCTGCCACACGTGAAATCAATACGTTTTTAATAAAATGTTGATACATTTACAGCTAAGCATATTAAGCACAATGATGTATGTGACAACATACCATACAAAAATGAGAAATGCTGCGCATGTCAGTGACCGTTTGTCCATACAGATACAGTATGTAAACAAACTGGCTTATTAAGGAGAGCCGTCGTCACAACATCTCATAAACAGCCATGGAGAAAGCATAAATAATAAGTAGCCTATCCATGTGTTATGGATTGACTGACGTCAACATAACAAGATCATATAAAAGTTTGTGAAAACCTGGTGTAGAGAGACAGGAAACCATGCAAGGACAGACGGAGGAGAAAGATCTGAGACCAGCAGTCAGATTCAACTCACATTCTCACTAACTCAGTGGTTCTCAAACTTTTCAGACAACGACCCCCTGGGGACCCCCCCAAATAATCATTTTGTCTTCTTGCCTCTATAATAATGTAATGGTCGTATTTTCCTTGTTTTCCTTTTTTAACCCTTGCATTGTGTTAGAAAACTGCATCCACTTGTGGTGTTAGTGGGTCAAATTTGACCCGTGATTTAAATCAGCCCAAAATACTCAAAAAATAAGTATTTTCATTCTTTTTTTTCTCCCACCTCATAGCTGACTTGTAATGCATTCATATCCATGTAAACACTTTTTAAAATATTATGTTGGGTTAGGGCTAGGGTTTCATCTTTCAATATATCTTGTTTTCTATTGTAAAAATGTTAAAATTCACTCATTAAATTTCCTATAATGAAGGCAATGGATAATGATGTTATCTAGCTATAATAGAATAATTAACAATAATAATTAGAACACACTTCCAAAAAAAAAAACTTTTTTAACTTTAAAAAATGTTAAAATTATTAAAAATAGTGACACTAGTGGTGTTAGGGTCCGAAATGACCCGTATACCATAGAAGGTAAAAAGTAATTTATTTTTCATAAACTCAAACTTTATTTTACTCCTGATAGCAAATGCTAATTGAGGACAAGTCTCTCTCACTCTCAAACATGTAAACATTGAATATTGACAATTTGGGGGGGACTGAGCCACACTTCTTTGCCGGGTCATTTCGGACCCTAACACCACTAGTGTCATAATTTTTTTTTGAGACCATCAGAATTAATTAAAATGATTATAAATAATTTTGTTCTGTTAAAATGGCTATTTCTGAGGATATCATGAAGCCTCGTTCCAATAAAGAAATGTAAAGGGTACTTTTTACCTATTCAAACTTGAAGACGGGTCAAAAAAGACCCTAACACAATGGAAGGGTTAAAGATAGATATTAAAAAGGTTTTAAAAGTCCTTAAATTGTCACTTTAGAAATGTGCTGATATCCTGTATACACTTATCCCCCCCCCCCATCTGGGGACCCATATTTTAAATACTAGTATAAGTACTCTGAATTACAAAGCATTTTGTAAACAAGTGTCCGACATTCATCCTCATAGTTGTCATTGTCACACTACCTGGACGTCACTGCCGTTGATGTGCATACGAATGATCATGCTGCGGTAAGGGGGGTTTTGACGCATCCACTCTATCCAGTAGATCATCTGCTGCTGATAGTCAAAGTCCAGAGCCTGTACATACTTCAAGTGCTGTCACACCACAGCAGTTGTGTTAGTCTCAGACTGGAATACATTCCAGCATGTCAAAAGCAGTGTGTGTAGAATATTGTGTAGGATTACATAGGATGTGTTGTTATGTCTAATGGTTTCACCTGTTTGAGCTCTGTGGAGCTGGAGCCGTCCAAGTTGATCTTCATGAGGTTGATAAGGTCGGCTACGATGAGGAAGGGCTCCACCTCTGGGGAAAGTGAGTCATTACATTTGAGTTGATTTACCTTTAAAAATACACAAATCCCAAAGCAATAAGACTATCTCATTCCAAATCTCTCTCTCCCTCAGGTCAGGTGATAACAACCTCCTGGACACCCTCAGGACAAATAAGCGAAACTGGGGTGACAGGGCTTTCTCGATGGCCGCCCCCTCACTGTGGAACTCACTCCCAGATCACATCAGAGCTGCCCCTAGCCTGGTAAACCCTCCCTCCGGAAATCTCATTTCCATTTGATTTCAGGAGTGAGTCTGGCCTGATCGGCTATTCTGCTATTTTCTCTGCTGTATTTTTACTTAAAAAAGCTCTCAAACTTCTATTTTGAGACACGGAATTTACTTATAAGATATCGTTTGGATAGAATTTAGTTGTTTAACTTCATATATGTGGTCAATTAATCATGACAGAGCCTATTTAAAAATTTAAATTTAGAGAACCAGTAGGGGCGGGCAGTGACACGCATGTATCCGAATAAGGCAACCCATTTTGGGCATGGCCGTCTCAAAAGTCTGTGTGGAACCTGCATTTCCGAGGGGCAAATTCAAAAAATGCCTCTGGTGATAAACCCGCCCCATATTTGCGACCCACAGAGAGGGCCCAGACCTAATCTGCCACGGGCAATTTTATTTTGCAATGACAGATTCGTCTGGAACCAGGCTAGTGTCATTGCACATTGAGTCAGTCAGTCAGTCGACAGACAGACAGACAGACAGACAGACAGACAGACAGACAGACAGACAGACAGACAGACAGACAGACAGACAGACAGACAGACAGACTTACCTGTTGTGTTGTGCGTTGGTTTAGCCTGGAAAGCTGAGGAGAAACATAAAATGATTTGGCCGGACCTTTTAGACAAAAGCATTATAAATATAACTGTGTTGTTTTACATTCTTTTGCCTAATAAAAATTTCAATCAATCAATCAATCAATCTATCCGATCGAATGACTGCATCTTGACAAATATTGAATTAAACTGAATTGAATTAAACTGAATTGAGAGATACTTTCACTGTGTGTGTGTGTGTGTGTGTGTGTGCGTGCGTGCGTGCGTGTGTGCGTGCGTGCGTGCGTGCGTGCGTGCGTGCGTGCGTGCGTGGTGCGTGCGTGCGTGCGTGCGTGCGTGCGTGCGTGCGTGCGTGCGTGTACTTAAAGTAAAAGTACTCAACATTTGTCAAACTTTTTAGAAAATAGTAGATCTACAAGCTCACAATCAGCTACTTTCAAATAGACAAACTATAAAATATGGCTTAAGGGGTATGTTTTGTAATAATAATGAAACTCTATAAAGTCACTGGTAACTAAAGCTGTTCCATAATTGTAGTGTAGTAAAAACAAAAATATTTGTCTTTGAGTGAGTGTTGAAGTAATTTCTAAAACAGTGCTTTTCTGCTAAATGGGTGCAATTTATACCACAGTGTTTTTCTGTTAAATTGGTGTAATTTGTACTAGTGTTTTTCTGCTAAACGGGTGTAATTTGTATGCCTAGGCCACGCCTATTTCACACCACAGCTTCAGAGCAACAACCTATCGGCTGTAACGGTAACGGCAAAGTCGATTTTTTTCTAAACTTTACTCCGCCTCCTGCCATGGTGGTCGGTCCTCACACATATGTTTTCAATTAATTTTCAAAACTTTTCCATAATTGTTCCAAAGTATTTTACCAATATATTCCAGGCCAATAACAATCACACGGCGCAATATTGAGGCTCTTAACTCGAACGAAGGCGTCACGTGACAAAAAGAACAGATCTACAATCTAAAAACATACATGTTGCTTTTAGACCTTGTTTTTTTGCGTGGCGTCCTGTATTTAGCACGTGTTAGATGTTTTGGGACATGTTATTTTATAAACAAAAGCTAAAAACGATGTATATCCAAACATTTTCCAAAACAATTGATTAATTCCAAACCTTTTCCAGGCCTGGAAAACAGCTTTTCAAATTTCAAAATATTTCCAGAAATGTCATGACCATGGAGACCAGTGGTTCTCAAAGGGGGGTTCAGGAACCCACAGTGGTCCTTTAGGGGGTTCAAGGGAGTCCCCAGCTAAATGATTGATAGTAAGGAACCAAATGGACCCTTACGGGTCTGTAACTCTGACAGTGTACAAATGGCACCAAATGTGGAGCCATTTGTACACTCAGAGTTGTGGAGGTCTGTGTCCTAATGCAGTGGTTCCCAAACGTTCTTTTTGTTTGTCTTATGTACCCCTTGAGCTGTTTTATTTACTGTGTTGTCATGGTTAGGGTCCCCGCAGGCTATGGGATCAGTAGCCGCTGGGTGGACTCAGCTTTGGAGCTACAGTATACGCGCACGCACGCGCGCGCACACACACACACACACACACACACACACACACACACACACACACACACACACACACACACACACACACACACACACACACACACACACACACACACACACACACACACACACACACACACACACACACACACGCACGCACAACACCGTACAGAGAATGGCAGCACAGGCAGACCTGGATCACAGCTACAAAGTTATAAAGACCTTTGATTTAGGAGCCGTGTCCACACAGACAGCCTTTTATCAGTGGAGGGGCCACATTGGATATCATTTCCATAGCTCTCACACACAGATTGACACATGGACTTCTCATGGTTGTTGTGGTAGCGATTCGACGCCAGGGTCGTAAATGACTGGGTTGTCACACACACACACCACCACACCACACCACACACAGGATGAAATGAGCAGCGCTCCTCTCCAAAAGTGTAACTATGCATACTGAGTGCATAACCCAAAACATGCAGTTCAGTGTTAAAGGTAGGGTAAGTGATATGTTTTGGTTAAAACAAAACGTTTTTTTTGTTAAAGTGTTAAAGCACTATATTATTGTAGTAATCATTGCTATAAAGTGTTGTTCAGTAACAGGGGTCTCCCTGTCTCTCCAGCTCTTAAATAAAATGAAAATGTATTTTTCACAATTTTGCCTGCTCATTTCTTTGTGTTATCACTTTCAATTCCACGTGTTTAATCTGTATCCTGTCTGAGTTCTCTGTACTGATTTGATCAAATTGGTATACCGACCTAAAAATGCATTTCCTTTTTAACCCTTTCATTGTGTTTTTTTCAAGTTTAAATAGGTAAAAAGTACCCTTTATATTTCTTTATTGGAACAAGGCTTTATGATATCCTCAGAAACAGCCATTTTAATGCAACAGAATTCATCACCACCATTTTAGTTAATTCTGATGGTCTCTATAAAAAAAAGTGACATCTGTGGTGTTAAAGGTCAAATATGACCCGGCAGAGAAGTGTTGCTCAATTCCCCCCAAATTGTCAATATTTAATGTTTACATGTTTGAGAGTGAGAGAAACTCAATTAGCATTTGCTATCAGAGTAAAATAGAGTTTTGGTTTATGGAAAATATATAACTTTTTACCTTCTATGGTATATGGGTCAATTTTGACCCTTATACCACATGACGTCAATATTTTTAAAATAAACAATTTTTAAAGTTAAAAAACTAAAACAAGTATTTTATTTTTGGAAGTGTGTTCTAATATAAGTCTATTATAGCTAGATAACATCATTATCCATTGTCTTCATAATAGGAAATATATAATTGAAAACGATATATATATTGAAAGATGAAACCCTAACCCAAAATAATATTTTAAAAAGTGTTTACATGGATATGAATGCATAACAAGTCAGCTATGAGGTGGGAGAAAAAATTTAATGAAAATTATATATTTTTTAGTATTTCGGGTTAATACATGGGTCAAATGTTACCCGCTAACACCAAAAGTGTCAGCAGGTTTCTAACACAATGCAAGGGTTAATAAAAAGCTAGAGAGACTTGGAGACTCCTGGTACTGAACAAACACTCTATAGCAATGAGTACTATCAGAATATAGAGCTATTTAACACTTATTTTAACCATAGAAAATCACTTACGTCAGCTTTAGTGTAATATATGCTCCGTTGTACAACGGGTGTCGCAGGCTGAAAAGCTCACAACGCGTCATGGCCATGGAAGCAACACGTTGCGAGGCGAGCTTATATTTTCAGAACCCAACACTGTTGTATGATGGAGTATAAATCACCTGTTAGTGTCTCTATTCACTCACACCAAAAAAAAAAAACAGCAGCTTGCACCACCCACCCTCCCCCCAGGGCCTCCCCCTCCCTCTGCCTGCTGTATACCTCCCCCTCCACCCTCTCCACCACAAGGATCAGAGCCTGTGTGTGTTTGTGTGTTTACTGTGGTTCACAAACTGTAACATGCCAAGACCTATAAACACCACTATTGAGAAATGGATTGATTAAATAAATAAATGAAGATTTTCAATAAATGAGCGATCACAGCCACATCCAGCCTATAGCCTGTCCAGGCTCCCCAGCTAAATGGTTGATAGTTAGAGTTGGAACCAAATGGGCCCTTACGGACCAATAACTGTGAGAGTGTACAAATGGAACCAAACAGGTCAATTTGTTTGCATATATACACTCTCACAGTTATGGGGGTCCTTGAAATAAAACCCTTTGAGAAGCAGCGCTGTAATTTAAATTCACACACTGTAGAGACCTAGTTTCAACCATGAGCATCACAACAAAACTATACAAAAAGTCAAAACAAACAGCTTCCATGGTGTTCATGATGATGACAATATGAACTGTACATAGCTGTCAAACTGAGCATAATTCACACAATATACATCTGTACACGCCAATAAATCCATTATCACACATGCACACGCACACGCACACACACACACACACACACACACACACACACACACACACACTGTCTGTCATGACGGGCATGATAGCAAAATGTAACCATACAGTATAAACCCCAATAAATTCAACACTGAATAAATTATATAAATTCATATTTTAATGTATTTTATTCATTTGTTTATACATATTATGTATAAACAAATGAATACAATAAATTAATAAAATAATGTAAATGAATTTATAATAAATAATAATTATAATACAAATAATTTAACACACAGTATTTGTACCTTTCATGACATGAAATGCAGCTCAAAGTGCTTCACATAAAAAGAGCCAAGCAACAAAAGTTTTAGTAGGTGTTGATAGCAGAGTAGTACTGTATACGACATATAAGCTGATGCCTGACATTGAGTCCCCGGTTCGATTCTCGAGCCCGGCAAACCTTTGCTGCATGTCACTCCCTGACTCTGTTTCCTGTCTCTCTACACTGTAGACTGTCAATAAAAGCAGAAACCCCCCAAAATTAACTTTAATTTTATATTATGAATAGGCTACGTCACAAATACATGTCACACACACACACACACACGCACGCACGCACACACACACACACACACACACACTGTGCATGCTAATATGGGTTATTTTCAACAGCTTATTGGTTATTATCAACAGCTTGTAGAAAAAGATGAACTTGGACTCAGAGGATCAAAGTTGATGAGCAGTTGCGTAGTTTTATTTAGCTTCCATCATTGTTACAGTCAAGGAAGGAGACAGTCAGGTCAAAATAATGAGATGTTGTCCGTTGGATCGAATCGTGGAGGATCTCTCGGCTGTCTGTCTGGCGACCAGCAGTTGTAGCCTGCTCATATACTGTTTAGATCTAATCTAATAACCTGCATAATACAATAGTATACATACATGGATACAATAGCCTATGGAATGATCTCGTGGATGTTGCACATGCCTAGTCACATGTAGAATAGTCACATGTAGAATAGGGACACACACATTATGTTCTATGTAACATGTAGCTTATAAAATATCCTATATTCCCCCCTTTGTGGCACCCTAGTGTCACAACAGAACGGGGGAGCGTACCTAAACACAATACAACGATATGATCAGGACCAATGACAATGATAATAACAAAACAAGTATATGATAATCATCAATCACATAGACATATATAGAGCCTATGTGAACGGACTCCACACCGCCGTCAGGTCCCCCTCAAGAAGGAAAGACAAGCAGAAAGATTAGGCACACACAACAGAGGCCAAATGCATACAGGGTGAATGCTCACATTCAATGCATGTAGCCCCTCTTCGTTGTTAACACATCAAATACAGCCATACAGTTTAACTATACCAACTGGGCTGTAGTACAGTGCTTGTCAAATAAAATACACAATCGGCAATCACCTTAACACACTACAGCCATCAAGAAATGGCCGATCTACAAGCTTCTCCAAGGCCACTTAAGCAAAAACGGGCCAAGGAAGGACGTTCCACCAGGTGGAAAACAGTCATATCTTTTTACATGTTACACAGCATTATGGGCAGTAAATAGCCAATATGATTACCTCAATTGTGTTTCAATTTGAAAGCGCTGCACAAACACATACAAATCACAATAGTAGAATCACAATAGTAGAAATACGAGGCACAATATCACAACAAGGCATATAGGTGTTGTAATTAGTGTGGCCAAGGCATATACACTTAACGTAAACAAGTGGTGTAATAAATGTGATTAATCCATATATATATCAAAAGAATCCCTATCACCCATGTCAACCTTGTCGTCATCATAATCTAGAATGCGTGTGGCCTCACTGTCTACCTCGCCAAGACGCACGGGTGGAGACAGGACGATGTGCTGCCCAACTGCCGCCCCCATTACACGTTTAACCATGGTCTGAAGCAGTGGGACCACACAGCATATCAATAATAAAAACAAAAATAACACCAGGCCTAGGATAAATCCGACCCTGACCAAGCTCGCCCTCCAAGAAGATGACAGAAGCCATCCCAACCAACTGGTATCCTCACCACCCTTAGTGTGACTGACATGTTCGTCTCTAAGTGTTTTCAACAGTTCAAGAGCCCCCGTGATGTTCCCCCCTTCTCCGGTGTGCATTGGAATTACAGTGCAGCAGTCGCTCCCTATTTTTGCGCAGGCCCCTTGTTCCTCCGCAAAAAGTGTATCTAGGAGGAATCTATTTTGTAACGTCATTGTGGAAGTGGCATGCAGTTGTTCACTAAAGTACTCAAATGTAGTGATGGTAAAATTGATGAATCGTTGCTGATTATACCACAAAAAATTTATCCAACGACCGTTTGTTTCAGGATAAAAGAACGGATTAAATTGCAGCGTGTCCTCTGGCATAGCTCTATGCTCCCATGGAATATTCATCGGACCAAACGGGCCCATTTCCACCTTTCCATCAAGACTAGCGAATTTCAGGTCTTTAACGCTCTCAGCACCTTTCTCACCCGTAACATCAGTTGATCTTTTAAGTCTTGTCGAATTCCCATGCAGTGTCAAAATTGACAATGGGCCTGTGAGCATAACAGGGGCACATACTCCAATCCAATTACGCTCTAAATAATCGTGAATTTGCTCACCCCCACAATACCAAAAAATGTCAGCTACTGAACGAGTCCCCCCTTGCAAGCTTGGCAGTGGGAACCCATGACGTATAACCGTTCCATTGTCAGCCTTGCGTGCATGAACATGAGCGTTATGTGCGATCACTTCCGTACATCGCATGGGAAGATCCGTCCTATTGTTACAGGCACGTCCTTCCGTGTAATCTGAGCACTGCAAATCATTCTGATTTGGACCAGATACAAGACATAGTGGGAACACAATTCCCTCAGGAATGTTTACAAATGGCGGCACAAATGCATTGCCACTTAGAGTGAGCAACTCAAAGTCCTTACATCTACTGGATTTGTACAGGTCCACACTTGCTTCGGTCTGTCCCATGAATGACAGAATGCATTGAATATAGCATTTCTCCTTTAATGCTATTTGCAAATCTTCAACACATTGATTCGGTTCAAAAGGTAAAGGTTGAACCCAGGGTGTTCTATTAGCATTATAACACGTAATACAAGTTTCTGTAGTCACACGCTGAGCCGAGAATCGCATCCATTCATAAAACAAATTCTTTTGACCACGTGCTGTGACCTGCTTATTAGCAGACACAAAGGCTTGTACTGCAGTTTTGGCTGGTGCACCAATAACAGAACAAATACTATCACCCAAAAGTGTACAAATCAAAATCCACATCACACTCCAAACTCCCTTCATCTGGCCTAATTTATACTGTCTCATGATCTTCTGTATTCTTCACAGCTGATGTTGTCTCCACACTAGACTCCTCCCTCTGTTGTTCCCTTCACCTGAGGGCATGAGAACAGTCCCAATCAATTAAGTAGTAAATCTAACTGTAATCCTAAAGGTGTCAGGTCCATGGAGAAATGTACTCAAACGTAGCTGCTAGACCATTATTCTAATACAGTAAGTGTCCAGAACTGAATGTCTTGACCATCATGTCCAGCATGTACACTATATTTGGTTGTTTGCATCTGTTGGTCCCAGTTGCGCATGAACAATGTCTTAATGAGTGGGATGCAACAACAGAATATTACACTTGCGATAATCAGACTAAGTAATATGACTAATTCTAGGTGGACCAAATAAGTGCTCCACTCAGTGACTTTAGTAGTTGACAGTTGTTTTGAAGTAGTTAAAGTGTTTGTTGTTGATGTAACTGATGCATGTGAGGGTGTTGTCGTTACCGTTGTGGGTGTGGTATTTGTTGTGACTATATACGATGTGTCTCCAGTAGTTATTAACAACACAGGGTCTGTATTCAACTGAGCACTTCCACTGAACCGTACTTCAGTAGTCATTTGATTTGGTTCAGATTCAACCGTAACTACTGTAGATTCAACCATAACTACTGTACTAATTCTTTCAGTTAATTGTAGAGGTGTTCCAGGCCTACTAGTCCCCACTTCTAAAGGCACAGTTGGTATTAAGTCGATCTGCCTCAACTCGGCTTCAGTCATAGTTACAAGTGCTACTTCTACTTTCTCTGATATCACTGTTCTAAATGTTAGAGGTAGAGGTTCTATTGTTATATCAGTTAGAGGTTCTATTGTTAGAGGTTCTGTTGTTATATCATTTAGAGGTTCTGTTGTTATATCATTTAGAGGTTCTGTTGTTATATCATTTAGAGGTTCTGTTGTTATATCATTTAGAGGTTCTGTTGTTATATCATTTAGCTCTTCCGTCCCCCCTTCTGTGACGACAGTCACAGATGAGCTAAGAACAGAATCTGCATGTAGGGTTGTAAAAATGGAAAACGAAGCCACATCCAAGGGTTGTGGAAGGGTAGGATCAGGGGTTCGGGGAACGGAGTCCGATGCCTCCAAGGTGGAAGCCACAAACTGGACCTTCACCGTGGGCGGGGCTGGAATGGAACCAGAAGTTACAGTGTCCAGTATTGGACTCAAATCAGATAGCAAAGTTGGGAGGCCCGGCGCAGCCGTTAACGCAACCTCCACCATAAATGCTGGATCTGAGGTTGGAATAACCGGGCTGACCGAGCTGGAGGAGAACCCGATGGAATTAAACGAGACAAGATCGGATGTGGTCGGCAATGTCGGAGTCGTCGGCATTGCGATAGAAGTAGCGTCCGAGGCACCAGTAAGCAAAAGAGTCACCCAAAAAGGTGCGCACTCTCCCTTAGGCACATCCCCCATATTCATGCCCCGGACTACAGACACCAGCGTAAACCACGGACAAGTAGGCCGGTCGCTAACGCACGCATACTGTCCTTCATCGGTAGCTTCAATATCAGATATAGTCAAGGAACAATCCCCGTTGAGTTGGAAACGTGAATGTGGGCTCTGGACCCTGTTTGTCCGTGCCAGCGTTGAGCCTTTCGAATTAAGCCACACATTAAAGCCAGATGTAGTTCTATCTGGGCAGTTGCAAGGTAATACAACAGATCCTCCTACTACAGCCTTTATTCGTGAAATTGACTTGTGTGCACTACGTTTGCTCCGTATGCCACCTGTTTTTCCGGGCATAGACGTAAGCGGAGTGTAATGCAACGGCTCCCCTGCTCCCCTATGCAACATAATCTGCGAGTCGAGAAGGTCTGACTCTCGTTCTAACAGGTCTCGCTCCTCTGGCTGAGCTTGACGCTTCATCCTCATCCGAGCCTGCACTGGCTTGCCCAGATGCTGGTGCGTGTTGTAAGTTGAAGGTACTGTATCTTCCGCAAGGTTCGCTGTCTGAGGCATGGTCACCGGTATCATCTGGAACACCTGCATGATCAACACAAGTCTCAACAATATCATGGTCATCCTCATCTTCCTGAGACTCGTTCCCGGCACCCCGCTGCCCTTGTGGGCCAGTTCCCGTGCTCTCATTTTCCTGACCATGCGAAGGCGCTTCCGGCTCTCCTGCGACACCCTCCTCTGGTGTGCCATCAACCGGGGCCTTCACGCAATGGCTCAGATGGTACCACTTTGGAGAACCTTCCACTTGGATTGCAGTTCCTGACCTGCGAACTACCGTCCACGGTCCGTCGCGCCGCCAATTGTACCACTTGCGTCTAAAAACTTTAACAAACACCTTGTCGCCCGGATTCACAGTCCCCTTGGCGTCCTCAATGGCGTCCTCACCATCCGTCTTTGCCTGTTTCTGGATGACATAAGAAGATATGCTCTTATGAAGGGTTGATAGATACTTTACATACGCCTTCATCCCATCCTCCAGAACAGCCAGGCTTGGGCCCTTTCCACTCATGCGAAAGCAAGGTGAAGGCATAACTCTCCCTGTGAGCATTTCGTGTGGTGTCAACCCTATATCACGTATTTCGCTCGACCGACATGAGAGCAACGCCAGAGGCAACCCCTCAATCCAATTAATACCAGTGTGTTGGCAGATCTTCGAAATCTTGCCTTTCAGAGTTTGGTTGAAGCGTTCAACAGGAGACTGAGAAGTTGGGTGATAAACGCAGCCCAGACGCTGCTTGATTCCTAATTTCTGTAGGATTATTCGGACGACGCGATCAATGAACGAAGCGCCATTGTCCGAACTTATTGTGTCCGGAAAGCCAAAGCGCGTGAGGACTTCGCGACACAAAAATTTGGCACATGACTGAGCATCCATTCTTTTCGTGGGACAAGCTTCAACCCAACGACTAAAGCGGTCCACACAGACCAGAAGATATCGTTTCCCTTCAATGCGTTGGATCATGTCACAATAATCGATGATCAGGTGCGACATTGGACCATGCGGTATAGGAATGTGACCTGGTAGTGTTGGCACAGCCTTCCTGATGTTGCTCTTCAGGCAAATTACACAACGTCCAATGACATGGTCGATGCGCTCAAGGAAGTATGGAGCCCAGAATCCATATTCTGTTGTAATTTTCCTGCGTACTTCCCGCCTGGAGACATGAGCTTGCCCATGTGCCTCCTGGATCAGCAAACGTAAAAGAGAGGGCGGGGCCACTATCAGGCCTTCATGATTCCTCCACAAGCCTGTGGAGTCTTTTGATGCGCCCCTGTCAATCCATAAATCTTTATCTGCCTGGTCGGCCTCCTCTTGCATGAGAATGACATCAGCCAAGCTGATCCGTTCTTCCATCTCAGCCTCATGCGTGACCAGGAGGACACCACCAGGACGGTTGGCTCCTGCTACGGCCTTCGCAGCCTCATCTGCAGCGTTGTTGCCACGGGTGATGCGTGAGGCATCAGATTTGTGAGCAGCACACTTAGCAATCGCTATCTTGGATGGTTCCATCATGGCCTGCAACAACTTCATGATCTGCGCATGATGTTGTATGGGCGATCCATCAGATTTCCTGAAGTCCCTTGCTTTCCAGATTGAGCCAAAGATATGGCACACAGAATAGGCATAAGAAGAATCAGTGTAGATTGTTGCTCGTCGGCCCGATGCCATAAGGCACGCCTCCGTCAAAGCAACCAACTCGGCAAGTTGGGCGGATGCCGGTTGAGGAATAACCTCAGCTTTCACAATCACAAACGTAGAGCCTTGTGCTTGTACGATTGCATAGCCGGCACACAAACTCTCCCCCACCCGGTAACACGACCCGTCCGTCCAGTATTCTACCTCAGGATCTGTTAGCGGGAGGGACTGTAGATCAGATCTTAGCTTTGAATATCTCTCTGAATCACGAAGGCAGTTATGTGCCCCCCCGTCTTCCTCGGTCGGCAACGTGTCAGCCGGGTTTACCGTGATACACCTGGTCAAAGTGATATCCTCCTGTTCCAACAGTCTGTGATAGTCTCTGATGCGTGAAGCAGTTAGCGTGTATTTGCCGTAGTTCAGAAGGTTTCGCAGACTGTGATGGGTTAGGATATTTAAAGGATATCCCATAGTCAGGGCAGAGCATTTCTGGTATAGGAGATATACTCCAGCCAATGACCTGTAGCAGGGTGGAAGGCCCAATTCAACATCGGAGTAGGCGATGGAGTAGTATGCTATCGGCTGAGGGTTCAGTCCACCACCCGTCTGTTGTGAGAGGACCCCACAGGCATGTTTACCTCCAATAGAGGAGGCAACGTACAACAGAAACGGCAACGCGTAATTGGGCAAAGTCAAGGCTGGAGCTTCCTGTAAGCGGAGCTTAAGGGTCTCAAAGGACAGATGTCCTGCGGGAGTCCACGTAAGGGCGCTGGTCAACTTGTCGGTGCCAGCATCCTTGATCATGGCCCTCAAAGGCTCCGTCAGCTTTGTATAGTCCTCAAGCCATGGTGATGAATAGCCACAGACGCCAAGGAATTTCATCATGTCCCTGACGGTGTTTGGCTTTGGAGCTTTCCTGATGGCCTCTAAGTGTTCATCGGAGATACATCTGTGACCTTGGGTTATAGACTGACCCAAGTACACGACACGTTCCTGACAATACTGAAGCTTAGACTTCGCGACTTTGTGCCCTCGGGAGGCCAAAATCTGAAGTAATTTTGTACTGTCAGCATGGCAAAGTTCAAGAGAATTTGACGATACGAGGATATCATCAGCATATTGAGTGACAGAAGAAGTAATGTGCATTCCGATGTCTGCCAGGTCGTCTTTAAGGATCTGGTTAAATATATGAGGGCTATGGCGGTAACCCTGAGGAAGTCTGGTGTATTGGTAAAACTGACCTTTGAACGGGAAACAGAAGAAGCCCCGACTCTCCTCACTCAATGGGCAAGAAAAGAAGGCTCCACGCAGGTCGATGACCGTAAACACCTTAGCTTCCGTAGGTATGCCAGCCAAAAGTACATGTGGGTCCGGAACTTCTGCAGGGAGGTCTTCAACTACCTGGTTGACCAGGCGCAGATCGTGACATAATCTGTACGAATTGTCAGGTTTTTTGACTGGCAGCAGTGGAGTGAGTGATTGGGGGTTCTGCGTTATCTGCAGGACCCCTGCTTCCAATAGGCCCTTAATCTGAGGTTCAATCCCTCGCATTGCCTCTTCCTTCAGAGGATACTGGGGTCTCCATGGTGGCTTGGCTCCTGGTCGAAGTTTTACTGTGACAGGTTGGGCCGACTTAATAAAGCCAATGTCTGTACTGCTCCGTGCCCACAAGTGTTGTGGCACTCGTTGAAACATGTCTTCCTTAAGGTCTTCTGCGAGTGGAGCGATTGGGTCGTTTGACAGCCTAATGACTTGTGGCTTTCCCGCACCCTGGGACGAGATCATAATCTTCATGAAATGTTTATCATCACTCACGCAGATAGCCGTATTCTCTGCTACCTGGGTGAAGATGTGGCTTTCCGCTTCCAGCACCATCTCGCCCAAGTGCTGTTGCTCATGTCCCCCAGCAACAAATAGGGTCACATGGGGTATACTACTTTCAATCATATGGTGAGCCGAGAGATAGTTGTTCATCTCTATCCTCATGGCAGCCCCCTGTGGTCCAATGATAATATATCGGGCTTTAAGGTGAACCTGTTCGGGTTGTTGTGCCAACCACGCATCAGGGTTTGCGGTAGCTGCATCTTTGAAATACTGCAACGTGCAGTGAGCGGGGTAATCTGGTGTCTTAGCATCGGTCAAGTTTGCAACTACAAATTTCTCCCACTGCTTTGCCGGACTCATCAGATCCTGGCTGAGATCCCCCAACCAGTAGACCAAAGGGACGTTCGTATCTGGTGACACAAGCAACTGTGTATAATCGTCGCTTGGTGTGTCTAGTATGCAGCCGTACGGTGTGCACCGTATGATGCAGTTTAGCTGGCAAAGAGAATCTCTACCAAGAAGTCCAATTGGCGAACGTTCCGAGACAAGGACAGGTACGCGAATGCTCCGTTGGTTATAGCATAACCGTACCGGTTCTGTGACCGGTAAGAGCTGCTTAACTCCCTCAAATCCTATTGTCCGCACAAAATGTGACGACAAACGGAGGTGTTTGGCATCTCGAGGCTGCAGAACGGTGTAATGGGAACCAGTGTCCACAAGTAAACTTACAGTGTGGTCGTTTATCGTTACTGGAACAGTTGGTCCATTTTGCAACCCCGACACCAACAGCTCACACCCCCTGATCAGATCATCCGGGCCCCTTCATAGTCCAGCAGGCCGCGGCCCCATATAAGGGTTGACCGGGCCCTGCTGGCGTTGCCATTGTATCATATTCTGGGAGTTACCCGTGGGACCGCCCCTTCTGCCGAAGTTGCCTCTACCCCCTCTGGGTTTAGAAAAGCAATCTCGCGCCATGTGGCCAATCTTACCACACGAGAAACACGTAACACTATTGTTTCTGGCAGGAGTGAATCCAGCCCTGTCACCTCGTCCAAAATTCCCACGTGCAGAGGCACTCCTTCCCCATAATTGTGGGCGAGGGGAATCCTCTGTCACCCCAGCTGACTGGGGTTCCGAAAGGACAACTGCCTGCATCTTCTCCTTGGTCTTCTTTCCATCCATAAGCTGCAAGTGAGTGAGTTTTCGAACTGCCTCAATATCTTGCTCACGCAATGATTTTTCCTTCGCCCTAACACTCTCGATATGGTGTGCCAAGTTGTCAGTGTACACGTTGCGAGTCATGGACTGTAGTCCAACAATTTCATCCAATTTACATCTGACCTGTCTAGGTAGTCCCTGCTGAATTTTCTCCCTTAATATGGCCTCTTCCATCTGATTGTCCTCCGGATTCTTCCCAACGATATCCCGCCATTGTTGATATGATCTGGCCACGTACGCGCGGGGGTTCTCATTGTCCCCCAAGGAATTGATTATGATACTATTCGGATGCATGTTAGTTTGATACATCTCCTGCAATACCTGGCCCAAACGCCCTCTGTATGCCGAAAAGAATTCCGCATCGAAAACAGCTGTATTGACATAATGTCCGAGGCCGGCCCTGTCAAAGACACGAGCCAAAGAAGATCGCCCGATCTGGGCCATAAGCAGGCGTTTGAAGTCTGCCATAGCTGGATTAATTCCAGTAAAAAGTTCATCCAATTTCGAAAGCCAAGCATGAGCACCCTCTGTAATAGAAGGCAACTTGGAGGTCCACGAATCCAGCTCTGATTGGGCGACTGGCTTGTAGTTTAATTCATTCCCGCGTATAATCACTGGAAGAGAAAGAGAAGGACCAAGTACAGAATAGTGCCCGGAAGGAGCAGATTCCGAATTCTGCTTAGACCGCAACGGATAACGTTGGCCCATTTCCCCTTCTAGCTGGTCTTTGTCTGTTTGAAGTTCCTTTTCCTGTATCTCAACCATGCTTAACTCGTTCAACAGGGTTTTTTCCAGGTCCCCATTTTTCTCGTGTTCTTCTACTGAGTCTAAATCCTGTATGATCTGGCGTTTCATGCTGCTTACGTTACGTAAGTCTCGAATTAATTTTTCCAAATCACTTGGAATATCTTTATAGCTTCTCGGGGTGGCGTTGACTGATGAAGTGCCTGGTTTAGTACCTGGTTTGCCTGGTTTCTGAGACCAGTCTGCCTCCTCATCGTCGCAACAGTCTGGCACAGTACTCACCTGTTTAGATGAAGCTTTAGAGCGTGTAAGTTTTCCACGCTGTTCAGCTTTTGCTAAAATATCTTTGATCTGGGAATCATAGCCTCCGACCCTATGATCCTCCTGTCGGTACCTCTCAGGAGTACCACCGGTTCCAGGCCTGTCTGGTAATGTTTCCAAAACCGTCTTGGCCCTGCCCTTCTCAAGGACTTTATTATGATCATCTCTTGTCTCATAATTACCCTCTGCAGTAAGAACAGGATAAATGCCAGTATTCTTATTATACGGAGGAGGAAACAGTGAGAAGGCTGTTTCAGTCAGCTCCTTTTCGCCAGGACGCGGTCTGTCCTGGGTTTTCAATTTTGCCTCAGCAGTTTTCTGAAAGGCTTTAATCGCGATAATCTCCTGTGTACGTTTTTTTACACGTTTCTTGCCAGTCTGGTTCATTTTATAAGTGTCAATCAAAATTCTTAAAGTTTTAATGACATCGAGGTCGAACGTTCCCTCGATCGGCCATGGCTGAAGTAACTGGGGCCAACGTTTATTCCATTTCTCAGAAAATTTACCAATATCTGAGATATGTTCATATCTTGATTGGACTTGCTCAACCGGCGTCGTTTGACTCATTATTGAATCTGGCGGAGATCCACTTCTGAATGACACGCTTAAGATGTGTGTGTGTGTTCCCTAGAAACTCAGTATTAGACTGCTGACCTATCACAGGACCCGAAAATGCCGACCTATATACACTGCCTAGCAGAAACTAAACTACCTAAACTTGCCTAAGTCTTCACTCCCCACGACTGGCTTTTTAAACACCCGACAATTCCTGTTCTGGGCTGTTGTACTCAACTCAAACACAGTAACAGAAACTGAAGGTATACCATTGAACCTCAGGTATTGACCCTTGGCAAGGATATGTGTCCCGGAGGAATTTCACGCAGGAAACCTCACTTGGCCATGGTTGTTGGAGCAAAAATAACAAACAGCGTACTGTCTCTCCCGGTCAGTTTCAAAGTCCTGCAACTTTTAGTCATGCAATCAAACAGGGTCACACTCACACAGCGTCAAAGAGGATCTCGATTATAAATGTAAGCTGATAAAGATTTTTCTTTAAATACACAAAGGTACTGAACTCTATTACGTTACAAAGATTTATTAAGTTACTTCACTTGATAACTAAAATGCAAAGATAAGAAATTTATTAAGTTGCTTCATTTATGAAGTTACTAGAAGATGGCAGAAATATAGTGTTTCCAAAAGCATACTATAGGCTGCTTCTTCCCCTCTTTTTTTTTTTTTTTTTTTTTAGATAATTTATGTATTTATTATTATTATTATTATTATTATTATTATTATTAATTATTAATTGATGTACTGAGTAATTAATGAAGCAATGAACAATGTGATCAAATAAACAAACAATGAAGTAATCTGCCACTCAGGAAGACAATGAAACAGTGTTTCACTGGTCAATACATTAGGTCAAATGAATGCAGCCGAAACACCCCTCCCCGCTGGATAAAATGAGTGAGATACTGCTGAGAACCTGTTAATCTGCCCGATAGTTAATGACGTGTGTGTGAGGGCGTGTATAATCTTACACGAAAGTGCAGCAGACAGCAGGCAGTCAGCTGTATCCAGACGTCAGTCAGGTGTATTTAGACGTCAGCCAAGGGGGGGTGCGACCTCCAAGTGGGCTGTCCCTGAACCAGGTCTGCTTCCGAACCTATGAGAGCTCAGACACAGCGCAAAATAATGAGGTTATAATGAGATCAGCCTCACATGTCGTCATTCTAAAGTAACTCAATAAGAGAGAGAGAGCAGGGTGGGGTCCCTGCCGGAAACATATAATTAGTGGAACAAAGACAACAAACTTCATTAAGAGATAGAGAGAGAAAGAGAGTGGGGGGGGGGGGGGGGTGGGTGTCACTATGTGCTGAATCAGCTTCAGACCACACGTAACAGCCGCTCATACATTTTAACAGGAACTAAAGCCGGTTATATTCAATCCAGCAGGTATAAAGTTAGTGAATGAAAGCTGTCATATCCAATTCAGCGTTCATAATGTCAGTGAATGAAAGCCGTTATATCCGATTCAGCATTCATAATGTCGGTGAATGAGAGCTGTTATATCCAATTCAGCATCCACAATGTCAGTGAATCATACACAAAGCATAAAATGTTTCCCTAAAGTCATGTTTGTTCTCTGTGTTGGGAAAATCATGCAGTCATTAAAGATCTGCGAGATTCCCAAGACAGCAGATCTACAAGTCTGCAAAATCCCTCAAAAATAGCAGATGTACAAGTTAATGAGGCTGCACATCCACTATTCCCGAGTTACACAAAGCGTGTATTGTCTCTCCGCTCCCGTTCTCCCCTCCTGTTTTGGAGCAATAGGGAGAGACGGAGATACGAGGTTACAATAACGGACACACGGAGCACAGAGGAGAGGGTCTAGTAATCCCTTCACAAAAGTAATCTATACTCTATGTGCTGCACGTATGTGACTGCAGCCCTTGTTTTAGGTCGGAACACACTGCAATCATTGTTATTATTATTATAAATAGACCCGCTATCAGGGTACATCATTGACAATATCACTAAAACTTTTATATTCAATTTGAAACACACAAAACACATCACTCACAGAAAGCACGGCCGGCGCGCGTAACGGAGTGTACACTCATGAAATTCTATTCCACATTTCCAAACTATGATATCATTTAATATCAACCAGTACTTTAGTCATTAGAACCAAGAATAACAGGCGTCCCTATTAACACTATACAGGCTCAAAGACTTGTCAGCATTCTCAGCATGTAATTACTAATTACTTATTAGTGATTTGGGACCGAAACTACAGCATTTTCTGCTAAAATGTCATGACCTAATTTAATTAAAACCCAAACAACAGCCCCTTTGTGCTGACATGCGAGTGCTCCTCTTCACTTCAAGTGCTGATTTATCAGAAGTATTTATTTCTCTGTCTTTTTATGTTGAAGTTGTCCAAACAGCAGTACTTATTACATTCTTTCTTTTTATTTTTAAGTTGTCCAAACAGCAGTACCAGAGTACAGCATAAGAAGTATAGTGCACTTACTTCATGCATTTATCATCATGTACATGTATTCTTAAATTTGTCAGACTGCTCAGTTCAATTTATCCCTCCGTTACCCAAGTTCACAGTTCTAGGTGCGTTTAAATTGCAACGACAAAAATTTAAGCAGACCTTGCCTCGGGGGTGACAGTACTCGCAGCGCGGGCGTCTCTTGCTGCCGGCACGTGTGGCTGCGGTCTGCTCTTCCGTCCAGATGTCATCAGCGTGTGTTTGTCCCGTCGTCGCAAAAAGTGTCGATCGCTGGTTCGCCAAGATATGGGTTATTTTCAACAGCTTATTGGTTATTATCAACAGCTTGTAGAAAAAGATGAACTTGGACTCAGAGGATCAAAGTTGATGAGCAGTTGCGTAGTTTTATTTAGCTTCCATCATTGTTACAGTCAAGGAAGGAGACAGTCAGGTCAAAATAATGAGATGTTGTCCGTTGGATCGAATCGTGGAGGATCTCTCGGCTGTCTGTCTGGCGACCAGCAGTTGTAGCCTGCTCATATACTGTTTAGATCTAATCTAATAACCTGCATAATACAATAGTATACATACATGGATACAATAGCCTATGGAATGATCTCGTGGATGTTGCACATGCCTAGTCACATGTAGAATAGTCACATGTAGAATAGGGACACACACATTATGTTCTATGTAACATGTAGCTTATAAAATATCCTATACTAACATGCAGTAAAGCATCCAGCTGTACTAATGCGTCATGGCTCCCTTATCTTGTGCCTCGGTGTCTTTTCACAAGGTTCCACATCAAGCAACAAATGTCATTAAAACAGAGTGTTTACCTGAGCTCCAAAGCAGCAGGAACAGTATCCCTGTTTTTTCCATGTCTGGATTCACTCACACTGGATTCTCAACTGGAACTTCACCGATCTGCACTGATTGATTCTGGTTGTGATTCTGATCAACACTCGCTGTCGTCTGCGTATTTATAAGTGACACGTCAGCTCATCATATCTCTTCATCATCATGTGGTTTTTATGGAAATTCACACCTTTCTAGTTGACAAAAAGCTAAAGCTCCTTGATTGATTGATTGATTGATTGATTGATTGATTTGCAACGTGTGGGCCCGACCGACTCCTACTTCTGCTTCCAGGATGAATACACTTTGGCCTTTATCAGGTAGGAAAAACTCATTGTTTGCTGTCTATTCCTCTTGAAATGCCATTTATTCACTTAGTTAAGGGAAATTTAGCCTTATTCAACTTTTTTTTTGCAATCTGATAAATAAATGCTTACCAATAGCTTGTTTCACCAATGTGTTCATAAACGTATCTACTAACACCTCTCAATTAGCTCCAACCCAACTCCTCAAGGAAACTGTGTGGGAGCCAATCAAAATGACTAATCGGCCAATATGAGCGCTATCTTATTAATATTATTAGGGGTTTTCGGGGGTGCTGAATCCATTCCAACTATACCTTTCAGTACAAATGACTTATAGTGTCATAACATTATAGTGGCTGTAATTTCCCCCTGCACATTTTTGTTGAGTGGTATATTCCGATTATTGGGGTTCCTAGAAAGTCAAATAAAGATGTAATTTTTTTTTCTGAGGGGTTTAGTTTGCTTAATTTGCATAATTAGATAATTACTGGCCCAAACCAGAAAAAAATGCTTCTAGTTAATTTAGAGAGGTGATGAGTCTGAGTCCATGTTTGTGATATCCAGAAATGCATCTATTACCATGGTTCAGTCATGCAACCTTTCCTCATTAGCATAATTTGCATAACTTTTTTCAACTTTGCACATTATAAAGTGCATTAGATAAAAAGTGCTGTATAAATGCATAATTTTATAGATGGACAGGCAGGCAGGCAAATAAAGGCATTTAAAAAAAAAGAATATTCTTTATTATTTTTGAATAATAAGGAGAGATAAGATATCGTCAGTGTCCAGCCGGGACCAGCTAACTCCATTTTCAGTTTTTTTTTCATAAATCAATGCTATTGAACCCCCTCTACATCTGTGTAATTTTTTTTTAAATAATAACATATGAAAAGTATTAAAAAGCGCCTCTGACAAAAACTCCTAACTCCATTGGACCCTCAAACTGTCCGTCAAAGACAAACAACTCCCCCCTCCTCTCAGGCTCTCAGAGAAGCTCTGCTCTGTATGAGGCAGACAGGGAGAAGATTTTTCAATGCTTTTGGGAGAACATAAACTGGGAAGAGAAGAGAATGTATGTGCAAGGTTTGATAGATTTCACCCCAGTAAAGAGGAGAAGGGTGTCTTCACGAAGGTCATCTGCTCGTGTTTTCTTTTTAAATGTTAATGGACAGAGAATGAGTGTGTGCAGGAGTTTGTTTCAAACATCTCCAAGAGCTCAAGGAGATCATGCCAAAAGACTTTCACAGCTTTTATGACAATCTAAAGCACTAAGAAACATCCACCACACACACGCAACACAACACAACACACAACAGTGTGATAATAAAATGTTGATAGGTATATGATAGGTAAATTCAACTGTGGTTGTTATTGTTAGTGCAGTAGGCTACAGATTTGATAGGCTACAGATTCTATTTTTCATGAATGTATTTTGTATTTATATGCCATTTATTTATTGTTGGTGTGCCATGATTACTTTTGTTAAATACATGATTGAGTATTGAGGCAGAATTGTTTGTTGCACTCAACTGTAGAAGAACAACAGTGGTAACAGTTCTGTCAGATAACTCACGAATAGATTGAACCAATATTACAGACCAAATATATGAAACAATATTATAGAATGAGAATACAAGAGTGGATGTAATATATTTTATTTTGGCGTTCAGGCTCTGCTACATTTTTCTCCCTGCTCAGCATAATTAAGACAACCATCATTAACCTTTAAGAGCAGGGAGATATATATACATAACAACCCCCCATGGGGAACAGAACCAATAGCAGAGCCCACTGGTGGTGCTGGGGTGGTGGTGGGAGTAAACGCTGCATGACAACACCTATGAAACACTAAGCAGACAGAACACAGATGAAGGTGAGCTTAAATAACCCGCCCGATTGGACAGCTGACTGCCACGTCAGAGTATGACGTACTGTATGGGTCTGCATGATGCTGTAACAGCACCATAGAATCTCTCTCGAGTGTATGCTGCCAGAACTAACTCGCAGGCTACGTATAATTTCTGTCAGATAACTCACGAATAGATTGAACCAATATTACAGACCAAATATATGAAACAATATTATAGAATGAGAATACAAGAGTGGATGTAATATATTTTATTTTGGCGTTCAGGCTCTGCTACATTTTTCTCCCTGCTCAGCATAATTAAGACAACCATCATTAACCTTTAAGAGCAGGGAGATATATATACATAACAACCCCCAACACTGCGGAATCAAGAACGCCCTACGGTGAACGCTCACCGATTCATCCAAGCAGATATCCCACTTGACTCCTGATGGAGACAGTGACGAAATTGCAGCTAGCAATTCTGGATCATGCTAGGATATTCTAACATTATGTGAACTTCTATGTGGAACTATGTGTGGGGTGAAACCTCAAACCCATACCAATTGACCAAGCTGATATCCCATCCTTTCCCCCAAAACAGTGAAGACCAGCGTCTGGGATCAGCGAGGACATACTAACTTTATGTGAACTAAAGGCCTTAGCTGCCATGGCATGGCAGCACTTAGCCATTCCCCTAATAACACATAGAGGAATATCCTATCTGATGGTAGAAACTATGTGAGTGGTGATTACCTCAAACCAATTGACCAAGCCGATATCCCATCTTTTCCCCCAACACACCGAGACAGGCGTCTGGGATCGGCTAGGACATACTAACTTTATGTGAACTAAAAAGGCCTTAGCTGCCATGGCATGGCAGCACTTAACCATTCCTCTAATGCCACATAGAGGAATATACTACTTAAACTTAACATGACTAAG
Organism: Gymnoscopelus braueri; assembly: GCF_963280865.1. Lineage (NCBI taxonomy): Eukaryota > Metazoa > Chordata > Actinopteri > Myctophiformes > Myctophidae > Gymnoscopelus > Gymnoscopelus braueri. The sequence goes on from NC_137619.1 coordinate 41,079,294, forward strand.
TGTTAATGCAACCGTGATGCAAGCTCAGAGTTGATGCCCCCAACCGCATCAACTCTTATGCTACCCAACCGCATCAGCCGTATGATGCCACCCAACCGCATCAGCCATATGATGCCATCCAACCGCATCAACCATGATGCGATATATAATTTTTTTTTTTTTTTATATAATTATTATTATTTATTTATTTCAACAGAACACCTGTTGATTCCTGAACTCAGGAGTCCTAGACGATGACCTAAAGCGATGTCCACCGCCGTGCGGTGCCGCACCGCGAGTAGGATCGAAGAGGACATTCTATATATAAATGTATTTATTATTATTATTATTATTATTATTTTTTTTAAAGAAATCTGAAATCAGTACCCGTGCACCATGCACCGCACCATGCACCACGACTCAATCATGAGCAACCCAACTGCATCAGCCATGATGCCACTTAACCGCATCAGCCATGATGCCATTTAACCACATCAGCCATTTAACTGCATCAGCCATGATGCCCCTTAACCGCATCAGCCATGATGCCCCTTAACCGCATCAACCATGATGCCTTGAGTATGAGCAACCAGCTGACCTCTCTAGTGCCAACTAAAGAACATTTTAAACCTACCATGACTTTGAGGTTACGCTAAACCTTAACTCCACCCAGCGACCACCATATATGCATGGTAATAACAGAACTACCATTTACATTTAGCAATTACAACACTTGTATTCATTACATCCTGAGCCAACAAACTCCCCATTTTAGCGCACATGACGAACATGGCACTCAGGACCATTTTAAACAGAACGATTGAACTGTGCACCAACTGAAAATATGCAGAAAGTTGAGATTTGTTCTGCTGAATTAAAGCTTAAACTGAAGATGGGACATGACCTGTTGAACAAATGAGCCACAGATAAAACATAATGCTGCTTTGTGTGAGAACAGACTAAGATCTGTGTGTTAACAGCAAGATCTATGACTGCCCCATCTAACCATAGATTGACTTCCTAATTAACAGAATACTGAAGCAGCTTCCAATGAGAGACTTAAGATAAATCATAAATGTCCTTCCATAGAAATGAAACATCGAATGATGGATGCATGTCTAGCTCTTGATATACGCTCAGATTAGACTCCACATAGATGAAAGCAGTGGATATGGACTTGGCTAGCAGAACCAACATATTTAATCTGAATCCAGTACTCTCTTTACATTACATGCTTATAAAATTGCAACCTTGCTTACAAGACTGCAAGGAGAACCACAGCCTGTGTCAAATACCGAGAATAAAACACCCTTTAAAGGACATAACAACTGGAGTAAACTAAAATGTTTGCCTCCTGAGATGATTTAATTAACGACCATAACATTCATCAAGTTCAATAACTTCATAACGAAACGTCAAGTTTGAGCGGTTGAAGATCTTAAACCTTAAAAAAAAACTCAACCACGGTACTTGGTTTACTGACTAATTAATTTTAACATGGCCAGCGCCACATAACCTGGACGGAGATGACAGCTATTAAATGATGCAAATCGGAGACTGCCATTACAGTCTATCGCAACAGTCCTTCCCTAATGCACACTCTACTATTTAATGATTTGTTAGGCCGACCCATTAAACAAGCAGTGTTAGGTTCCCAGCCACATTGACAACCCCGATTATTCTGCTGCAATACTTACTTCTGAAAGCTTGTCGCAAATAACATGTCAACATCACTTGTCAACCGCTTTTCATAGTATGCATTACATCCGGGGAACTGGAACATAAGTAGTTCCCAAGACAAAACCAAACTTAGCAGTGTTTATATCCATCTCAATATATCACCATGACCATTTAAACGGGCTGCCATTTGCTAAAGAATCAAATGAAACAGATGGGTTCCTTTCAGTGTTCAAAGACTACTTAAGAAAGTTACTGCAGCCTACCATCCTCATATCCAAGGTGTGTGCCGCAAAATGAGAATCACCTTTTAATCATCCCGACCTTTAAAACAAGTATAGCTTAGCAATACGAGAGCATAGGCAACAGTAGAATGCAACCAGTACATTGAACCAGCACTGCAAGCCAACACAATAACCTATTATTACTTGCTTGATTTGAAATTAATTCACTTCATTATTATATTAAACAGCCTACTTTACCGCCACCACAAAATAGAGGCAATTGAACTGCTACAATTAATTGACAACCTCCGATGCAATTCAGCCTACTCTGCAAAATAGATATCAGAAGACGTAGGTTTACACAAATGATAAATAGCTATAACCACCATCGGGCACATGAAAATAAATCAACCCCACACCTACTAGCTGCAACATAAATAGATTAACATGATATGACCAGTCTGCACAACTATAGACTACTTAAATTATAAATGTTTTATATATCTATATATATATATGTATTATCCAAGGTGTATTCAGCAACGTAAATCACCTTTAACTAATCCTGACTTTTAAAGCAAATTAAGCTTAATTAGCTTGCAATACAAGAGCATATAGGCAACGTAGAATGCAAGTACATCTAACCAGCATTGCGAGCCAACACAATATAAAGCCTAATATAACTTACATGATTGCAGATAATTACTCATCATTATATTTTAAAAGCCTACCTCCACAATCTTAGCACAATTAACTGGCTACAATTATTTGACAACATCCAAGCCATTTAGCCTACTCTGTAAGTTAGATAGCAGAGAACGTAGCTACATCAAATGAAAATAGCTGTAGCCACCATCAGCACATGAAGATAAAATCAGCCCTACTCATACTGGCTGCAACATAAAAAGATTTACACAATATCATGACCAATCTGCACAACTATAGACTACTTAATCATAAACATTTTAAGAGCACCATAATGACCAATCTGCAATTATAGTTTCTTTACAGTATATTTAAGAACATCCATTGATTGAATATTGTTTGAAATCATGAACCAGACCAACTAACAGGTGTACTTCCTAAACGGAGATACTTGCTATAATTGCTGCTTTACTCAATTGAAATCTGCCTACTCCTGTATCACTAAAGTGACAAGAAAATCTAAGCTGAATTACTTGTAATTATCTGACTTTATCTTGGCGGTTACAGCGCCTGCTTACGTCGGAGGATTTAAGCGTACTACATTTCCCAGGCTGCACCGAAAAGTTCAACCAGTGACGTCATAGTCAGACACGACAGCGTGTATTGCGGAATGCGGAAGCGAAGCTCGCCGCTTTATACCATATAATTAATCATTTAATCCATTCCGCACAGAAGCCATACCAGAACATTATATAGATTGATAAAATCATTTTCAATTAAAACTTCTGGTAGTAAATGGTAGCAGCACAGCGAGAAGCAACCTTACTTAAGCTTCACGATAAACAGCTGATCTCTCCGTGAGGCTGGGACCGAGGCTACCGTCAGCGAGACACATGATCTCACCCTGCAGGAATGCTGCAGGAATGTTTAAGTTGCCAGATATTGAGAGAAATCAGCATGACATATATGAAATGTAAATGATCTGCTACTTTCAGAAAGTGGAATATTTGAAAGATTTTGAAACAAATCCGGGGGACCATGACAGAACCACCTTAGGAAGCAATCCTAAGCAACTATACCCCAGAAATAAGCCAACACCACCAATAACAAGCGACTTTACAGAAAAATAAGCCCAGCGATGCTTATAATAATAAATCAGGGCAACCCAGATGAAATCCCATAGCCCGGAGGGACATACACCGTTGTTGTTGACGTTAGAAACAATTCATGCAATTTAAGTAGCTATGCCTTTAGAAATCGAACGAATACCACATTAGAACCAGCAGCCCACAGATGAACATCAACAACAGCATTTAGCAGCAACAACAACTTAGCTTTTGTTGAATCAGAATAATGCATTTTAAGCATTGTGTAGCAGTAGCACCAGCAACAACAGCAGCTACTGAGCTGGGGAGCATGATTTTTAAACAGTGTGTAGAAGTATCACCAGCAAACAACCGAACAACCAAACAACCAAACAACCAGCAAACAACAACCGAACCGCAACCGCTGCATGACAACACCTATGAAACACTAAGCAGACAGAACACAGATGAAGGTGAGCTTAAATAACCCGCCCGATTGGACAGCTGACTGCCACGTCAGAGTATGACGTACTGTATGGGTCTGCATGATGCTGTAACAGCACCATAGAATCTCTCTCGAGTGTATGCTGCCAGAACTAACTCGCAGGCTACGTATAATTTAGATCCATGGTCGTTTACAATGCATGTTAAAATAAAAGTTGTTTAAGTACAGAATTCAGCTTGATCTATACTTAGTATATGAGGATGGCGCTCACCATAAATAGCTGATCTCCAAGCTCACAATGCGTTGTGATGTGTTGTGAGCTTTGAGATCCATTTCAAGCTGTTCTTATCAATGATGGACAAAACCTCCTAACTCCACTTGCGCTGGATTTGTGTTTGGACAAAACTCCTAACTCCACTTGAGCTTGATTTGGGTAAAGTGGTGATAATATAATGACACATGCAAGTATCTGATAATATATAAAGTCACAATACCAAGTTTGAAGAGGCAGTATTGCTTTGTTTTAAAAATATAAGGTTTTCTTCATTTTCTGAAAATTTTATATTTTGTTTTTCATTTCCTGAACAATTACCATTTTGGATTTAGCTGGTTCCGGCCGGACAGCAGAGATATGATAACGTCGCTGTTGGCAGAAATGTAAATATGGAGAAATCTCCAAATTTCAACTAAAAGAATGTCATTATACAACTTCATTATACAAGTGATGCACACAACTAGGGAAAATAGCAGATCTACAAGCTCACCTCGCAAGATCGTCTATTTGCACTATTTTAAACAATTTTTAAAAACAACAATGAAAAAATTACAGTTTGGGACGTAAGAGGTGTCCACCCGATAGCAATGATATGACCTTTATTGATCCTGCGAGGGAAGTTCAGTTGCCAAGGACAGTACAGCAGTTTAAGAATACAGATTACAGGGCAAAGAAAAAAATATACTGTAGACACAGCCTGATGGAAAGACATCACAGTCAAAGCAACAGCATCAGTAAGTTGGCAAAAACATATACATGAAGAATATACACATACAATGTACATTATACAACCCTATACACCAGGGGTAAGCAACCTTAGGCACGGGTGTGCCAACATTGGCACAGGGGAGGGTGATCACTAGCACACTGGCATAAGTGTGAGAGAGAGGAGTTTTCTTTAAAAAAAAAAAAAAAAGCTTAGCATATCTCTTCATCATCATGTGGCTTCGGTGTAAATTTCCACATTTCTTGTTGACAGGAAGCTAAAGCTCCTCCTGCCCTAAAGGGGCTGCAGCATGAACACACTCTCACACACACACACACACACACACACACACACACACACACACACACACACACACACACACACACACACACACACACACACACACACACACACACGGTGTAGTAAAGACACAAATGTGAGCATTGACAATACTGTTGACTACTATCACTGCATTTATTGATACACCTAAATATAACAACCTATTAACAGCGGTGTGATGCATTGTGAGCTTGTATATTGGCTATTTTTGAACATTTATTATTTTATCGATTCTCAATTATTTCTTATAATCAATTAAATCAATTAGTTAAATTAACTGTTGCACCCCTAAGTATCACATCCACTGTGGGCTTCTGTAAAGTAAATAACATGATGGTATATCTTACAGTAAAGTGAATAATATGACAGTATATCTTACAATAATGTGACAGTATCACATCCACGTATGCTCTGGGTCGAATAGCCGAAGTATAAATAAGGGTTCAATTGTACATTTTGTGTTGAAAGCTGCAGAGTAACTACTTTTAACTAAAGTTTTCAAATAGTTGTAGTGGTGTAGAACATACAATATTTGCTTCTGAGATGTTTGTGGAGTAGAAGTATAAAGTATTGAAATATAAGTACAGTACTTGAGTAAATGCACTTAGTTACTTACCAATACATGAGATTAACAGCTATAATTAAAGAGTTCCTTTCTGTGAAATTCCATGCTCACTGTCAGGTAAAAAAGAAAGCGGTGTTGACGTCATGCGTAGGAGGAGATGTGGTTTGTCTGTGCAGGCTGATAACTAAAAAAAAAAAAAACAACAACCTTGAAGTCAGATTTGGTGACGTTGGAATTTTTTAAATCCACTGCACACCATCTGCTATGACTGACCTACTGGAACCTCAGTAAAATACATTTAGTTAAAATACAATAAACTCTTAGAGATTAGATTTCAAAAGGTACATGATCCAAGCAGTCCAGGGGAAAGGGATTTTTGATGCTATGACCTACAGTTCAAGAGTTATAGGCCAAAATAGGCCAAACAGTTAATCGGCCTGTTTTTTTTTATAGATACTGATATGGATAATTGTATGGACAATTTTCAAAATAAAGTTTGGGTCACAAGGCTAGAATCCATCAGTAGGCTCCACACACAGTGGATGATCCTCACTGGTTTTACAACAGGAAACATCTGGCTGTCTTCATCATGATGGAGGAATGATTCACACGTTACATTACATGTACCTTTTGAAATCTAATCTATAAGAGTTTATTGTATTTTAATAAATGTATTTTACTGAGGATCCAGTAGGTCAGTCAAAGCAGATGGTGTGCAGTGGATTCAAAATATGTCAACGTCACCAAATCTGACTTCATAGTTGTTGTTTTTTTGTTATCAGTCTGCACAGACAAACCACATCTCCTCCTACGCATGACGTCAAGACAGCTTTTTATCATCTGACAGTGAGCAGTTTCACAGAGAGGAACTATAGATGTTAATCTCTGTGGTGGAAAGTGGAAAATAACTACGAACATTTACTCAAGTACTTATATTTCAATACTTTATACTTCTACTCCACTAACATCTCAGAAACAAATATTGTACGTTCTACACCACTACAATTATTTGAAAACTTACAAGTTACTCTGCAGATTTCAACACAAAACATACAATTTAACCCTTATTCATACTTCGACCCAGAGCATACGTGGATGTGTCACATTATTATAAGATATACTGTCATATTATTCACTTTACTGTAAAAGATATACCATCATGTTATTTACTTTACAGAAGCCCACAGTGCATGTGATACTTAGGGGTGCAACAGTTAATTGAACTAATCGATTTAATGCACGCACGCACGCACGCACGCACGCATGCACGCACGCACACACACACACACACATACATACACACACACACACACACACACACACACAGCCATGAAAGCCTTCATCACATTTAGAAATTGCATTGCAAACAAAACTGGGATCATTGAGAAAAAATTAAAGGAGAATTAAAGGACCACTTCACCCATGTTCAACCAATCTTCATATAACTGGTCCTCACTAATGCTCATTACAAGATTTCTGTCCCAGGACTGTGGACAGTTCAGAAACCTGCCTACCAGTGACAGTAGTGTTTTAATAATGCAAGGAAAATGGCTTCTATTTCAGCATGCTAACTTTCCAGGAAGAGAAAGGGTGTAGTTTCTATTGGCTTGGAATCCCCATCGACGATGATGTCATTGGTAGGCAGGTTTCTGAACTGTCCACAGCCCACCAATGAGACACAGAGTGAGTTGACAGAAATGGTGCCATTTTATAATGAGTATTAGAGAGGACCAAATATATGAAGATACGGTTGAAAAAGGGTGAAGGGTCCATTTGGACCACTAGTGGTCCCCAGAGCCGATGTTGAGAAACAGTGATATAATCGACCATTCTGATTCTAAACAACGTATTGTCAATAACATGAATCAAGTGTTTGTGGTAAGTCTGGGTTGTCTAGATGTGTATATAGACTGGATGCATTCTCTCAGGTGGTTCTCCCAGTCAGTCTTCCAGTCGTAGATGTGTATATAGACTGGATGCATTCTCTCAGGTGGTTCTCCCAGTCAGTCTACCAGTAATCTCTCAAGAACAGCTTCTGCACTGCGTTGGAATCTGTCGGGGAGGTTCGTCATAACGAGTGCGCATTCAGATCAGGAAGTAGGCCGCGCTTTACCCAATCACATGTAGTGGGCGGGATTCACATGTCCGTCGATCTTTCCCCCTCGAAACAAACCGAAACTAATTTAACAATAGCGTCCGCGGAGCAGACAAAACCACGGAAATATATTCACATTTTAACTTACTCTTTCATCATAGAAACAAGTGGGCTTATAACCAAAACGATCCATGTTCTCTGGGAGAAGTGGTGTTAGTGTTCCGTGTAGAAATATTGTTAGTGGGAATGAAAACATAGTCGCACCAACCGGAAGTGATGCGCTGAAGGCGCATCACAAACACCGGTTTCCTTGTGCTCTGGTGTTACGTTATCGTCCGCCCAGAGCCAACAGACATAGAACAAACAGCAGAGGGCGCTGTTTTTCATTTTCAGTTGGCGATGGGTTCCCAGATTGGTCTACCAGTCCAGACTCCTCTCCAGGTTCTGGCAGCGGGTGGGCATCTGGTCCAACGCCTGCACCGCCCGAGGCTGTATCTACGTAACACCTGGAAAAAACACATGCCTTTGTTAATTATGTTGACTAATTATAACTAATTACAGACTAGGGGTGCAGCAGTTAATCAAACTAATTGATTTAATGGATTGTACAACACTGATGATACGTCCCAGGTGCACCCATGTGATGTTTTCTTTATGGTTAGTGATTCTATTTATAGTGGCTCATAGGAATTAGACTACGTGACAACCAGGAATAGTTTGGTGACCACCGGAGAGACGGGTGACAGCCGGAATGTAGACGGCATCCTGGGAGCAGTATGGGTTGGCACCCCAGCCTGTGTCTTCCGTGAGGAAGAAGCCCAACCAACCCACGGTGAAGCCTTTAGGAGGGCCATTTAAGCAAGCCGCAAGTGGAGCCTGCAGTACCACCACGACCTAAGGAACCATCACACCAGAAGGAAACGTTTGGATCGGGGTGGCTCAGGTCCTGGACCTGGTGAGACGAAGGAGGAGCCCAGCCAGGAGGCCACCCACAGATCCTAGTCCCTTCACGCGCCAGAGCCTCCCCGAGTCCCGGCTGAGTAGTTCCAGAGAAGCGGACTGAGTGGCCCTGTCTTTCCCTAAGAGGACTGACCGTGGGTAGCTACTGGGATGCAATTCGGGGCTTGATCAACCCCGGCTGGGTCACCTTGGCGAGGGTGTATGTTGTTGCGAGACCCGAAACACCCTTTGACCCCAGGCTACAACACTGATTATACGTCCCAGGTGCATCCACGTGATGTTTTCTTTATAGTAAGATATAATCATTTTGAATAAAATAATTGATTAGGGGAAAGGTTAAGGTGACCACTTTCAACCATGCATCAATATTTATCTACTGTCTGTGTGTCTGTGAACAGCAAATCTCAGGCACCGCTGAACAAATCAGCATCAAACTTTGCACTCACACTCACAGTAGACCAAGGAAGAACCTCCAATTTTGTGAAATTGGCCTTGTGGTGGTGCTATAACAGGCCACTTCACGTTCTGGGCTATAACTCTTGAATTATAGGCTGTAGAATCCATGTATTCTTTTCCTCTGGATTCCTTGGATCATGATGAAACTCCCCATTTACACCTGACAAGATCTTGTCATCACAGACACTGTCACACAGACACTGCAATACACATCCAGGTACTGCCAGTGGCACAAATTGCACCTATTTAGCAGGAAAAAATCTCTGTGGTACAAATTGCTAGCACTGCTGGTGTGAAGGTGGTGGATCTGTTTCCATATGTTTTCATAGGACCCATACAATATGTATACATGTTGTATGGATCCTATGGAAAATGTAGACATATAACTGGAGATATTAAACTGGGGCTAGTAGCTCTGTGTGTGTGTGGGTGTGGGTGTGGTGTGTGTGTGTGTGTGTGTGTGTGTGTGTGTGTGTGTGTGTGTGTGTGTGTGTGTGTGTGCGTGCGTGCGTGCGTGTGTGCATGTGCGGAACAGGACGAGGAGACACGGCAGGAACAGGAACAGGACGAGGAGAGGAGCGATGACGCGCCGGGATGACCCGCCGGTGCTGGACTCTCACCCGCTCGCGGGAGAGAGATCGTGGACGACGAGCTATCTCGCGGGTCCGGGGACGGGGAGGAGACCACTCCCGTGGGACCGCCGAGGAAGAGGAGGTAGAAGCCTCGGGACCCACGCTAGTACTCGACTCACTGGAGGAACAGCCGCACGTGGCGAGAGCACTGGAACGGACCGAAGCCGCCGCCCGAGGTCGCTGAGACGGCCCCTCCCCCTAGATGATCCGCTCCCAGATGTCCTGGGTCTGGAACAACATGGATCTCTGGCCGCCGGCCAGCGTGGTTTCCATGTGGAGCAGGCGCGCCTCGAGGCGAGCTAAAACGTCGATAATCATGTCCAGACCACCCTCCAGGCCAGGTGGACCGAACACGAAGCAGTCGGTCTGGCAGCCAACGGAAGCGTGCCCCGCTGGGTCCATGACTGGTTCGGAAATACTGTCACGGTGTGCACAGGCGGAACAAGGTAGGACCCAAATGCAGGACACAACAAGGTGATGAACGGGAAATAAGGTCTTTACTTTGGTAAAACAGGGGAAGAACAGAAACAAACTCCTCAAACACAGAGGGAAGCTAGGTGAGGACACGGTACAGGCACACAACGCAAACAGGTAATATTTCCGAACAAAAGGCACCGGCTGGAATAGCCCTAGAATGTCTGTGATCTTACATACATTTCATGTATTTCAAATACACAGTCATAGATCACCCTCGCCGACGCACTGTGTAGTGACCATCTGCGCAGCCATAAAAGTGCTCTAAACTCCGTCTGTACTCACCCAATAATTAATTCCTAAGACTTGGAGTCATAAATTGTCCTCTAGTTTCGCACAAATGTTTGGGACACACAATTGGCAGGTGATGTGATTCATTACCCCGCACCAATCACAAGCACCTGTCAATTGTGTCCCAAACATTTGTGCGTCCTAAAGGAAGTTACGTATATTCAGTCCTGCAATCATTCCTGGCCCCTCGCCCCGTACAGAAAGTCGTCCGTGTGCAGCTCGTGGAAAAGTGGAGATATTTGACTAAACAGTTTTCTGGCAGAACTTTCAAATGGATATGAAACTAGAGGACAATTTATGACTCCAAGTCTTAGGAATTAATTATTGGGTGAGTACAGACAGAGTTTAGAGCACTTTTATGGCCGCGCAGATGGTAACTACACAGTGCGTCGGCGAGGGTGATCTATGACTGTGTATTTGGAATACATGAAATGTATGTAAGATCACAGACATTCTAGGGCTACGGCTGGAAGGGCTTAATAAGGACACGAAAGTGTGTGTGTGTGGGGGGGGGGGGGGGGGGTAATGGGCTGCCTATATTGTATGTTTGTTTTAAATCGTATTGATCAGTGTTTATTAATATTGTCTTTTGTTTTATTAGGAGGAGGTCTGTGCCCCTGCTGTTTTTTGTCCTTTATTACTTTCTTTGATTAGGTTATGTTTTGGGTATCTGTTTTGTTATTGTGCAAATCAATGACTGTGGCTCAAGTATAGGCATTCATTCATATAGTCTGGGTGGGCCATAGTCCTACAGGTGGTTGGTCTCACATGGGGGTGTAGGCTTGTCTCTGGGGTTTAGTGCATGTAACCATTTCCTGCATGCTTATTTCTTAAGACAGTTTGAGTGAACAATACGGTTGTGTGTGCATTTTAACAATGTTTTTTTTGTGTGTCTTGTTTGAGTGTGTAAGTGTGTTTGTGCGCTCTTATGGTGGTCGGTGAAACCCTTTTAGATAGGGATGGGTATTGGCAAGAACCTCACGATACGATACATATCACGATACTTGGGTCACGATACGATTATATCACGATATATTGCAATACGCGATATATTGCAATATATTGTGATATATTGCGATATATTGCGATATCACGATATATTGCGATACGATACATATTGCAATATATTGTGATAAGATATACAGAGATGGGAAAAGTACTGACTTTCTGTACTCGAGTAGAAGTACAATTACTTGTGTAAAAAACTACTTTGGTAAAAGTAGAAGTACTCATTCAAATAATTACTCGAGTAAAAGTAAAAAAGTACAGGCTCTGAAATGTACTTTATGAGTAAAAGTTAAAGTATTTTTACCGGATGTTTCTGTGCAAAGCCAATTGTACCCCACGGCTATTAAACTTAAAAGATCCCCACCAAACACACGTCTTAAAAGCCCAGGATAAGTTTCCAAACTGTGATGTGAGGAATCATGCAAGTAGTCGACCCAACTCTTGAAATCAATAAGTGGTTCTCAACCTTTTTACACTGAGTACCACCTCAGAAAATATTTGCTTCTCCAAGTAGGCTACCACCATTATGACTGATGTAAATACAGTACAATATTCAATACAATACTCAGCTATACTACAGGATACAGATAGGTGGGCACTAGGGACATCTGGGCACCTCGATGTAAAATTGGCAATTTTGTCCAAAATGTTAAAAAAATATATATTTGAAAATTAAAGTAAAGTATACATGATGTGAACATGCACGGTACATCATTATCAGACTTAATTTATCCTTCAACTTCTAGTTTATGCCCCAAAATGACTGGATATACAGGTTTTGTAGCAACCTTAATTGTCGAATGTTTATGCATGTTCTAATCATATAGACTTTACTTTAGACCAGGGGTCTTCAACAGGGGGTCCGGGACCCCTAGGATCCTCAGAGCTACTATAGGGGGTCCGGCAAATCTTTGTGTGATAGGATGTTTTTTTTTACATTAACCACTTGAACCCTATAGCATCCCTATTATCAGGGGAACATTAGCCGAAAATAGCCGATCTACAACGCCTCATGCTGCAAGGCGTTGTGAGCTTGTAGATCGGCTATTTTCAGCAAAGCTGTTGGGGGGAAAAGGAGCAAATCAAGTACTAAGTAGCCTATTGAAGGTTTAAGTGGTTAAATGTCTGAAATAAATAAAAAAAACAGTAATTTACACAACACTGATGACAGCCTAAACTATATGAAATCTATGAAAAAGTTTAATCTGCAACACAATTTTATACAATATGTAGTGGGGGTCCCTGCTTCATCTCTCTCTCAGCTAAGGGGTCCCTGCTTCATCTCTCTCTCAGCTAAGGGGTCCCTGCTTCATCTCTCTCTCAGCTAAGGGGTCCCTGCTTCATCTCTCTCTCAGCTAAGGGGTCCCTGCTTCATCTCTCTCTCAGCTAAGGGGTCCCAGGTCCCTGCTTCATCTCTCTCTCAGCTAAGGGGTCCCTGCTTCATCTCTCTCTCAGCTAAGGGGTCCCTGCTTCATCTCTCTCTCAGCTAAGGGGTCCCAGGTCCCTGCTTCATCTCTCTCTCAGCTAAGGGGTCCCTGCTTCATCTCTCTCTCAGCTAAGGGGTCCCTGCTTCATCTCTCTCTCAGCTAAGGGGTCCCAGGTCCCTGCTTCATCTCTCTCTCAGCTAAAGGGGTCCCTGCTTCATCTCTCTCTCAGCTAAGGGGTCCCTGCTTCATCTCTCTCTCAGCTAAGGGGTCCCAGGTCCCTGCTTCATCTCTCTCTCAGCTAAAGGGGTCCCTGCTTCATCTCTCTCTCAGCTAAGGGGTCCCTGCTTCATCTCTCTCTCAGCTAAGGGGTGGGGTCCCTGCTTCATCTCTCTCTCAGCTAAGGGGTCCCTGCTTCATCTCTCTCTCAGCTAAGGGGTCCCTGCTTTATCTCTCTCTCAGCTAAGGGGTCCCTGCTTCATCTCTCTCTCAGCTAACGGGGTCCCTGCTTCATCTCTCTCTCAGCTAAGGGGTCCCTGCTTCATCTCTCTCTCAGCTAAGGGGTCCCTGCTTCATCTCTCTCTCAGCTAAGGGGTCCTTGGCCTGAAAAAACGTTGAAGACCATCTCCCCCATTATTTTTTCTTCTTTTTTTTTTTACAGTTTGAACAAAATAGCCAATTTTACATCGAGGTGTTACCAGATTACAGACAGACAGACAGAGCAAGAGATGACGGGCAAGTTACTTTTAAAAAGTAACTAGTTATAGTTATTAGTTACTGCTCCAAAAACGTAATTAGTTACTTTACTAGTTACTAAATTATGAAAGTAACTAGTAACTAGTTACTTTACTTTACTTTTTTTTTTAAAGAAGAAAAAATGTATACAATAAATTAAAAATATATATATTATTTCCAAATGATTTTGATAGGCTATACATAAAAACGTTTATTTGTTTCTTCTTCTTTAGAAATATTTTCTTTCACATCAGGATGTAATGATCATTATACTCAGAGCAATACAATAACCCACCTATCTCCCACACTCCCTCCCCAGTCAGTTATCAGTTTGAATGAATTTGATGTCATTTGCATATAGATGTGAGTGGCCTTAATTTAACTGACTAAACCTTTTTTTTTTTTTTTAAATAAAAAACCTCTCACGCTTATGCCAGTGTACAGTATTACACACACACACACACACACACACACACACACACACACACACACACACACACACACACACACACACACACAGTTTTAGTGTTGCTCTGTGGCACAGTGAGAGAAAAGACCATTGTAGTCATTATGAAATGTAGTGGAACAATTAAAGGTCTTTCTGCACTGTAGTGGCCCTGCTGCTTTCACTGCTATTTTGCTGACTAGTTCTCTGAAGGCAACAAACTCAACCGTTGCGATGGGAAGCATGTCCTCCTCAACAACATACCTGCCAATCAATCTGTTTAGTTGAGTCTGGGTGACATGCTGTGGCGATTTTTAAAAAATCGTTTAGATGGATGGAGTAGCTGTAGCTCCATCTAGATCACTGCCGGTGGAGTCTTCTTTGGCGACTATTTTATAACCCCATGTACTTTAGTTAGGTGCTTCAGGAGATTAGCATTGCTGTTACTCGATGTGGACAATGTTTTCTGTCACTGCAATGTCTTTAGCGCCCTTTATCCCCGCAAATTCTAAATAATGGTTATATTTCCAAGCTGCAAACTAACGCTGCGCTGTCGCTCAGCTGAGACTGTGTGTGTGCGGTTGTGGTGGTGGGTGTGTTGCCGTGTGTGTGTGTGTGTGTGTGTGTGTGTGTGTGTGTGTGTGTCAGCGTGTGTGTCAGCGTGTGTGTGTGTGTGTGTGTGTGTGTGTGTGTGTGTGTGTGTGTGTGTGTGTGTGTGTGTGTGTGTGTGTGTGTGTGTGTGTGTGTGTGTGATAGGAGAAGGATATCAAACGGAACACAACCACCCTAAAGACTAATCATTGTGTATATTCCTGCACTATACCTGCACCCAGTGATCTTGGTACATAGAAATTGATCTATTGAAGATTCTGACTTTCAAATTTACATATTTTTTGTTTTGATTGTATTGCTGTATTGTTGTATTGTGCTTTCTGCTTCAATGTAAACGTATGTTTTCTCATGCCAATAAAGCCCTTTGAATTGAATTGAATTGTGTGTGTGTGTGTGTGTGTGTGTGTGTGTGTGTGTGTGTGTGTGTGTGTGTGTGTGTGTGTGTGTGTGTGTGTGTGTGTGTGTGTGTGTGTGTGTGTGTGTGTGTGTGTGTGTGTGTGTGTGCGTGCGTGCGTGCGTGCGTGCGTGCGTGTGTGTGTGTGTGCAAGACCCGCCCAACTCTGTCTCTGATTGGCTTAGGCTGACATTTTACCCCCTGTTAACCAATCATCACTCCTCTCTCTCTGGCCACTTTCACTTTCTCAAGTTAGAGTGAGTGGGATCGCTTAAATGTGCCTGTATCCATCCAAGCCTGCCTGTCCTGTTTAGATGACAGGCAAGCTGCTCCGCGGGGGAGACAGTTCAGTTGGATCACATAATGTAACGCAGTAACGCACCTTTTTAAATCACAGTATTATAGATAACGCCGTTACTGAATTGGAAAAGGTAACACGTTACGTTATTAGTTACCGCAAAAAGTAGTTGCGTTACGTAACGCGTTACGTTAGTAATGCGTTAGTATGGTCCCAACACACACACAATTCAATTCAATTCAATTCAAAGGGCTTTATTGGCATGAGAAAACATACGTTTACATTGCCAAAGCAGAAAGCATAATACAACAATACAGCAATACAATCAAAACAAAAAATATGTAGCCTACATTTGAAAGTCAGAATCTTCGATAGGTCAATTTCTATGTACCAAGATCACTGGGTGCAGGTATAGTGCCGGAATATACACAATGATTAGTCTTTAGGGTGGTTGTGTTCCGTTTGATATCCTTTTCCTATCACAGCAACTCACGAATCTTGCTGCTGTGTTTGCACATTGTTGTACTTCGCCCAGCAGGTATGGGAGTTTTTTGTCATTGGTCATGTTTTCAAAATCTCCGTGTGTGGTTGTAATCTGTGGGAAGTATGTGTCTCTGATGTCTTGGTACAATGGACAGACGGTTAGGAAGTGTAGCTCGGTTTCCACTTCATTTTGTGTGCAGTGGGTGCATAGTCTGTCTTCTCTCGGGATACAGGTCTGCCTGTGACGACCTTTCTCGATCGCAAGACTGTGCTCACTGAGTCTGTACCTAGTTAAGATTTTTCTTTGTTTTGGGTCAGTCACGGTGCTCAGGTATTCTGCCACTGCGTATTCTCTGTTTAGGGCCAGATAGCATTCTAGTTTACTCTGCTTTTGTGTTGCTTCTTTCCAGTGTGTCAGGTAGTTTTCCTTTTGCTGTTTTATAATTTGGTTTAGTCCAATGGGTTTTCTATCTCGTGGCTCTGTTTGTGTTTGTGCCCGGAGTTCCAGGGCCAGCTGGCTGAGGGGGCATCTCTCTAGGGTTTCGCTGTGTGTGAGTGCCTTGTTATGGAGTGCATCTAGGTCACTTTCTTTTAGGTGGTTGTAGAACTTAAGTGCTCTCTTTTTTATTTTGATAATTAGTGGGTATCGTAGAATGCCCCTCTCTGATGACAGCCTAAACTATATGAAATCTATGAAAAAGTTTAATCTGCAACACAATTTTATACAATATGTAGTGGGGGTCCCTGCTTCATCTCTCTCTCAGCTAAGGGGTCCCTGCTTCATCTCTCTCTCAGCTAAGGGGTCCCTGCTTCATCTCTCTCTCAGCTAAGGGGTCCCTGCTTCATCTCTCTCTCAGCTAAGGGGTCCCTGCTTCATCTCTCTCTCAGCTAAGGGGTCCCAGGTCCCTGCTTCATCTCTCTCTCAGCTAAGGGGTCCCTGCTTCATCTCTCTCTCAGCTAAGGGGTCCCTGCTTCATCTCTCTCTCAGCTAAGGGGTCCCAGGTCCCTGCTTCATCTCTCTCTCAGCTAAGGGGTCCCTGCTTCATCTCTCTCTCAGCTAAGGGGTCCCTGCTTCATCTCTCTCTCAGCTAAGGGGTCCCAGGTCCCTGCTTCATCTCTCTCTCAGCTAAAGGGGTCCCTGCTTCATCTCTCTCTCAGCTAAGGGGTCCCTGCTTCATCTCTCTCTCAGCTAAGGGGTCCCAGGTCCCTGCTTCATCTCTCTCTCAGCTAAAGGGGTCCCTGCTTCATCTCTCTCTCAGCTAAGGGGTCCCTGCTTCATCTCTCTCTCAGCTAAGGGGTGGGGTCCCTGCTTCATCTCTCTCTCAGCTAAGGGGTCCCTGCTTCATCTCTCTCTCAGCTAAGGGGTCCCTGCTTTATCTCTCTCTCAGCTAAGGGGTCCCTGCTTCATCTCTCTCTCAGCTAACGGGGTCCCTGCTTCATCTCTCTCTCAGCTAAGGGGTCCCTGCTTCATCTCTCTCTCAGCTAAGGGGTCCCTGCTTCATCTCTCTCTCAGCTAAGGGGTCCTTGGCCTGAAAAAACGTTGAAGACCATCTCCCCCATTATTTTTTCTTCTTTTTTTTTTTACAGTTTGAACAAAATAGCCAATTTTACATCGAGGTGTTACCAGATTACAGACAGACAGACAGAGCAAGAGATGACGGGCAAGTTACTTTTAAAAAGTAACTAGTTATAGTTATTAGTTACTGCTCCAAAAACGTAATTAGTTACTTTACTAGTTACTAAATTATGAAAGTAACTAGTAACTAGTTACTTTACTTTACTTTTTTTTTTAAAGAAGAAAAAATGTATACAATAAATTAAAAATATATATATTATTTCCAAATGATTTTGATAGGCTATACATAAAAACGTTTATTTGTTTCTTCTTCTTTAGAAATATTTTCTTTCACATCAGGATGTAATGATCATTATACTCAGAGCAATACAATAACCCACCTATCTCCCACACTCCCTCCCCAGTCAGTTATCAGTTTGAATGAATTTGATGTCATTTGCATATAGATGTGAGTGGCCTTAATTTAACTGACTAAACCTTTTTTTTTTTTTTAAATAAAAAACCTCTCACGCTTATGCCAGTGTACAGTATTACACACACACACACACACACACACACACACACACACACACACACACACACACACACACACACACACACACACACACAGTTTTAGTGTTGCTCTGTGGCACAGTGAGAGAAAAGACCATTGTAGTCATTATGAAATGTAGTGGAACAATTAAAGGTCTTTCTGCACTGTAGTGGCCCTGCTGCTTTCACTGCTATTTTGCTGACTAGTTCTCTGAAGGCAACAAACTCAACCGTTGCGATGGGAAGCATGTCCTCCTCAACAACATACCTGCCAATCAATCTGTTTAGTTGAGTCTGGGTGACATGCTGTGGCGATTTTTAAAAAATCGTTTAGATGGATGGAGTAGCTGTAGCTCCATCTAGATCACTGCCGGTGGAGTCTTCTTTGGCGACTATTTTATAACCCCATGTACTTTAGTTAGGTGCTTCAGGAGATTAGCATTGCTGTTACTCGATGTGGACAATGTTTTCTGTCACTGCAATGTCTTTAGCGCCCTTTATCCCCGCAAATTCTAAATAATGGTTATATTTCCAAGCTGCAAACTAACGCTGCGCTGTCGCTCAGCTGAGACTGTGTGTGTGCGGTTGTGGTGGTGGGTGTGTTGCCGTGTGTGTGTGTGTGTGTGTGTGTGTGTCAGCGTGTGTGTCAGCGTGTGTGTGTGTGTGTGTGTGTGTGTGTGTGTGTGTGTGTGTGTGTGTGTGTGTGTGTGTGTGTGTGTGTGTGTGTGTGTGTGATAGGAGAAGGATATCAAACGGAACACAACCACCCTAAAGACTAATCATTGTGTATATTCCTGCACTATACCTGCACCCAGTGATCTTGGTACATAGAAATTGATCTATTGAAGATTCTGACTTTCAAATTTACATATTTTTTGTTTTGATTGTATTGCTGTATTGTTGTATTGTGCTTTCTGCTTCAATGTAAACGTATGTTTTCTCATGCCAATAAAGCCCTTTGAATTGAATTGAATTGTGTGTGTGTGTGTGTGTGTGTGTGTGTGTGTGTGTGTGTGTGTGTGTGTGTGTGTGTGTGTGTGTGTGTGTGTGTGTGTGTGTGTGTGTGTGCGTGCGTGCGTGCGTGCGTGTGTGTGTGTGTGTGTGTGCAAGACCCGCCCAACTCTGTCTCTGATTGGCTTAGGCTGACATTTTACCCCCTGTTAACCAATCATCACTCCTCTCTCTCTGGCCACTTTCACTTTCTCAAGTTAGAGTGAGTGGGATCGCTTAAATGTGCCTGTATCCATCCAAGCCTGCCTGTCCTGTTTAGATGACAGGCAAGCTGCTCCGCGGGGGAGACAGTTCAGTTGGATCACATAATGTAACGCAGTAACGCACCTTTTTAAATCACAGTATTATAGATAACGCCGTTACTGAATTGGAAAAGGTAACACGTTACGTTATTAGTTACCGCAAAAAGTAGTTGCGTTACGTAACGCGTTACGTTAGTAATGCGTTAGTATGGTCCCAACACACACACAATTCAATTCAATTCAATTCAAAGGGCTTTATTGGCATGAGAAAACATACGTTTACATTGCCAAAGCAGAAAGCATAATACAACAATACAGCAATACAATCAAAACAAAAAATATGTAGCCTACATTTGAAAGTCAGAATCTTCGATAGGTCAATTTCTATGTACCAAGATCACTGGGTGCAGGTATAGTGCCGGAATATACACAATGATTAGTCTTTAGGGTGGTTGTGTTCCGTTTGATATCCTTTTCCTATCACAGCAACTCACGAATCTTGCTGCTGTGTTTGCACATTGTTGTACTTCGCCCAGCAGGTATGGGAGTTTTTTGTCATTGGTCATGTTTTCAAAATCTCCGTGTGTGGTTGTAATCTGTGGGAAGTATGTGTCTCTGATGTCTTGGTACAATGGACAGACGGTTAGGAAGTGTAGCTCGGTTTCCACTTCATTTTGTGTGCAGTGGGTGCATAGTCTGTCTTCTCTCGGGATACAGGTCTGCCTGTGACGACCTTTCTCGATCGCAAGACTGTGCTCACTGAGTCTGTACCTAGTTAAGATTTTTCTTTGTTTTGGGTCAGTCACGGTGCTCAGGTATTCTGCCACTGCGTATTCTCTGTTTAGGGCCAGATAGCATTCTAGTTTACTCTGCTTTTGTGTTGCTTCTTTCCAGTGTGTCAGGTAGTTTTCCTTTTGCTGTTTTATAATTTGGTTTAGTCCAATGGGTTTTCTATCTCGTGGCTCTGTTTGTGTTTGTGCCCGGAGTTCCAGGGCCAGCTGGCTGAGGGGGCATCTCTCTAGGGTTTCGCTGTGTGTGAGTGCCTTGTTATGGAGTGCATCTAGGTCACTTTCTTTTAGGTGGTTGTAGAACTTAAGTGCTCTCTTTTTTATTTTGATAATTAGTGGGTATCGTAGAATGCCCCTCTCTCCTTGTCTCTCAGGTCCTTTACAGCTTGGTTGTAGTTCCCTGTGCAGCTGATGTTTAGGCCAAGGTAGGTATAGTTTTTTGTTTGTTCTAGTGGGATTGTATTTAGGAAAAATTGATGGTTTTGGCGGCTGGATCTTTTTTGAAATATCATGATTTTAGTCTTAGTTAGGTTCACTGTCAGGGCCCATGTCTGGGAGACACACACACACAGCTAATGACCGAAAAGTTGTTAAATCAAAGCTACAGTTTTGCGGACTTCTGTCTTTACACACACACACACACACACACACACACACACACACACACACACACACACACACAGTAGGAGTAGCACTTAGCCAGCATAATGAGATCATTAATAACCACTACTCACCTAATGCTTCGTAGTTTAAAAAAGAACACACTCCCAACGTGTATACTGTGCATTGGTTAAGTCACAGGAGCATGGTTTCATACAGACTATGTTCCAATGTTCTAAGTGCAATCTTCACCTGTGCCTCAGCAGTAAAATCAACTGCTTTCGAGATTTCCTCAAGTGAAACTGCTTTTAGGAAAACACTCAGGGATAAGAGAGAGATAGAACAATTTATGGTCCAGTTGTTTCTTTCTTTCTTCTTTCTACAGGGTATTTGAAATACTGTGATGAAAAGTGCAAATGTGAAAAGTGCAAAGTGCACTGAGGTGCAAACGTATGAGCCGGATTTATAATACTACTGCAATTAATAAAGGTTTAGATGAGCAACATTTTCTTAACCCATTAAAACAGAGAAAGCATCTGTGTCATTTTAGATAGTTTTTTGCCTGCCTGAAAGATTAAAGATGATTCTGATGTCAATTCTACAGTGTTTATACTTGTTATGTAGTAGGCTACACATTGGGATCTGCACTTGCCCCATCATGTCCTTAGAACCAATTACTTCCATCAAGTTCATAACACTGGCGATGACTACAAGACATTTAAAGGTAGGGTAAGTGAAATATTTTGGTCAACTCAAAACACAAGGTTTTTAGTTAAAAGGTTAAAGCACTATATTCTGATCTATTCATGGATATAGTGTTTGTTCAATAACACCCCCCCCCCCCCAAGTCCCATCCATCTCTCCAGCTCTTTAATAAACAGACAATAAATTTTCAGGTGGGTTACAAATTGTCAACCAATCAGGTGAGAGTACCCGTTTTCAGCTTCAATTTTATATTGTTCTAGTTCCAATTTTGTCAGCTCATTTCTTAGTCTCATCACTTCCAACTTCACTTGTTTATCCTGTATGATTTCTCTCTCCTGATTGGATGAAATTGGTATCCTGACCTGAAAATCTATCCATCACTTGGATTGTTGAGTGGAATCTCTCTGCCTTCAGCCAGATAAACACTGAACAGCCTACATTGCAAATTGCAATGATACGGTTAATTTAGCTTGTAGCTGGCATTGTGCTCCCCATTATATTTTGCCTATTTGTGAAGCAGTGAATCTAGACATGTTCATGTCAAGGACCCCCAAGTTGATATGGCCCCATCCATCTGAAAAGGTATTGTGCCAGAGAGAGACCCCATACAGAAGTGTTTTCAAAATGTTTCAAAAATAGCATATAGATCAGCTATTTTCGAATAACCAAAGTATAAAATAAGCTGTTCCTCATTTTGCTGGGGACCGCTTGGAAGCTATATTTCTTTCCAAAGAGGAAAATCGCCTCCTGGATCCCTCTCTCTCTAGGACCGCTGGGAATCCCCGTCCCCGACCCTACTTTGATCAACGAGAGACAAGTAGCCTATGCAAGTAGCCTACCCATCTGCAAGCTGCAGTCAGGGCTTCTCACGAGAGATACGCATAACCAGTGTTGCCATATTTTGTGAGAGAAACAAGCAACCAGGCCTAGGAAAACCATAGAGTTAGGAAAATAAGCCCAAAAGAAGCAACTAGGCCACATGAGCACGTTAAAGCTATTATGCATCGGCTATTTGAAAATAGCCTAGTAGTCTATTAGGCTATTTGAAAGAGTTTTTGAAAATAGCCGGTCTACAAGTTCACGTGTCACGATGCGAGCTTGTAGATCTGCTATTCCTCTATTTTCATCTGCTAGGAAACGAGCCCAAAAACTCGCAACTAACCTGAATATTGAACAATTATCTTTGCAGAAAAAGAAGCCCAAAGTCGCTTATAATAAGCCGACATGGCAACACCGCTCATAACTCAGATACTGTGACTTTCTTCCAATGTGAAAGACTAGTGATGCTTGTTTTTTCCCATCATGCAAAGCGCCTAAACGAATTTAATTTTAACGTGTTATTTTATCTGTAGCGTTTTGTTGTAGTATTTAAACGCAGCATTCGATGTGTTATTGTATTTACTCTCAGTAGAGTGTGCATGTTTTTAAAAAAAACATATATTTTTTTAAAGGTATAGTAGGCAACATTAAGCCTATATTTGAAAAATACCTCTATATATATATTTTGCATTTTTTCCCCTCTATCAGCCACTATATAATGATGCTGGGGTGTTTTCCTGCATTGAAAAACACTCCTCTTTCTGAAATCCGTATTTTCCCTACTATTTAGGTTACACATCCGGGTATCCGGTGCGTAAATTCACGCACGCATGTGCGCATCCGTGCGAGTCCGTGTCCGTGTGAACTTTTTACTTTCGGTTTTAAAATGCTCTCAAACTTCGTTTTTTAGGCACATAATTTACTTTTCAAAAAGCGTTTGGATAGAATTTAGTTGTTTAACTTCATATATGTGGTCAATTTGTCATGAAAGAACCTATTTAAAAATAAAAATTCAGAGAACCGGCAGGGGCGGGCAGTTCCGCGAATTGTATCCGAATAAAGTAACCTATATTCGGCATGGCCCGTTTAGAAGTCTGCTTACTCTATGGAAGTCCTCCGTGCGTCACCCCCTGGTGGTCGGGGAAACGAACTGCTGGATTTTTTCCCTTTGTTTATCTCTGAATCGCCTACAATCCCTTTAAGAACTTTTCCGAAGGTGCTATGTCAATAAATCATATCTGTTCAGGTTGCACATTTCGTTAGTACACTCTTGTTTCTCTTCAGATCGTATAAATCTTTCGCCTTTTACTAAAGATTTCCGTGGAGAGGAACATTATGAGTATCAACACATTTTTTGATGCCTTGCCCAACCAGCGGGGCTTCCTTATTTGTATAAAGAAATATCAAAAGATGAGAAGCTGACACAGCAGGCTTACACAACAAACTACTGTGTAAACTGGCCAAATTGACAAATAATATAAGAAAGAGGCAAAAGAAAAATTAAAAGAGCCGATCTTCTGTTTTCATAATATTTATCTCTAAGTGCTTGTCAGTTCAAATATGATTATTTTGGGTGGTCCCCCAGTTCAAATATGATTATTTTGAAGGGTGCGTTTGGAAATCGAGCACTCGCCTATTACTATTAGTTTGTATTGGCCAGTGGGCTTAGTGCTGTATTTCCGAACGCACCCTTTCACCCCCACAATACAGTCAGTGTTGCCATGTCCGCTTATTTTAAGCGACTTTGGGCATATTATTCTGTGGTTGCTTGTAAATATTAGTGGTTGCATTTATGTTGGGCTTGTTTCTAAAGTGTAGTTGCTTATTCGGGCTTAAGTGTAGTTGTTTATTTGGGCTTGTTTCTAAAGTGTAAGTTGTTTATTTGGGCTTTGTGTTGTTAGAATGTTTAGAAAATCTCCTAAAATATTCCACATTTTATTTCAAGATTATTTGAAAATAGCAGATCTACAAGCTCACAACGCGTCGATGAGACACGTTGTGACCTTGTACATCGGGTACTTTCAATGTATATGTCACAGGGTGAATGGAGATCCAGGGTGATTTAAGACAGAGCGCTCGTTTTTAGGCACGGGGCTTCGGTGCGATGCGGGGCTTTTCGAGACAGGGTTTATTAGCGAGGCTCGCGAGGAGGAGGATGAGAAGGAGGACGCGGCGCTGCGAGGCGGGGGTTTATTACGCGAGGCTCGCGAGGAGGAGGAGCTCCTCCTCCTCCTTCTCCTTCTCCTCCTCCTCCGAGGAGAAGGAGAACGCGGCGCCAAGAGGCGGGGCTTTGATGCGACCAGGACCTGTCTTTTGTTGTTCCCCCCCACATAGCAACCAGGAAGCTACGCTAGGGGAACGCTGAACACACGTTCACACGCACACGCTTGTCCATGACGGAGGCGTGCCGACTCAGTAGAGCTTGAGGCCGAGGAGGCGCGAGTGCCCGCGCTGACCGGCCGATGCTCTACTAGTCGACACAGCGCCGTTCGAGTTGTAAACCGATAGGGACAGAATAGTTATTTTCATGGGTCACTGTGTGTGTGTGTGTGTGTGTGTGTGTGTGTGTGTGTGTGTGTGTGTGTGTGTGTGTGTGTGTGTGTGTGTGTGTGTGTGTGTGTGTGTGTGTGTGTGTGTGTGTGTCAGGGAGAAACTAAAACAAAAGCCAGCAGAACACAATAAAAGTATCTTAACAGTCCATTGAAAGCATGAGCGCGTGCGCGTGTGCGTGCGCGCACGCGTGTGTGTGTGTGACTGTGTGTGTGTGTGTGACTGTGTGTGTGTGTGGTCGAGGCCATATATGCTTGTGCACAAGCCTGGCTTGTGGCTCCCTCTAGTGTTGCTTCTACAGAATTGCTGGGTGGGTGGTAAAAACGAGCGAGCCTTCTTCAATCACCCTGGTTCTCCATTCACCCTGTAACATATACACTATACAGTATGTATGGCCTATAGTTAATAAGTGCCCTAATTGCTTCTTTTGTGCTTGTTTTCCTAGACCTGTTTGCTTATTTCTCCCACAAAATCTGGCAACACTGACTGAAAACACACGGTTCAGTATTAAACAGAAATAGTCCCTCAAAACAAAACAGTGTCGTCGTTAAACAGTAGGAGGACGTTTGTTAGCAGCTCAACCAATGCAATGAAACACAGGTAAGATGAACAACATGTTCCATGTGTCTTTGTTGGTCCATGATTTAAAACAGACAGCGCTCCTTAGTCCTTATAAGCACAATCAATCAATCAGTGATGCATCAGCACACGAATATTCCCATTTGTCATGTCGGTGCTTATAGAGAAGGCAGTGAATGTCTTCACTTTGTCTTTTAGTCCGTGATTGTCTCTCCCTTACAGTCTTAAAGGAGGACATCACCCATTTTCAACCTTTATTCATATTACTGATGATTAAAAAAAAATACACTCGGTCTGTGTCTCATAGGAGGGCTGTGGACACCTCAGAAAACCGCCTACCAGTGACATCATCGTTTAGGCAGTTTTTTTTAATAACATATAAAAAAAAAGAAGCATGTTATAATGGAAATTTGGCTTCCATTATAATGTGCTAACTTTCCTTGAATAGAACCCTGCCGTTTCTATTAGCTTGGATTTCCCATCGAGGATGTCACTGGTAGGCAGGTAGGTTTCTGAACTGTCCACAGCCCTCCTCTGAGACACAGAGTGAGTAGATAAAAATGGTGCCTTCGTATAATGAGGACCAATTTTACGAAGATAGGTTGAAAGTGGGTGAAGTCGTCCTTTAAGTGCAGCACTGGTGTGCAGGGCCTTTCTTTCTTTCTTAGTTTTTTTCTTTCTTTCTTAGTTTTTTTCTTTCTTTCTTATTTTTTTTCTTTCTTACAACCGCACCCTGCCAGAGTAGTTTGACACTCCTTTAGAAGCAAATGATTTTCGACATGGGAGGAGTAGGACAAAAGCTCTATGTCCTCCCGTTGGGGGCTCCTCACTGGCAGGTGAGTCAGTAGGATACAACATCAGTGACAACACAGACGTGTGTGGAGAGGAATCAATTGGCATAAACGAATACATTGGGGAGAAAAACAGGGTACAAACTACACAATGTTTTAATATAATAGTAATAATACTGATATTGTGAATAACAATAGGCGATGCAGACTTCAAATGATATCAGGATCTTAAAGATGACCATTTTGAATTGTTTAAACCAAAATTCATTAACGGTTAATTAGCTAAGAAAATAATAAAATGTGCTATTAAATTAACTCACACAGGGTCCCAAATGAACACACACCAGGACTGCATTTGCGTTTTGATAGGCCAAATATGTTGCTCTTTACAAAGTGTCTGTTATTGTTGAAATTGAGTCTAAGAAGAGGTGTTTCTCTTCTTAATTAATCCTAAACTCCTCTGGGATTTTAATTGTTTCATTCCAGACTCTGTGGAGTCCAGACAGCAGGTGCAGATGAACTCTCCAGACCCAGCCAGACCCGTTTCAATGAAACAGGAGGAACCTGAATACTACCCCCCAAACTTAAGTACCCCAGTGAGCCATAGTCGGTTTTTAGACGTCCGTTTTTTTTGTAGACCTAAATTAGATGGTCTAGATTCGGTCTATAATCTAGACCAAATCTAGCCGATTGAATTTAAACAATTATTCCATAAATATTGATTAAAAAACAACTGTAAGTTGCATAACTGATCTCCAAATATTGGACAAAAACAATTTGAATAGCCATTGATCAATATACAGTATAGTTTAGATTTAGCCTTGATCTAGACGTTTATATCAAAACTATATATCAACGTTCAAATGTAGACCATTTCTAAACTTTTATTTTTTATTCATGTTGTTTGAACATCTTTATTTTAGGGTGTTAACATTAGGTTCAGAAATTATTATATCTCACTATTATCACTATTGGTCAATATACAGTATAGTTTAGATTTAGCCTTGATCTAGACGTTTAAATCAAAACTATATATCAACGTTTAGATTTAGACCATATTTAAACCATTACATTTATTTTATTTTTTTGTCATTGTTTGAAAACGTTTATTTTGCTAATATGTTTAGAAATACTATTACAGCGAAATAATGCAGTTTGCAACTTTGCAAAAATATGTATAAATATAACAAATAACGGCCAAAAAAAAAAAGCCAAGCAGTAAACTGCTAACCTCGCATCACTAGACTTTCTACAGTAAACCGCAGATTGGGTTTGGAGGTCGTTTTGCTTGTTTCTTTCACGAGACTTGGCAACATTGGTTTCACATACGACAGTAAACCGCAGATTGGTTTAGGAGGTCTGTTTGCTTAGCGGTCTTACAAGACTTGCCAACCCTGGAGGGATTTCATAACAACACGGAAGTCAGCAACGCGTTCTAAAGGCAAGCGGAAAACTGAACAGAAGAGACTATAAAGAACATATTGCAAAAAACATTCATTCTGAACTCAGTATACTGCATAGGTGAGTGCTAAAGGATACCTTATTTGAAGGAGATGTTTATTTGTGTTGACGTAGTTAGTTGGTCATGTACAAGTTAGCATTAGCCAACTAGCTACCAGCTAGCTTCTGCCCAAACACAAAGTGCTGGCGTTCAATGTTTTTGTGTTTTATTTTAATGGTAAAAATTTCCTTCGGGCACAAACATTTAGTTTGGGTCATACGGGTCGCTATGCTACACGGCGTTGTAGATTGGCCATTTTCGTTCAAACAATGCAATATTTGTTGCGCATGTTTGGACACCAAAAAGAAGTTAGACCGTCGTATGTTGAACGATCCAGCTAAAATAGCATTATTTAATCAGTGGTGGACGGTGGACCGTAACGAAGTACAATCACTTGAGTTTAAATACATTTTTTTATACTTTAACAATAAAATAATCGTTTATATGTGTAATGTTTAATCTGGAGTTAAAACTTTACAGAACCTTGTGAAATGTTTGATTAATGTATTCTTTTTTCTTTCCTTTTTTTTAACGACCTGTACCAGCAAAACTGACAAAGAACAATAATAATGGTGCTATCAGATCAAACACCAAAGGTAATTATTAATTGATTGTTTCGTGAGTTTTACATGTAACTGGCCTTAAAAACAATGTATCCAGCTATTTCTCACCACTAGTAAGACAACATTATTCACCTTTCCTTGAGTTGGCCATGTGTTGAATATATTGTTTAAATCAATCAGTAGCCTATTTACATGTATTTACAGCTGTCTTCTAGGTGATGTCTAGAAGTGGCAAACTGCTGACTTTTGTCACATTTTATCTATCTATCTGGCTATTCCACGACAATGACTGCAACTCCTTGCAACTATTTGTGGAGCAGTTACTCTGCTCTCTTCCTTATGATAGTAAGGTCTAGATAATCTGGATGGTAAAGTGCTGAGAATATAGCATCTCCTATCTGTCTTATTATTAATAGATGTTTGGATGTGGTTTTATGTCTCAAAGATGTGGAAGGAGGCTAAGGTTATTCCTATAGGTCTAGGATATACCTAGACCTATAAGTATTTTACCTGTTTTGAGTGACATCATGGAAAAGTTGGTGCATTCACAAATTCAAACGTATTTTGTTTCAAACAAGCTTGCAACATATTCTCAACATGCCTATAGAGCTGGTCACTCTACTTCTACTGCTTTGATACAGGTGACTGATGACTGGCTTAAAGCTATAGATAACTCCATGCTGGTGGGAGCTGTGCTGTTAGATTTGTTTGTTATTTTGTCCTTTTTATTTTGGGAGTATTGTCATATTCGTTCATTACAATAATGTACATCTGGCCTAATTATCTTCCCCAGGTGAATCACTGCCCAGTGCCCATAGCTAAGACAGTTTTGACAGCCCCTCTACACACCTCAACACCAGGTACATTTAAATGCTATGTTAATTGATTTAAGCCCAATGTTAAATATATATATTGTAGATGGAAATTACAGCCAGTATCTGTGTTAATGTCCAAACAAAACCTTAAGAGTTTTCTAAAATTCCTTCATTTCTTTTTCTGCGGTAGATCTTAACAAAACTCGGGTCAGCCGTAAAAGAGGAAGAACTGCACAAGGTACCTACATGAATGATTAACATTTTAAATATCAGGAATTACATTTTGACAGTTTTTGTTTGTTTGTTTACCCGCCTGCATTATCGTTGGGACTACTACTACTATGTTAGGTCCTCTAGAAGAAATGAGTGTAACAGAACGTTTAGCCGGAAGATTAAAATAAAAAGGTATTAAAATATATTGCGTATTTCAACAACAGTACATCTACTGTGGGGGCCTTACTCCTGAACAGAAACAACTTGGACTCCACAATGAAAGTTTGGATAAAGCACAGCCTATATCATACATGACTTGATGGTGTGAGAAGGTGTAATTTCAATGTGTTTTCACACCCAGCAGAATATTGAAGCTACACACCGGTCCAAGTCAGATCCTGAACTACACAAGGTAACTTTCAATTGACTGTAGCAGTGAGCAAAATGGGTTGCAATGGGGGTTTTCTCTCCCCCAACAGTGAAGCCGTAATCTGGGCCAAGAAAATGTCTTGACTCTACTCCACCTTTCAATTGACTATAACAGTAATCCTCAATGGTGATGTTGCAAGTATGACATGTAGCCTAATTACCTTGTCTTTCACCAACAGGAAATCTTATCAGAACTCCCAGGAGAAAGTCACAGTATTCCAATATGGTACATTTTGATAAAGTTTGGAAGTCATCTTACTCTGGCAAAGATTTAATTGGGGAGAGATAATGATGTTGAACTTGAAAACAAGTAATGTTGTTTATTAAGATCTGCACCAGCCAAAGTATAGCCTCAAATTCTAAATCACAGGCAGACTGTCACATGGTTTGTTTATTTCAGTTTCCCATGTCGGAGAAAAGTAAGAATGGAAGAATTATTTATCACTTTCCACTGTGTTAGTGTATTATTTCTGTTTCATATCAACATAATTGTCTTCATTCCAGGTTGGCAGAGTGTGCTGTTTTTCTTTTTGCAATTTAGCTTCGCGTTTTCTTTTTGTTTCAGACTTTTCACCAATGGCCTGATGAGTCCTTTCTACTTGCATGGACAGCAGGAGAGAGCTTTCAAAAGCACTGCCTTCTATCTGTCATCAATGGTAAAAAATAACTTTGTCAGTGCTAGTTATTTGTTGATTGCTTATTCACGTTGTACACGTGTGACTGACATATACTAGATAACCTCTGTAATGTCTACTGTCAGTCTGAGAGTTATTTGTCATTGTTTTGACTGCAGAAGCTGTTCAGAAGACTTTCAGAGAGACAATGGGGAACCTGGTCAGCGCTGCCATCTCTGACCACTTCAAGCGGGTTTGGACGTGATCAGTGGAGCTACCTCTGGTGTTGTGATTGTGGACTTCATTTACGTTTTTGAAGTACTTTGACAGGTACATGGGTATCTTAACGTTGTGATGTATCTTGTAGACCAGGCCTATTGTAAGTTGCTGTAGGGAAGAACGGGGTAAGATGAACCACTTTAGACCTCTAGGCAAGGAAAAATGAGATGGAAGTCAAATCTAAACATCTACTAAAACTTCAAGATGTCTTCTATCAATTGAAATAATGAGTGTGCATCTATGACAAAGGGCTGTAAAAAATATGGGTCACGTGGTTCAACTTGCCCCAGGCAAGGGGTAAGTTGGCCCAGCCTGATCGCCAGAGAATTAGTATACATTGCACGGATCCAGTGCACGTCATTCCGTGCATAGTCGCCTAGAAACCCCGAAATTCCGTGCATATGTACGGCGAGTCCCACGGTGGGCGTAACCAGTCGCAACCCGGAAAAACCCGGAAGCAGTCCCCACAACAAAATTTACGATTCTGTGCCTATCGGTACATAACTCAAACGGCGCTGAGTAGGCACAAGGGAATGTCGCAACTAATCTTTAGCTAAATGATTCACATGGTTTTATACATTGGAATATCACCAACATGCATGATATATAAGTTTAGACCTGGGTACATTTGCTTTAAAATAAAAATCATTATACCAGAAAAGTAAAACATTTACTTTGACCAGCAAAAAACACTTTAGTGTAGAAATATGCTTATCACTTTGCCCATGTGTCTCTCAACTTCACAGCCAGGTGAAAATGATGGGTGTGTCCTGATTTTAAGGTCACATGACAACTCATGTGTATACTTTTAAAGATACAGGGGGTGGTTCAATTTACCCAGAGGTTCATCTTACCCCGTTCTCTCCTACTCTGTCCTCAACCCTGAGCCATCCGACCTAACAGTGAGCAAAGAATGGATTTCGTTTTTGTTTGGCTTTTCCCACGCTTTGTTTTGATGTCTCACTTCCTAATTGATTAATTAGCTCCTGCTGTGTGTTTTTTCGTTATCTTTAGTTTTTGTACGTCTCGGGCAGCCAGGCATTCAGTGAGTGAAGGGGGGGGTGAGCTAGGCTCAATAATCTTTACTTGCGTGTGGCAGGCTAGGCCTTGTAAAAGAGCTTCAAATGACCAATTGTTCAGTTAATGAATTATCCGTAATAAAAGTTTTGATTACTTACCCTCACATATTCTATGTTTTGTACTTCTGTGTTCCTTAACGTGGCATCCAGCTTCACAAAGTCATCAGTGATGCATCAGCACACGGATATTCCCACGGATATTCCCGAGTCATGTCGGTGTTTATAGAGAAGGCAGTGATTGTCTTCACTTTGTCTTTCAGTCCCTGATTGTCTCTCTTGGAGTCTTCAGTGCAGCACTGGTGTGCAGGGCTGAGATGACGATGAGATGATAATCCTAAACTCCTCTGGGATTTTAATTGTTTCATTCCAGACTCTGTGGAGTCCAGACTGCAAGTGCAGGGGGACCGCCCTCCATTCCGACGTCCCGCCACTCCGACAGTGTCTTCTAATTGTCGGAGTGGCGGTACCATCCATAAAAAAAAACATTCCGCCACTCCGACAAAGTTATGTTCACTGTGTCGGAGTGGCGGCACGTTCCATTTTGGGAATAGTCCCACCATTCCGACAAGGGTAAAGTGCCTAATGGAGATTATTATTATTACCCCTATTGCTTTATGATCAGGGCATTTAACGACCCTCCCGAGTATCGGGGGGGCTGCGTCTAGATCGGGGGCGATTCTCGGGCATAAATATCGGCTAGTGTGAGGGTTCAACGATCCAATCTTAACCCTGCCGAGTGGCTCGGAGGACGGTCGAGGCCACCCCGACTGTTATCAAAAATGTTTGATATTTATCAGGATCGCTACTGATGGAACAGCACAGCGGGGGACAGAAAGAAAGACAGACGCTAGAGATGCGCGGATAGCTCTTGATTGTCAACCGAATCCGCCCGCACACATTTAATTATCCACCCACTATCCATCCGCAATTATTATCATTATTTTCTTATTATTATCATTATTTTCTGCTATTCCTTGTCAGTTTTCTTGCCGACAATGATGATAATGCCCCATGCAGTAAACCTAACACACGCTGGTGTAACACGGCGTAGACTGATAAAAACGCCGAAAATGATGATGATGTCCGAGGCCAGAAATCTTCATCATCGGCACATTTCATTGCAAACATTTTCACTATATGAATGAATGAGTTCTCACGCGACAGACAGACGCAGAGCCGCAGACGAGAGGGCAGGAGACACGACCCAGATACACACACACACACACACACACACACACACACACACACACACACACACACACACACACACACACACACACACACACACACACACACACACACACACAGCTTGCTAGTGAGAAGTACAACTTTTACCTTTTGCGTTTGCAATATGCCCATGATGAGCTATGGGAAGTTTAACAATTTAAATGGGCAACAGCGCGAGGTACGCCGATTGCTTTGATGTAAGTGGTCACAGCTGTAAGTTTAATTGCATTATGAAAAATGACGTTACGTTCCAAATTTCACCCGCGGTTTATCTGCAATTAATTAATAATTATATTTGATTGACCGATCCGCAGCTATCCGCGGGTAAAACCGCCATCCGCGCATCTCTAACAGCCGCTGTTTGGGTGTGGAGCGGGGACTGTTGTTGCCCACAGCCTCTTTCTCTCTCTCTCGCTCGCTCTTTCTCTCGGTCTCTCTCTCTCTGCCTGAGGTGAACACCAAAAACGATTGTAATTGCTTTTATTATTATTATTATTACGGGGCCAGAGCTCAGCTCTGGACCTGTTTTAATATTGCCTGTATTCTGTTTCTTCTGCCACTTTTCGCAGTTCTGGCTGAACCGTGCTGTCGCTTTTTACGAAACTCGGCCATATGGTAGATGGTCATGAAAAACTATCAAGAAATAAATCTCACAATCTTTCGTCAAAAGGTGGCGCTATAGCACTCAATTGAAAATGCCAACTTTGAACAGGTACAACTCATGCCCTGTTTGACCTACAGCCATAAAACTTCAATACACACATGCGTCTACTCATGATGAACAACTTTAACCCTCTGACTTTTGACCTCTGACCTTTAGATCTCCCACCATTTTGAATTATATGAAAAACAGTTAAAACCTATCTCCTCCTGGGATTTTTGAGTAATCTGCACGAAACGTTTTACACATGAACTTTGGACCTATGCCGACAAACAAGCAGCAAGATTTTTCCATAAGTGAAAAAATGAAGCTTTAATGAGCCAATGAATATTGCAGTTTTATGACAATTATTCATCTTCCCCTAACACATACATGCAGACTCACATTTCTTTGAAACTTTGCGTTAATGTTGAGGGTCATTCCAAATATTACTGAAACCAATCTTACTCCAATTGGTCAAAGGGGGGCGCTATAGCGATTTTTTGAAAGTGCAAACTTTAAACAGGCAAAAGTCATGCCTCGTTTGGCCGACAGCCATTAAACCTGCTTACACATGTGCCTTGACTCATGAGGAACACATGTATCACGTTGACCAGTAAGCTCCGCCCTTAGATTGTCCGCAATTTTGAGCAGTTTGAAAAACACTTAAACCCAGGATTTTTCAGCTATTTGCGTGAAACTGTATCATCTGTGTGATCTCCTTTTTCACAAGTTCTTGTCTGTTGGTCCAATGGCTTCTCCCTTAAACGTGTGCCTCACAACCTGAAGGTTGCCAGTTCAAGCCTCACTTGATGCGGACTTCATTAAAGTTGCATTGCACACAACATGATTGTGTCAATTAATACATGTGCAATTGTTAAACATAACCTGAAATACTTATTTGAGAGGGTATGTTTTTGCAATGTATGTGTGATGCCCCACTCCCTTTTGTGGAGTAGGGGAGTGTGCTCTAGTAATGCTGTCCTTCTAGGTGAACAGGGTGTGGCAGTCAATGTACTAATGGCTCATTGGAGAGCACCTGGGGCCGGTGCCTCCAGGAGGCTATAAAAGCCAGCCCATGATCAGTCCACAAGGAGATCCAGAGGAGAGAGGACTGCCGTCCTCTTCAGCTGCTCCCCATGCTTTTGTTCTGTTCTATTTGACTATTCTTTCCATCCACACACCCTGCACTACACCATGTTCCACGCATCCACACTTACACCACTGATTTACTGACTCCACACCTCATTGGATCCTTTTACTGTTATAATGTCTCTTTATGTTCAGTTATCTATAAGTTGCTTATGTTAGTTTAGTAGTCAATAAATATCTTTGTTAAACTTTCCGTTGGTCTCCCTCCCTATTATTTGTCATGGCAAGGGCCAGCCATGACAAATGGGGGCTCGTTCCAAAAGTGAGTATTTGATTTAAAGTTACAGTATTGTTTATGCGCACCTACTGAGGCTTGTGTTAAAAGCCGGTCTGGTGGAAGTAATTGGGGTTTTCCCCGTGACGTCTCTGTATAGCTAGGCCAATCAGATGCGTGGGTTTGGTGGGCTTGGCTCGGGATTCCCTTTTTTGGGCTATGATGACGTGAAAATTAAACTTTTTGTCAGGACGTGCGTGTTTTGAGTTGTTTAATGTTTCGTTACCGTTAAATGGTATATATATATATATATATATATATATATATATATATATATATATATATATATATATATATATATTTTTTTTTTTTTTGGTTCCCCGTAAATGTTTTCATTTGAAGCATGGATTTATTGAATATAGATGGAATATAGGTCATTTTACACACTGTTACTGAGATTAAGTATTCATATAGGAGCTGCTGCTGGTTGTCCCATGTGAGGCATAGCCACGTTTAGTGTTTAAACTTTCGTGGATTTGTCTTTTTCTTGTATTGTTTTGCTAGTGTTGGGGTGAACGCGGTAAGGGGCACGGTACGTGGCTGACAACGTGATTATTAACGGGTTGCGTTGTCCCCATCGTATATTTGGTGCATAAATACCCCCGCAATTTACCTCATGAAGAGATAGGGTTGAGTTAGAGAAGATTTTCTTAGGCAGTTAGGGGACGCTCCTGAATACTTGGTCAAAGTATATTGCAGTGTGTTTTGTTAACTTATATCCATTGTATTCAAGTGATTTTTTTTTTTGTGGCTCCATCTGAGACATTGTTGGATGGATACACAAAGGAGCAAATTTATGAGATTGCAGAATACTATAAAATAGACATTGGGGATAAGAGACGCAAACCGGAGACTTTAAAAGCAATATTGATAGTTAACCTAAAGGATTTGGATGTTTTACCGAGTGGTGAAACTGGGGAGGGAGGCGGCGCTGCGGTGCCGTTGCCGATCCAAGGCATGCAAACACAGCTTTCTTTTGCGGAGCAGAAGGAGCTGATGATGATACAGTTAGAGATGGATAGAAACAGGCAACAGATTGAAGTGGAAAAGTTAAGACAGACAACCGAGCAGGCAAAACTTAGTTTACAGAGGGAGAAGTTGGAACTGGTAAGGGAAGGTAAGATGGATCAGAAGCTGTTGGTAGGTGAGGTAGGTTTAGCGTATGGGCAGCGCCCTTTTGATTTAGTGAGCAGCTTGCGCTTAATGCCTAAATTTAATGAGAAAGACCCAGAAACATTTTTTTCTTTGTTTGAGAGACTGGCAGAGTCTAGAGGTTGGCCTGAGGGGGATCGTACGGTAATGCTACAATGTGTTCTGACTGGGAGAGCGCAGGAGGCGTACTCAGCCTTGTCGGTGACCGACAGTGTAAACTATGCCACGGTAAAATCAGCTGTTCTTAAAGCTTACGAGATGGTGCCTGAAGGTTACCGTCAGAGATTTAGGAATGGTAGGAAGGAAGATAGCCAGTCATATTTAGAGTTTTCAAGGGAAGTAGTGATTAACTTTAACCGGTGGCGTATGGCTGCAGGTGGGAACACCTGTGAAGGCTTGTGTGATTTGATGCTGTTAGAGCAGTTCAAAAATGCCAGTCCGCCTCATATAGCAATGTACATTACCGAACAGCAGGTTCAAACTGTGGCAGAAGCAGCCGCTTTGGCTGACCAGTATGTTTTGACGCACCGAGACTGGGTACAGCAGGGCGCCCAAATTACGCACGAGGAGAGCACCGCGTCCAGCCATTGTGACGACGGGCGCAGCGCACCTTTCAATAGAAATTTTAAAATGGAGGACGGGAAAAGTTGGGCTGCCCGTGACGGTGACAGAACATGTCACTACTGTGGCAAGAAAGGTCACATTAAAGCAGACTGTTATTCACTGAAACAGAGAGAGAAAATGGAGGTAAAGTCGGCAGCGGCTGTTGCGCCGGTGTCAGCTGTGTCAAGGTCGGTAAGTTCTCTACATGGGAGCGAGAGGAGTCTTGACGATGTAGATGAGGCGTATCGACCATTCGTGGAGAGGGGGTTTATCTCTCTTGTGGGTCCAGTGAAAAAATACCTGTGACAATTCTGCGGGACACGGCTGCGCTGGGCACATACGTGCTTGACTCTGTCCTGCCATTCTCTGCACAGTCTGCTACTGGGGGTGACATGTTGAGCCGTGGTATGGGCGTGTCCATAATCCCTTCTCCTA
This sequence comes from Gymnoscopelus braueri, assembly GCF_963280865.1. Lineage (NCBI taxonomy): Eukaryota > Metazoa > Chordata > Actinopteri > Myctophiformes > Myctophidae > Gymnoscopelus > Gymnoscopelus braueri. The sequence continues at coordinate 41,116,708 of NC_137619.1, forward strand.
TACACAAACTCAATCTGGAGTGTGGTCTGGTTCAGGGCGAGGTGGAAGTAGCGTTGCGCACGGCGTTACCGATGGCTGGGGTGGATGTTCTCCTGGGTAACATGCATGCTGGGGGGCGCGTGTGGGCAAATGTGTCGCCACCACCACTTTTGAAGCAGGTGGGTTCTTCTAAGCCTACTAGAGAAGTCATTGCAAATGCTAAAGTGAAAATTAAGCGTTCATTTGGTCGGCGGGCTGAACATCGGCAGTTCAGTCCGGGTGAGCAGGTGCTGGCTCTTTTGCCTTTCCAAACAAAACTTACAGGTCCATATACTGTTGTCAAGCGTATGTCAGAGGTCAGCTACCTCATTGCAACTCCTAATCTTCGGAAAGCTACTCAGTGGTGTCATGAAAACCTGTTACGACCTAGCAATGGTCGTGAGTCACCTTAAGTCCTTCTTCTCAGTCAGTGGCAGTGACTGAGGTAGAGGACACAACCTGTTGGGGCACCTACCCAAGGTCCGGTGTCTAGAGTTGACTGGGGCATTGTTTTGTAACCCAGTGTATATGTCTCTGTGTCTAATACTTGGTGTCTGTTTTTTTTTTAGTGCCTGGTGTTGTGATCCCTGGTCTGTCCTGCTCCTTGACGGCCGCATTGCTATAGCTGAAACACCGGATCCAGCCGTTGAGGGGGAGGAGAGTCCAGGGGGTTACAGGGCCAGGGCTATAAGGGTGTTATAGCACACTATGGTCAGACACATAATTGAAAAGTATTTTTACGCTAAAATGTCGTAGAACCATGGTAAAAGTTAAACGTTAACATTGTGTGATGTACTTAGTTGGGTATGATTTATTTTGGATTATTGGGTTTAATAATTTGATATGTTAAATTACTGTTAAAGTTGGGAGCCGTGGAGCCTATTGGGACCACGACTTTAAGGGGGGAGGTGTGATGCCCCACTCCCTTATGTGGAGTAGGGGAGTGTGCTCTAGTAATGCTGTCCTTCTAGGTGAACAGGGTGTGGCAGTCAATGTACTAATGGCTCATTGGAGAGCACCTGGGGCCGGTGCCTCCAGGAGGCTATAAAAGCCAGCCCATGATCAGTCCACAGGGAGATCCAGAGGAGAGAGGACTGCCGTCCTCTTCAGCTGCTCCCCATTCTTTTGTTCTGTTCTATTTGACTATTCTTTCCATCCACACACCCTGCACTACACCATGTTCCACGCATCCACACTTACACCACTGATTTACTGACTCCACACCTCATTGGATCCTTTTACTGTTATAATGTCTCTTTATGTTCAGTTATCTATAAGTTGCTTATGTTAGTTTAGTAGTCAATAAATATCTTTGTTAAACTTTCCGTTGGTCTCCCTCCCTATTATTTGTCATGGCAAGAGCCAGCCATGACATATGACATACTTCATTCTGAAAATAGCCGATCTACAATCTCAAAACTTTTCAGATAGCAACGTGTTTCTGAGTTTGTAGATCGGCTGCTTTCACTGGTTCACTTTTATCTTCAACAGACAACCTCAGCCTGGACAAAGCTATAGCACTATAGGTAATGTTGCAGCCCGTCAATCCGAAGGTTGAGGGTTAGATTCCTGTTAATGGCAATAGGTTGACACGTCCAATCAATCCATTCTGCTTCCATCCTTCTCTCTCTTCAATCTATTGTTTCCATGTCTCTCTCTCTTCAATCTATTCCGTTTCCATGTCTCTCTCTCCGCCCTTAGATTGTTCGCAATTTTGAGCAGTTTGAAAAACACTTAAACCCAGGATTTTTCAGTTATTTGCGTGAAATGGTATCTGTCTGATCTCCGTTTTCACTGTATCAGGTCTGTTGGTCCAATGGCTTCCCGCTTAAGTGAATGTTTCACAACATCAAGGTTGCCGGTTCAAGCCTCACTTGGTCGAGACTTCATTTAAAGTGCATTGCAAACTACAAGACTGTATTAATGAATACATATGCAATTGCTAAAGACAACATGAAATGCTTATCTGAGAAGGTCTGTTTTTGCAATGTATGACATACTTCATTCTGAAAATAGCCGATCTACAATCTCAAAACTTTTCAGATAGCAACGTGTTTCTGAGCTTGTAGATCGGCTGCTTTCACTGGTTCAGTTTTATCTTCAACAGACAACCTCAGCCTGGTCAAAGCTATAGCACTATAGGTAGTGTTGCAGCCTGTCAATCCAAAGGTTGAGGGTTCGATTCCTGTTAATGGCAATAGGTTGACAAGTCCAATCAATCCATTCTGCTTCCATCTTTCTCTCTCTTCAATCTATTGTTTCCATGTCTCTCTCTCTTCAATCTATTCCGTTTCCATGTCTCTCTCTCCGCCCTTAGATTGTCCGCAATTTTGAGCAGTTTGAAAAACACTTAAACCCAGGATTTTTCAGTTATTTGCGTGAAATGGTATCATCTGTCTGACCTCCGTTTTCACTGGATTAGGTCTGTCGGTCCAATGGCTTCCCGCTTAAGTGAATGTTTCATAACATCAAGGTTGGCGGTTCAAGCCTCACTTGGTGGAGACTTCATTTAAAGTACATTGCAAACAACAAGACTGTATTAATGAATACATATGGAATTGATAAAGATAACATGAAATGCTTATCTGAGAAGGTATGTTTTTGCAATGTATGACATACTTCATTCTGAAAATAGCCGATCTACAATCTCAAAACCTTTCAGATAGCAACGTGTTTCTGAGCTTGTAGATCGGCTGCTTTCACTGGTTCACTTTTATCTTCAACAGACAACCTTAGCCTGGACAAAGCTATAGCACTATAGGTAGTGTTGCAGCCTGTCAATCCGAAGGTTGAGGGTTCGATTCCTGTTAATGGCAATAGGTTGAGATGTCCAATCAATCCATTCTGCTTCCATCTCTCTCTCTCTTCAATCTATTATGTTTCCATGTCTCTCTCTCTTCAATCTATTCTGTTTCCATGTCTCTCTCTCTCTCTCTCTTCAATCTATTCCGTTTCCATGTCTCCCTCTTCAATCTATTCCGTTTCCATGTCTCTCTCTCTCTGTTTTGAGGGGCGGCCATAGCTGAGTGGTTAGTGAGCCAGCCTAGGGAGCCAGAGGCCCTAGTTGCCCCAGGTACGATTCCAGGCCAGGCCAGCAAATGAAATTTGTCAAGACTCTTAACCCCTAATTGCTCACAGGCCCTCATTGGAAACAAGACCGCAAGGACTTTCATGAACAGACCTGTTAAAGGAATTATCCTTATCTATTCCGTTTACATGTCTCTCTCTCTCTCTCTCCGATCTACAATCTCACAACTTTTCAGATAGCAACGTATTTCTGAGCTTGTAGGTCGGCTGCTTTCACTGGTTCACTTTTATCTTCAACAGACAACCTCAATCTGTACAAAGCTATAGCACTATAGGTAGTGTTGCAGCCTGTCAATCCGAAGGTTGAGGGTTCGATTCCTGTTAATGGCAATAGGTTGAGATGTCCATTCAATCCCTTCTGCTTCCATCTCTCTCTCTCTTCAGTCTATTATGTTTCCATGTCTCTCTCTCTCTCTTCAATCTATTCCGTTTCCATGTCTCTCTCGCTCTCTCTCTCTTCAATCTATTCCGTTTCCATGTCTCTCTCTCTCTTTCTCTTCAATCTATTCAGTTTCTCTCTCTCTCTTTCTCTTCAATCTATTCCTTTTCTCTCTCTCTCTCTCTCTCTCTCTCTTTCTCTTCAATCTATTCTGTTTCTCTCTCTCTCTTTCTCTTCAATCTATTCCGTTTCTCTCTCTTTCTCTTCAATCTATTCCGTTTCTCTCTCTCTCTCTTCAATCTATTCCGTCTCTCTCTCTCTCTCTTCAATCTATTCCGTCTCTCTATCTCTCTCTCTCTCTCTCTTTTTCTCATAATTATGTTCTTTTAGAAAGTGAGCAACAGCAACAGTCCACCTGGCCTATTCCCATGGATTGGATCTACCCACCTCACCTGCTGTCATTCCCTCTCAATCCATAATCACACCTGCCCTCACTCACTCCTCATTAGTCTCTCTCTCTCTCTCTCTCTCTCTCTCTCTCTCTCTCTCTCTCTCTCTCTCTCTCTCTCTCTCTCTCTCTCTCTCTCTCTCTCTCTCTATTCCCTGGCCCCGCTTATCGCTGCTTGCAGCTATATTTGTTATTGTTATTGTTCATTATTATTATTCTGTGTTGGCTTACAGCATACAGACTAGGCTAATGGGGGTACAGGTCCCTTTTACGCAAAGTCTATGTTTTGTGAGAATATTGCCACCATGACAGCTAGGCAAACGATAGCCCCCCCCCACACAGCAGAGTACAATACAAAAATAGAATGAGGCACTATATTAGGAGGACAATTGTTTTATAAAAAATAATAATAATAATAATAAAATAAGGCATAGTACAATTTTTTTTTTAAATTAACATTGTCCAAGACAGAGGGGCAGAGGCTCAGTTATAGCATGGTAATATCCCGAATTAAAAAATCTATAATACCTAATATTAGAAGAAGAAAAAAGAAAAAAAACCACACAAAAACTACCACGTGACCTTACATGAAAGAATAATATTACCCCTCTAATATCTGAGTTATAAACACTGAAACACTGGACAGCAAAAAGGCTGTGTTGCTGTCCACACTGGACAGCAAAAAGGAGCAGAAGTCTCAATTACAATGTAAGTAAGAATGTAAGTCTGAAGACTTACATTCACCCATTCACACACACATTCATTACATTCACCCATTCACACACACATTCATTACATTCACCCATTCACACACACATGCATTACATTCACCCATTCACACACCGATGTCAGAGGAAACCATGCAAGGCACCAACCTGCACATCGGGAGCAATTAGGGGTTCAGAGTCTTGCTCAAGGACAATTCGACACTAACTCTGGGGGAGCCCGGGATCGAACTGGGAACCTTGCGGTTGCCGGCCACTCTACCCCTGAGAGCCACTGCCGCCCCTGCACAATTAAACAAAATTAACAATTATGTGTTTGACTCCCTCCCAGTACTGCTCTAAGGTCCTAAGACCCCTCTGGTACTGTGCACGCAGGCGCTGGAGCCTCTCGTCCAGCATCCTCCACTTCCTTCGTGCTGTAGGTGGGCGGTCCCCACACTCTGCCATGACACATAAGGACTCCACCCGGCGTTGTTCGTCCTTCAGCGTCCTTATAAATACCCACAAGGAGGGGTGGCGGCGATTGGCAGTGGCATTCCATCTGTGATGGAAAGCTGAAACAATCATAGATGTGTAAATACAACACACATGGCATATATGGCATATATTTTTTCATACATTGCTCAGTGACGTTTAACCAATTGAACCAATTCTGCATGAGAAGATGCACAGATGTAACCTCACTTTAGACTTATGAGTCTGCTTTTTCTGTCATGATGCTATACGATTCTATATAGAAACATATGTCACCATGACAGAAAAAGGGCAAACTTTAATTCTCTATAATTTTATTTTTATTAAATCCTCATAACCTGATTGATCACTAGTTTTTCAATTATGGCCAAACCTTTTAGTGTACAGTATCCTGGATCAGGATGCTCTCACAAGGATACCACATACCTCCTGTCTCCTCACAAATTGTAAAGAGAATCTATAATCATTTTCAGCTATCTTACCCAGGAAAGAAATATAAGTTGTTGTTATAAGTAGTTTAGGGCCCTGATAAACTACTCCAACCAGAGCATATAAACAGAGACACATAAATCCCTTTGGAGTACATTATTGGCATAATTTAAAGCACACGAAGAAAAAGCTATAGGCTGTTCTGTGAGGATGACAGAAAAACTAGTAGGCTATGCAATGTCAAAATGATAGGCAAGTGGTACCTATAAGGTAATGATGTTACAAAATAGCCTACATTGCATCATGTGCGTACATTCTGAACAGATTTCTGTAATCTGAATTATTGTGTCAGTTATGTTTTTACCTCCTGTCAATGAAAGGGTATGATTTCAAAGGTAATTTTCATGTTCTCGCAGCCTACACCAGACACCACCAGAGGGGGCTAGTAGTATGGTCCATGGTGCCTAACCACTTAAACCCCAGCATCAGTATTGTGGGGAAAGCTTCCCACTGAGCATTTTTCGGGCTATTAGACGTTTAAAAAACGTCTAAGGTCTAGGCTAAAACCGGGTTATAATTGGTCTAAAAGTGAAAGTTTTTTCAACGTCTATTCTTAGCCTAGACGTTGATTAGCTGTTTTTTAAGCGTATATATATAGACCGTCTATATCATAGCCGTTGAAATGACGTCTATAATATAGACGGTCTAAATATAGACGCTTAAAAAACAGCTAATCAACATCTAGGCTAAGAATAGACGTTGAAAAAACTTTCACTTTTAGACCAATTATAACCTAGTTTTAGACGGAGGTCTAATAGACGACTATGGCTCACTGGGTTTTGCTGAAAATAGCAGATCGACAAGCTCACAACTGGATGCGTTGTGAGCTTGTCGATCGGCTATTTTCAGCAAAAGCTTGCCCCACAATAACAGTAACTCGGTTACCCATATGGGGTTTAAGTGATTGAGGCAGTGACTTGGTGTTTATGAAGCAAATATAATCTTTTTTCCCTTTTCTTTTTTCCAAGTGGTGGTGAGCGTCATGAGTGGAGCGGCAAGGAATCCTCCCACTCAACTCCACTCACATGCAGATAAAACACCTCATTCATCCCATTTGGAGGTAGGCTATACTTTACAATTTGACAATAATTATATAAAAAAAAAAATCGTCATACATTTTGGGGCACTTTTCCGGGGGCCCCTTGGTTCAATCCCAGGGTAGCCCATGCATAGGTCTGGCCGTGCCTGTGTCAGTTATGTTTTTGCCTCCAGTCAATTAAAGGGTACAATTTCAAATGTATTTGTTGGATTTTCGCTGCATACACTACATACGAGAGAGAGTCGCTGTCCATGGTGCTAAAGGCAGAGAAAAAATTGCCTATTATTCTAATTTCCAGCTATTATATTTTAATTCTGAAACTCAACTAGAGTACATTTGATTTGATTTGATTAAGGATCCCCATTAGCTGGTGCCATAGCAACCAGCTAGTCTTCCTGGGGTCCACACAAAAAACATTCAAAAACAATTAGTACAGTTGCAAATACAAAATGATTAAATGTCAGTACTCAACACACAATTACATAATGAAACTAACAAATAAGATAGCTGAAAATACATGTGAGCAAAGAAACAGAAACAAAAGGACAAACAAAAATACTCTACAGTGTTAAATACAATTTAAGATTATTTTTAAAAGTACATTTCCTGTAAATGCAGCAGAGGTTTCAAGGTTATTCCGAAGAGTCAATGATCTATAAATAAAAGATCTCCTCACAGCGTTGGTTTTTGGACCAGGTAATTCAAGCTGCCCATTACTGGAACCTCTAGTGTAATGATCATGCACAGTATTACTATAAACAAACAGTTTATTTGCATAACTCATAGTTCAGAACTACTTAAGTCTTATTTATCTACAAAACGATGAAATGGCAGCAATGAGAGGTATCACTGGGATGGCCACCAGATGTCACCATTGTATCACTTAAAGTTTGTGTTGTATTTCAGCGTCAATGTTCTCTGTGTTGGCTTTCCTCACTGTGGCCTAACCTCGCATCACCAGTCTTTCCACCTCGGAGGAAAGCCTGGTGTCTGTTACTAAAGACCCATATGATCCGGTCTAGGCCACGCCTACTGAAAAAGAAAAAAGAAAAAAGAATCCTGTTTCCGGATTGTCGCGATCCGGTTTTGCGGTGCCGCTTTGTTTTGGTTCCCCAATCCCTATTTAAATGGAATAGAATTTCCCCGTGGGATAATACGGATAATACAGACGCTAAATAGTCTCCGGAAAGTACACTCACATTTATATTTAAAAAATAAGCTAAACTACGCCGCATCAAGGATTTTATAGGACGGACCTATTTTGGGGTGAGACGTGTTTCCGGTTTGTCGCGATCCGGTCACTGATGACGCGGATGACGTAGAGCTCCCGACCGGATCATATACCCGAAAAGGAATGGTGCCCAGGCTACTGTGGCCTGTTAATTATTTCATCTATCTGATACTCTGACAGAGACTGACTGCTTAGGGGACTGATGACAATTGAGTGAGTTTGATGTTCAAAAACGATAGAATATGTCACAACATATCTCCCAACAACATTTTGCTGCTTGTACCTGTTCAGCCCATTTAGATTGGGAAAGAATCTGTGTCATTTTTTGATTTCTTTGGCTATTAAAAAATAGCAGATATACAAGCTCATAGCGCGGCACCGAGTGCCGCGCTATGAGCTTGTAGATCTGCTATTTTCTTTTTTAAATTTTGAACATTTGTGCAAATATTTGAATATATCTATATTTTTAAAGCAAACATTTTAAACTCAAATCTTTCCTTCTGGGGGTCCCTGGAACAACATATTTTGAGATGGGGGTCGGCGGCCAAATACATTTTGGGGGTCCTTGACATGAAAAAGTTTGAGAACCACTGATATAGAAACATACGTTTTTCAAAAAACTGTAGGATTTAGAAGACATTTGTAGAATCCCCCAGAAGCAAAGATTTGAGTTACAAATGTTTACCTTAAAAAAAAAAATATATATATATATATATTACTTGTAACAGAGTATTTCTACACTGATGAGATCTATGAGCTTGTAGATCTGCTATTTTTGAATAGCCAAATAAATCTTAAAATGACATTCTGGGTGCATCCCTATTACCGAGCAACCATTTTCACAAAATGATGCACATTTGACTTTTGGTCTCAAACATTTATTTTTAGCCAATCGCATGTTAATAACTTACCAAGAAAATCACTGAGTTGTTCTTGTGAAACAGCACAGGGAGCTCCCTAATGTATGAAGAGCTTAGTAGTGTATGCACAATTGCACATCCAATTAGGTGCTGGGTTGGACAAATCAGTGGAAAAAAAAGGACAGAGAAGGCACCCTAATATAAACATGAAGTCCCTTGAAAAAACTCCAACTACTCTAATGACTATTAGGTTGCTAGTAGTTATTCTGAGCACACTGTTTTTAATCTTTACTAAGTTTGCCAGCAAATCTGCTTGCTTTCTGTGCCCCTGAGAAACTCCACAGTGTTAATTTTACTCTGGGAGTGTAGTGGAATTGGAATGGACCTGTATGTCAAGTGGTACTGTAACACAATCCATGTGTTTTAAGATCTGGCAAGCCCTGCTTCACAATTTACTTTTAAATTTCTTAAGAATTATTTATTTTCACATGTATGTATGTCCTTCTACTACTACGCCAGTGGCAGTGTTGATACCAGCCTGATCGCCAGAGAATTAGTATACATTGCACGGATCCAGTGCACGTCATTCCGTGCATAGTCGCCTAGAAACCCTGAAATTCCGTGCATATGTACGGCGAGTCCCACGGTGGGCGTAACCAGTCGCAACCTGGAAAAACCCGGAAGCAGAGCAGTCCCCACAACAAAATGTACGATTCTGTGCCTATCGGTACATAACTCAAACGGCGCTGAGTAGGCAAAAGGGAATGTCCCAACGTTCGGGACGGCAACTCGCTCGCTTTAGCTCGCTCGGTGGCCCCTTACGTGGCGACAATTCCCTTGAGACTGCGCGCCTCCGAAATGGTTTAGTCACAATGGGGGAGATGCGAGGCGGCTATGCACGAATCTTCGGGTTTTCCAGTTGTCTATTCACGGAATTTCAAAAACGTTCAAAGAGAACGTTTCCTCTGGCGATCGGGTTGGTTGATACACTGTGAAAATCACATTTCTTTATTTTTTACTTCTTTTGAGTTCTTGATTGTGATCAATTAATGCAAACTTCATATGATGGGGGTTTGAAGTACAGCAGATTTGTAGAAGCTGATGAGATATCACCTTCATGTTGATTAAGCTCGGGGGGGGGGCGGGCTTGAGGATCTGACTCAAAGTAGGGCACAGTGCAACAGCTGTAGCAGGAGCGTAACGAATAAACGAAAACACAGAGGCTCAGACAGGTTCATACTCCTCTGACCTAGAAGTGAATTAAGGAGTCAACACAACAACACAAAAAAACCCCAATGCAGAATGCACCACTCACATTTGCACCCATCTCTTCCAGTTCCCCTGAAGAGAGAAATACTGTATTCAGAAGATTTGGCTCAAGCTCTGCTATGGTGCCGGTTCCCAGGAGAAGGAGAGGTTATGGTCCTAAGACTTCAGGAGACGGTAGCTACTCTGTAAACATTCAGATTTTTTACAGAGTAGCAACACAATCTGATTGTTAATACCCTCACGGGGCCATTTGGGTTACTGTGGTTTAACAACCTCTCCTTTAATTATTAAACAATAACTTCCTCCTCCATGCCCTGACTTCTAAAACAAACACAAAATAATTGACTGTGAATTGAGGGAGGAGGCACCGATATAGAGAGGCACCAATTGATGGAGTACACATCATAATGTGGCAATATACATTCTAAACGGGTGATGACAGATTATCTTTCAAATTGCCCAATCACAAGACCGATCATGTTCTGTAAATGGACTTGTTATCTTAATTAGAGTGCTCAGTGTCAGCCCGAGCCAACGGGACCAGGCTGTTTTCTAATGCGAAGAAGGTGCTTTTTCCCCCTTAATGACCTTATAGTGCAGCGTCACTCCCAGGCAGCATATTGCCCCCACCAGCTCAAGGGAGTAAGACCTGTTTGAAAGCTTATCTCAGGGATTAAAAGTACCTTCTGCACGTTTGAAACTGGCAGCAACTGCTATGAAGATGTACAATAAATAATGGTATAAATATAGGCCAGGGTCCTACCTAGTGCAACCGTTTAGCTTCAGAAGTGTTAATACTGCACCGGAAGTATGGAGTTATAGTATTTTAACCGCTACCACAAAAGAAAATCCAAATTATTTGGAAAATAAGCCTATCTACAAGCTCACAACACATCACACCACAACGGACCCAAAAGTGGTACGCCATGTTTTTTCTTTTTTTTTTAAAGATTTATTTTTGGGCTTTTATGCCTTTATTGATAGGACAGTAGGCTGACAGGACATGGGCAGAGAGAGATGGGGAGTGACATGCAGCAAAGGCCGTCGGGATTGGGACTCGAACCCGCAACACGCTGTCAGGCTACACTCAGCCGCTACACCAGCAGTCCAGGTGGTATGCCATGCTTAAAGTGGTTAAGATCATGTTTTGCTCTTTTTGGAAATTGTGAATAGCAGAATGCCAAGATATTTAGCTGACAAACTGCTTATGGGTTGTGGGAGCAGGCCTACATTTAGCTGGTGTTTGAACTGGCAAGAGGGTGAGAGACTAGAAGACCAAGGAGTACTGATGTACACAGTGCTGCTGACAAAGAAGTAGAGAGAGATCCAGAACTGGTTTCCATCTACACAGGTTACGCGAGTCCAGTGCTGGAGTATGCAGTCCCATGTCTAGCACAGTTCCTTGCCCGCAGACCAGGCTAAAAGCCTGGAAAGCATGCAGAAACAGGCTTGTGAAATTATACTTGGCCAGAGGTACTCGGAGTACTCAGAGGCTCTTTGCACTCTTGGATTGTGCACTGTAGCAGAGAAACACACTCAGCGGTATCTTGGCTTTGCCAGAAAGCTGGGTGAACACACAGAGAGATGCATCGCTACAGGCGCGGACGCTTCAGAAACTTCTTGGCAAACAAGGGCTGTGTCCACAGAAAGTGTTTTTTTGAGCTGCCAGCACTACTGCTGTATTTGGTGCTCCTGGGTAACAAATAAGCACTGTGATGAGTGGTGCAACTCTGCTGAAAATCTTAGAATATTTAAACTTGCTAGAAAAACACAACATGTGTGGCGTGAGAGACGAGCTCACACCAGGCGCTGGTTTTGCTTGCAGACTAGTAACTAAAGTTTTCAAATAATTGTAGTGGAGTAAAAGTATAATATTTGCCTCTGAGATGTAGTGGAGTAGAAGTAAAAGTAATGAAAATTGGAAATACCGGTACTCCAGTAAAGTACAAATACCTCAAAAGTACAGTACTTAAGTAAATGTACTTAGTTATTTTCCACCACTGTGCTTCACCAATGGTTTCGACCAAATGCATGTCAATAAGTGACGAATAAATGATTAACATAAAACATATTCTTAACATACGGATCCCCCCCAACACATCCCCTATGACAAATAATATCACAATAACAGAACAATAACAAATACACTCGCACCTCGATGCATGCTGGGTAGCCCTCCTCAGCGACTAACTTTCCGGGACACTACAATATTAATGTTTATTGTAGATGCAGTGAACCAGATGAAAATTCAACACAGTGGTTCATGAGAGAGAGAGAGAGAGAGAGAGAGAGAGAGAGAGAGAGAGAGAGAGTGTGTGTGTGTGTGTGTGTGTGTGTGTGTGTGTGTGTGTGTGTGTGTGTGTGTGTGTGTGTGTGTGTGTGTGTGTGTGTGTGTGTGTGTGTGTGTGTGTGTGTGTGTGTGTGTGTGTGTGTGTGTGTGTGTGTGTGTGAGAAACAGGTGTGTGTGTGTGTGTGTGTGAGAAACAGAGGTGTGTGTGTGTGCGCGTGAGAAACAGAGGTGTGTGTGTGTGTGTGAGAAACAGAGGTGTGTGTGTGTGCGCGTGAGAAACAGAGGGACAGCCAGGTGCGCTGATTAGAATTCAGCAGCCCACGCAGTGAAGTTCCCCTGACAGATATGTCTCCTATTCGCTCTGATCGTCTGATAGGACCACATAAACAGCATCCTCTCTCCAGACAGGGATTTGATTGCTGCAGTTTTTACTGTAAAATACAAAGTGCCATAAAGGGAGCCAGCAGGCAGGGAAGCGAAAGTGAAAGCTCATTTAAAACATTTTTCTTTTTTCTTCAAGTTGAGCAGCATATATCTTAATGCACAAATTTGTTTGCTGCAGTGGTCTGGTACGATGCTGCTGGTGGATATGGACGGGTCTATTTATTTGATTAGAGATATAAAAAACTGGGTCTATCTTCACAAGGCCATAAAAAGTAAACATGGAGCTTGAAAGCATCAATTCAAATTACGCTTATGGCAACTGAGGTCTCAGCATCTCTACACGACTACTTTAAGTATTGGTAGAGCATCACAAGTGTTGTTTGGCCAAAGGTCAACAATGAAATCATAATAATCATAATCTTTTGTTGGGTAAAAATGTGGTTGCATACTGTTGTCTGTGATTAAATATTGTTTTACCAACCCTTGCTGCAACCTAAATAAACGTTGAGGGGCTACATTAAAAAAAACAAGAAAAATGACTGCTATTCCATGCAGACCATGGTTTGCCTGAAGCGTTTAGTCCGACTCCTGCATCATTTAGACAGAGAGAGGATTATAGGACATGTAAACACAATCTAAAGGCACAGGGCCTCCACTCTGCCTCCTGGTGGATGGTTTTAGAATCAGTAGGTCGGTATACATTGGATTGTTCATTGATTGTTGATTGAATAATTTATTTAGAAAATTTGCAGAAAAAAGCACAAGAAAATACAGTTTACATACAAGGTAAACTAAATAGGATTGAAAAGCCCATGAAAGCCTAATGGCGTATTTCAAATGGGGTCCCCATGTACTCAATTCATAGTGACATTAAACGACAGACAGATATACAGTACTATGCAGAACATAGGTAGTGTAGATAAGGGGGGTTAGGTTATGACTTTTACCGGGCCCAGTTTTGAATTGCAGCCACCTGAAGATACTCTTTTAAGACGTCTACACACTGTACGATATTTGAAATGGTCGGCGAGTGAACAGATCGTTAAGCATTTCACGAGTTTCTCTCTTGAAATCGGGCTAAATATATCGTTGTGATTCTCGCACGATTGATTGGTCTGCGACAGGGGTTCACTGATTGCAAGATATTTCACCACGATGTGATCCCGACCCAATACATACATTTGTTTTTTATTCCAAACGTCTCACGAAAACGTGAAAGGCTCCCGTGATATATGCGCGAGACCGAGACAGGACGCTAATGATTGACATTAAATAATTCTCAATTTCTCTGTATTTCTCTCTCTCTCTCCCTCTCTGAAACAAACGCTTCAAAAGTCAACCAGTGTTGCCGTGTCCGCTTATTATAAGCGAGTTGCTTGTAAAAAATATTGGTGGTTGCGTTTCTTTTTAGCTTATTTCCAAAGTGTAGTTGCTTATTTGGCTTTATTTCTTAATGTTGCTTTTTTTCTTTGAGAATAGCTGCGACGCGTTGTGAGCTTGTAGATCGGCTATTTTATATTGTATATAGGTTTAAAGTGTTTGTTGGGCTTGTTTTCATAGACCTGGTTGCTTATTTCTCGCGCAAAACCTGGCAATACTGTTCAGAGACACATACCTGCGTCACACACACACAGCTCTCTCTCTCTCTCTCTCTGTCTGCAAGCCCTGCTATATTCCTCTCTAATAATAAACAGCCCCATCGTTGAGCAGGCTCGCTCACTCTATCAATCTGTTTATCATGTTTAATACAGGACTGGACTGTCTGTACGGTAATATTGCGGTTCTATGCGGACTAACCAACGGTGCGTGGCTGTAATATAATGTGCTCTCATTGGCTGTAGCGTGCACTAGATCGCGGCCGATAGACACAATTATCCAACAAGTTTGAAATCTAAAAGTTATCGGGAACCCCTCGCCGACCGTACTTTATCGGGTTGTTTCTTCTCGGAGTACCTTACACACTGCGCGATCAACACC